>NW_015622542.1:4883565-5189533 GCF_000835495.1 Cladophialophora immunda | reverse complement strand
GATCAAGGGAAGCTTAAGGAGGCGGAAGAGATGTACGAGCGAGCGCTACGAGGCTACGAGAATGCTTTAGGCACGGGCCTCGTAAAACAATATCCTCCTACACTGAACACCTATGAGAATCTTGCTCGGCTGCTGGTTCTTCGAGGCCGACCAAAGGAGGCGACGGAGTTCTTTCAACGAGCACTAGTTGGTCTTCGGCATGTTCTAGGCTCATCCCATGAGCGGTGTAGACAACTTGAGAGTGCTATCAAATCCGTAGATCTCCAGTAAGGTATGGACTCCCTACCGGTCATTTTCACCGCGAAAGGACACTAATTCCTCACTCTAGAGACCCGGACTTCTAGCGCACTAACAAGGAACACTAAGAAAACGCCGTTGTTGAAGATCCAGAAATACTTCCGTCGATCTTAGAAGTAAAGAAGGCACGACCTGAAGGGTAACGTTACACTACTGTATCTACAGCGACATGGCATTTCGAGCGTCAAGTGTGGCCATGCCACCAATGGTGGTGGTAAGAAAATGGGCTGACGGATTGTTCTTTAGCCCGGAAAATAGCAGCTCCGACGCGATGTCGATATAGCTGTTAAATAGTGTAGCGCGAGACAAACGTGTTAGAGCACGTGATTGCTAGCCCAAAAAATATATTTGTCAAGACAACCCCCAGTATATTGAGAGACGTAATGGACTGTATGGCCGGCGGTAACAGCTAGAGATGATTGCTGACCAGACTTAAATTGATCTGGGAGAATGTGGATACCGGCCTGCTCCACTCCAGAACAGAGAATATTAAAGAATATGCGCAGGGAGGAAACCGGTTTTGCAAGTCTCTGTAGTACCTCTCAACATCACGAACTCGTATTAACTACTCCCTCAATGCCCCTGGGTTTAGAGGTCTAGACGCTCGTACTCGTAACTAACTCGAAGACGCTATTCTCCTTTGAGTCAAGCTCTCAGGCACCAATGGGCTAAGAGCGTGTCTGCCTTCCACTAAACCCGATCCAATACGTCAGAGTGAACCGAGTGCCGTAGATATACACCAGATACTCATTCGGCCTTAGCTATTTATACCTGAGCGATCCTTTGCTGTAAGGGGTGTGTTCAGATCTCCTCAACTTGAAGCTCTAATTGACATATTAGGTGCGCATCACACCAGCAATCCCGCTCCTGCCAGCGACCCTGTGGATTCTCCCATGGCGGAAAACATGAGTGTGCCAACAGGGGAGAAGAAGACGTTCAAGGGCTCCTGCCACTGTGGCTTCATCAAATACGAAGCAGCCCTCGCCCTGACCGACCCGCCCACCGCCGGCCGCTGCAACTGCACCATCTGCGTGAAACAGGGATTCACGGGCATCCGCCTCCCACGCGAGGACTTCACGCTGCTCTCGCCCGCGTCGCTCTCCGAGGCACGGGACTACCAGTTCCGATCCCCAGACATCCACAAGTACTTCTGCGGCACGTGTGGCATCCACGTCTGCGGCGAGGGCAAGTTCGAGTTCCCTCCGGGCTCCGGGACCATGCACGAATTCTTCTCCATCAACGCCGTCACCCTCGACCAACCCCAGGACGGTCTCGACTTGAGCCAGTTCAAGATGCGCTATGTCGACGGGCGGAACGATAACTGGGGCGCGGGTGTCAAGGACGTGCCCTGGCCTGGTGGTGCTGTGTGAAGAAGTAATCAATGGAGGTCCGTGTGAGGGAGACAAAATGACGGGGAGATCCTGGATTTGCCACGCTGCAATCAGGACGAGACGGGGTCAATGTGTGATTTTTGGCGGGTGGGATCTCTGTTTCCTTTCTGGAACACGTCTATGTATATACCTGGACCGCTTCCAGTCTCTATTCACCCACTTGCCGGTAGCTGGAGACGTGTGATACGCGTCTGAAGGAGATGAAGTGGATGGACTCTCCCATCTGTTGGACCTGTACATACCAGAGTTGCAAATCAAGATGTGCAGATCCAACCGCGTCACTTCCAGTCACGACATACTGATCTGCTGCTCATTTCTATACTTAATATTATGTAACGACTGTCAGCACTATATCAAGACTCGAGAATGCCCTTTTGAATTATCGATCTGGCCCCAACGGACCCAGGATAGGGGGAATTCGAGCGAAACCCCGACTTCAGCATTTGTCAGATATGAAGGATCTGGGCTCTCTTCTCCTTGCTGTGCCCAGACTTCTCCGCCTCCACATTTCTTCTCCACCCCCGACTTCTTACAACGACAGCAGGAATACGTGACCGCCCGGTACCTGGTACCCTTTCCCGAATTGGGGTCACTTCTGTATTGTTTACAGTCGCCATCAATAGTCCAAGAAGCCAAGCCCACCGAACAATTCTCTTAAATAATGTCGAAGCGGAGAGAGAAGCCAGAGGGTCGTGTTCTCGTTCAGTACTCTTCCTCGACAGAAAATACAGTCGCGCCTCCCTTACTCCTCGAGCACTTCAAACATCATGACTCCTTCCCTAAAGGCGGACGCAATTGAGATCAATGCCACCGACCATCCCTTGGACAGGCAAGATACAAACGCGTCCATAATGATCCCGAAGGATGTCTTCGAAAAGCTCTATCTGACCCCCCAGCTGCCTGCCAGAGGCCACTTGAGGTCAACCTTTGCCAATCCCACCCCATTGTGAGTATACTGTTGTTCGATGTGGGTAAAGAGGCGCTTGCTGACTTGATCTTGCAGAGGTCTAGTAGGGTTTGTCATGACAACCAGTCCTTTCGCTTGCATCTTGATGGGCTGGCGGGGTGCTTCTGATATCGGAGCATTGACGTACGCGACCGTTCACCGTTTCTCCTTTGAGCATTGTCTCGAGACGTTCTTTCGGAGGCTTTTCACTAATAAGCTGCTTATCAGAGGTGTACTCTACTTCTTCGGCGGAACGATCCAGCTCATTGCGTGTCTCCTGGAGTTCTTTCTGGCGAACACCTTCCCCTGCATCGTTTTCGGAACATTCGGTGAGTTCTGCATCGAGCCGCCAAGCAGCATCGCTATACAGCAGTATGGCCAGTAACACCTGGGAATATTCCTAACTTCAGCGAGCAGGAGCATTTTGGCTGGCTCTGGGTGTAACCGAGCAACTCGTCATTCCCCAAGCCGACGACCCGGCAGACTTTTACGCGAGCTACGGTATGTGTAAATCCTGTGGCCATCCTGACTCGTCCACGAAAGCACCACAAATGGTCTGGATACTGATGCGTTGAGCCTTCAGCCTATGTCCTCGCATTCTTCGGTGTCATCATACTGATATTCCTTGTCTGCTCTCTGCGCACGAACGTCGTCTTTGTCACTTTGTTCCTGCTCATCATCATTGTGACAGAGCTTCTCGCAGCGGCGTACTGGAGTTTGGCAGACGGTGCAGTTCCGCGCGGAGAGAATTTACTTAAGGTGAGCCACTCACATTTTCTATGAACATTCTCTAACCTACACTTTGGAAAAGGGAGCTGGTGTCGTTACATTCATTATATCCATGTTGGCATTCTACTTGCTCTTCACCATCCTTCTGGAGGCTGTCGACTTCCCCTTGACTCTTCCAGTGGGCGATCTCAGCATCAGGTTCAAGGGAAAGCGAGCGAGGAAATTGGCACAAGAGCGCCGGGAGACTCCTGTCGAGGATGCATGAGGATATTGCATCAGTTTTCCCAACTGTTCTCGTGGAAAAGTGTGTATATAGTGTCGACGACTGGATGCTGTGGAGCTGGTGGCTGAAAACTATAGACGATGTGGTGAACTGCCTGTAAAACCTCAAAAGTGGTTTAGGATATCCTCTTCTCTCACGCTGGACAATCGAGTCTCGCGATATCTCACAATGGCATTCCAGTCCAACCATCTCTCCGTACGCCAACCGATCCTTTCCGATTTCTGGCAGTTACAGCGTATGATTATTTACGAATGCTCCCTCGCACATGCTTAGCCCTAATCGCGACTAGAACTTCAAGGCCCGTCTCGACATGATCTACACGACTCATGACCCTGGGTGGCCAAGAATGGTTAGCTTGGTTGGTGCCACCTCCGCCCGAACCGACGCACTGCTTTGTGTCAGCAGAGAGCCCCAAATCGGAGTCGTGATTTACTGGTTCATTTCAGCTCCGGAGGAACAAGTCGTATTCGTCACAATCGAACGTCTCCAAGAGCGCCTTTTGGGGCGACCGTACAGTTCGTCGTGCTTGACCAGAATAGCCCCAAAGCACACAGAACCACACGACCACACTGTGCATCTAGCGAACGACTCCGTGACGAGGGAAACCTCTGCAGAACTCCCCGAAGGGCGATTCATGCGCACTGGGGATGAGGTAGGGATACGAGTCTCAGCACAAGGCTCTGGACACATACGGATGGCGTGCGGTAGGCAAGATACTCACCGAAAGCTGAAAGATTTGCACAAAGACGAAGCGAGCAGGTCCAGCCAAGCCTGTGAGCTTTTAGGACATGTATGTTTCGATTATTTGCTCTGGAATTTACAACTTCCCCGAGCCATGTTAACGGCAATCACTGGATTGTGCCTCCGTCATCTACGTCTCCAACGGCACAGTATCCGCAAACAATCCTTTGGCGGCCGCCTCGGCGTACCGGTGACCGTAGACTTCAGCGGCCTCGATCATGCCCCTGATCCGCCGGCTCTCCTCCTCGGTCAGAGTGACCTCGAGCGCCCCGATGTTCTCGTCAAAGTTTTTGATCTGCGTGGTGCCGGGGATCGGGATGATGTGGTTCCATTGCGCCATCAACCAGGCAAGGACCAGCTGGCCCGAGGTGCAGTGCTTGCCGGCCGCCACGCGCTGGAGGTCGTCGACTAGTTTGAGGTTCTTGGGGAAGTTGTCCCTGCTGAATCTCGGGGCGTTGACGCGAAAGTCCCCGGGCTCAAAATCGTCGGGGCTCTTCAGGGCGCCGGTCAAGAAGCCCCTGCCGAGCGGCGAGTAGGCGACGACCGCTGTGCCGAGCTCTTGACACGTTCTCAAGAGGCCAATCTGTGGATCCTCAATGTCCAGCGTGAAAGGGCTGTACTCGATCTGGACAGCATCGATATGAACTATCTGAGACCCGAGGGATTAGCTTCGAAACAGGATAGATCTCGAAGATTTGCCGTACCTTGCTCGCCCTGCGCAGGGTTTCAGAGCTGCACTCGCTGAGACCAAGGTATTTGACCTTGCCTTGATCCTTCAATTCCTTCATCACCGTGACTGTCGTCTCGATCGGTTGAGTCGAGTCGATCCGGTGGGCATAGTATAGGTCCACGTACGGCAGACCAAGCCTCTTTAGCGACTTGTCGATGGCTTCTCTGATGTACTCCGGTTCGTTGCGCGTGTGCCTGATGCCCGTCTTGGGGTCAATCCACAGAGCGAACTTGGTCGCGAGAAAGATGTCTTTGCGCTTCTCCGGGTTCTTCCTAAACCACAACCCCAGCAGATCCTCGTTGTCCTTGTAGATGTCGGCGCTGTCCCAGAAAAGCTCCCCCGAGGCGTAGACGTGGTCGAGCAGGGCCAACCGGTCTTCGTCCGGCTTGGGAGTGCTGTAGAATGCGGAAAGGCCCATGGCGCCGAAGCCGAGCGCTGTGACTTGAGGTCCATTCTTGCCAAGTTGCCGTGTCGGTAGTCGAGGAGCCATATTGAGGTTGGTTTAGGGGTTATAGGTGTAAAGGGGTAAGTAGAAGGCAAGAATAGACATAAATTTGGAAGTAAGAAAGAGAGCTAAGTATTCGCTGTTGAAGTCGCTCATAACCCTTTCTCCATCTCTGCCGTTATCAGACACGGACCTTTGCTATGATTTGGCCCACTTTGGCAATACGCATTCACATATTGTACCAGAGGGCTCCCTCTCAAAATCCCGGAAGAATCATATCCGTCGAAACCGTTCTGGGGTGGTCACCCCACTGCGTAATCTCAAGTCTCCGATTTGGAGGCCGTAAGAAAACCGTAGGGATGAAGTCGTTGTTTCGGGCGTGTTGCACACACCCAGGTCCAAGCCAAAAGAATAGTTTTCAGTTACCTGAACCGCTGTTTTCGCCGTAGGCCAGCGAACTTGCTGAGACTCGAAGAGCCAAAGCACCTTGCTGACCTCGGCTGGAATACTTCTTGCTGCATTACACTAACGAAGCGTAACATGACTGAAGCACAATTTTGCGGCCCACTCTCGGCGCTTCAATCTTGTCAGATACATGAACATTTCCTCCTTCAAGCAAATAACGTGCAGTGTTTTGCGCTTGAGTATCAGATCTGACAACCCCGGGGAGCACGCTGGCTTGGTTCGCCATTCTTCAGCGTCACCATCATCAGAATGTCGCTAACATTTACGCTTTCCGACGTTGATGCACGCTCGTCGAACAAGGAGCTGTATTTGATCGTCCACGGCAAGGTACACGACGTGACGGATTTCATCGACCACCATCCGTAAGAAACAAAGATCCATCCGTCCCATGCTGTATGATATTAATTGCCGGTAGTGGTGGCCGCGAAAAGCTGTTGGAGACAGGGGGAAGCGACGTGACGGAGCTCTTTGAGAATGCCGCCCACAGCGACGATGCTCGGAAACTCCTGAGCGACATGTGTATTGGCGACCTCCTCCAAGAGGTATGCACCGTCTGCCCGCCATGCCACGCATTCGATATTGAGGTGCTGACAATGCGCAGGCAAAGTTAAATTCAGCCACGAAATCAACGGACACACTTCCCCCCAGCTCGAATAGCATTTCTCCATCCTGGATTTTTATGATATGCTTTGCGATTGTTCTTGCATCGGTGGCTGTGTATCAACAATCTGGGTCTCTGATCTAGCCGATTGTCAAACGCACAGGTGTATAAAGGACGAAGTGGACGGTATATCGATGCGATAAGAGGTGTTCTATGTGCAAGTGCAAAGCAAAAAGTTGATGTTCCAGCCGTGGCCACCGTTTGTCAAAGAGAGAAGCCAAAAGGCTAGCGTTTGGCTGGGCCGGCGTTGATGATATTCTCTCAACGTGTGCTCTAGACCATGCCATAGGCCTGCAAATACGCCGGCGACCGCATTCTAAAGTCAGCGTCAGCCTGAGATTGTCAACAAGCGGGAAAGGCATCGAAAGACGGCCAAGAACTATGGACTAGGCAAATTCATGGGAAACTTCGACTTGTTGTGGCGTGGCCGGTCTAACTTGATGCAGATCAAATCTAAAGTATTAATTATGCTCTCTCGCTCTGGTGTTGCATCTGTGCTCGTGCAATTTGATCCAGGTCTAGGATGATCTTCGTCATTTCGTCCTTCGTCAAATCCGGGTGCATGCTACAGATCCTTATCACGAGTTTCCCCAATAACCGCGTAGTCAATGCTGCCGCCACATTGTCCTCGATCGCGATCCTAGATATGTCCTTGTTGAGGGTCTCCAAGGCGGCTTCATCGAGCCCAGGAGGTTCGTATCGGAAACAGACAATGCCCATCTGCGCAGGGGACAGAACTTGCCAGCATTCAAGCTTTTCCAAAGCAACTTGCGCTGTTTCCGCTAATTCGAATGCATGTTCGATGGCATTTTCAACCGCATCGAGCCCCAACGCTTGCAAGGAGAACCACATCTTCATAGCTCTTGCCGGGCGCGTCAGCTCTGGCGTGTAATTCCAGAAATTCGGATATTCTTCGGGGCCATCCGAGGCGTCCTGGGTATACTCAGCCCCTGTCCGGAACGAATCTATCAAAAGCTTTCGATCGCGAACCAACACCATTCCGCAGCCGTAAGTCTGGAAGAGCCATTTGTGTGCATCCCAGGATATGCTATCACAGAGCTCCACACCTTTAATCAAGGACTTTCGACACTTGGACAGCGCGGCCGAGGCACCATAGGCTCCATCAACATGAAACCATAGATCTTCCTTTTGTGCAATCGCGGCCAACTCCTCTAAAGGATCAACGCTGCCTGTGTTGGTTGTACCGCAGCTACCCACAACTAAAAAGGGTTTCTTCCCTGCGCGACGATCCTCCTCGATCCGGAGTTGCAACGCGGCGGTGTTGAGGCGATAGCGTTGGTCGCACTCAATTTTGGCGATCTGCTTGTCGTGGAAGCCTAGAATCCGGAGACCTTTCGCGATGGAGGAATGAGTTTGCTCGGAAGTGTATACGATGGCCCTCGCCCTCTCTTCGAAATCGAGCTTCTGATCCCGCGCCACCATGAGCGCCGACAGATTTGCCATCGATCCGCCCGAAACAAAACAGCCACCGGCAGTCGGGGGAAAGCCGAGCAAGTCTTGAGCCAACCAAGATATCAGAGATTGCTCAATTGCGCTTGGCCCAGAGCTCTGAAACCAACTGCCAGCATGCGTGTTGAACGCTGAATTGAGAACCTCCCCCAGCCAAGACCAGTCGGACGCGGGGGATGGTATGAACCCAAAGAATCTCGGATGATCCATCCTGATGCGGTGGTCGAACACGTCTCGTGCATCTTCCAGGATCGTGTCGATCGGAGTAGGTTGGCGTCGGGGTTTTGCAAGATTCGAAAATCGCTGCGCAACTTCAGGTTGGGTGATTTTCACAATCGGCTGGTCAGAAATTCCTTGACGGTTGGCCACAGACAGCTCCACGACCTTGAGCGCTGATTCCAGCAGCTGATCCGAAGACCGGTCCATATTGTGTGTTTTATTAGAATCAATTTGTTGTTGCTTGAGCCATCGTTGAGTCATCCGATCGCAACTACCTCCGGCAAATAGCCTTGCGGTCGACGAGGCGGACAAAGCCGATAGACCGAATTGGGGCTATTTCAAGGTTGGGGTTAGAGGGTTGTGCACCTTCCCAATTGGGCTATTCCTGTCAGTCACCAATGGTATTGGTAACGAGGAAGACCTCTGGCCTTGGGCCGTGAGGCTCTGGCTAATGCGATTGCGTCATGAATGCTCAGAGGCATCTGTTGGGTGTCGTACACGTTCATCTTCACCCGCGAAAGGCCGTTCGAGAGTCCCAAATGCGGACCCCCATTCCTAAAACGCAAGTGGGTCAACATTGCTACACATAAGGCATGACCCCGAACCAGGGAGAACAGCCCTGGAGAGTTACCTTCCACTCAAATGATTTCTCTGTCTTTCAGCCGTCTAGAATGAGCAATCCCAACCAGGAACATTCAAGTGGTGAGATGCTCAGCCAGGAGGTATTCGGCTGTGGAACAGGGGGTGGCCAGACGGATCTCCCGACCATATCACGAAGAATTTCCACAATCGATGAATCTCTGCCGAAGCACTCTTGGAAAGATGTCGATGAGGACGAGTTTGCGGCTTCGTTACGTCTGATTGACTCTTTTGGGATGATTGTGGACGAGGACGAATTCCAAGAGCTGTGGAATGCCAATTCTTCTCGCGATGAAGAAGCCAAGCTGGATCCCACGCAAGCGAGAAATTCAAATGGCTCTACAGCAAACGAGAGGGAGTTTCTCAATCTGATGGATTGTGACGCAGGAGGCAGATTATGCCCCATGGAGAAGAGACAAAGCCATCCTGCAAGCCCTCCGATACCTGGTTTCCCAGGCACAGATTTTGTAAATCCCTGGCACATCACGAAATCGACTTGCACCATGGCGGACAAGCAGACGATGCCTAATTCCAACAGCACTCCCACAACAATGAACGAGCGCCCTCAGCAAGGAGCCCGAAGATGGCCTACACTGACGCCCACAAGTATCGTCAACGTTGGACTTGATCAAAGAGGCGAAGCAGAGAGACCTCCGCATGCCCTCCAGACAAGGCCAAAACGCTCGCGACTATGGGTATCTGATGCCATCTTTCGGGTTCAGAAGAAATCATTCACTGACGCGATTGTGATTCCCCACGACGGTGATGAGGATGAAAGCACCAATTGACAACATGTCTCGGTCGTCCATAAGACTCGCGGTGTCAAGGAATGAAGAAGATTTAGAGACTGAAGAACATCTTCTCACACATACTTGGAATTGTACTCTTTGCCTAGCAGTCAACAATAAGCTTTATATGCTGTACCTAGAGATGTTTCTGTAAACCTGTAAATCTGTGGTTTCCGACCACTTTCCAGCCACCTGTTCTGGATCTAGCTCATATGTTTTGAGACCAATTCTGTCCGGCTGCTCTCTGCTATCGAGTCCGTCCTTTTCATCCACTGCCGCCTTCAAATGTTGAATTCACCAAGCTTGGCAGTCGTGGTGGTGGTGCGGTGAGGGCTCGAGCGCTTTCAGTAACACCGCTGGAATAACAGATAGATTCTACATGCACTTTTTGCAAGACTGCCAGAGCATCCCCGACTCGTCAAAGGTGATGATCATCTTGCGTATGTTGACAGAGTACCAGCACGTTGTTTACACTATTGTTTCCCTCGGCCGGGCTTCAAAGATGGCAACCAACGAAAATCCACTCTGAAGCCTGGCCCAAGAAGAAGCCCCGTTCAATAAGATAATTTGTGACGTTGGAGGCGGTCCTTGGCCAATTGAATGTACGGGACGCCGTTTCATTGTCTCCAAGTCGGGGCATCAGATCGCGAGTTAGTGTCAGCCTCGTGGCCCCGCCAGCATCCCACTTGTCCAAAGGACACAGAATGCGACCTACTCAGGGGTCGTTTTACCGTGTGGTTGACGGCAATACAGGTCTGCAGGCAGATTCCAACACAGGTAAGAGTATATTTGTCACGGCGGTTGCTGATCGGTCATTTCAGATCTGAGCTAAGCAATGAAACCCGTTCCAGGAGGCCTCATTGTCCCCATCCCTCTACCGAGTACGCAGCTTATGCTACCCACATCCTCCTATAAACACGTGCTATTCTTCCTTTGATAGGCATATTCAAGGCTGCCAGCTACGTCATCTCCTCGATGCCCGAGTGGCTGTATTCAAATCGATGCCCGTGGCCCCTCTGAATTGATCATCCGGCGCAACATGTCCACAATCTCATCCTGAACCTCGAATTCGCCGCTCTCTACCGCCCTTGCTCGCACTGCAGCTGAGCGTTCGTAAGGCATTCTCAGCGGCCCCTTGCCGGGCAGAGGAGGACTCTGTCGAAGCTTGGCGGAATAGGCGTCGATCTCGGCCTTGAACTCGTCAATGGGCCTGAACATGGCCGGATTGATGGCAATGATCAAGAACCCAAACTCCTCCAGGTTCCCCGGCAGAGCAGGCGAGCCGGCCAAAGCGCCTAGCAGCTGCACTGTGATGGCCAGACCCGAGCCGCGGTGGCCACCCCACACGGCAATGGCGCCTTGCAGTGCCTCTATAGGGTCCCTCGTCACCCGGCCAGCGGAGTCGTAGGCTGAATCCGGGGGCAGCGGCTCTCCAAGGCGCTGCGCAAGAAGGATGTCGGCGTGCAGGATCTTGGACGTGCCCACGTCGTAGATGACCGGGGTGCCAGTGCCGGAGGGAAACCCGACACAGAAGGGGTTTGTGCCAAACATGGGCTTGTAGCCATCAGACGGTGCTACCCAGGGGCTTGCGTTGGAGGCAATGACGGTGACCAAGTCCTCTCTGGCGGCCTGCTCGGCGTAATAGGCGAGCATGCCCGTGTACCACGTATCACTCGCGCCCACGACCGCCACTCCAGTCTGTTTGGCTTTCTGGATCGCGATTTCCGTGGCTTTCTGTGCCACCAGGTAGCCTAGACTGTCGTGCCCGTTCAGCTGCGCCGTCGAAGGACTCTCGAGGGTCTTCGTGATCTCGTCCTTCAGCCCCTTCTCTCTCAGGCGATCGCGGATACTCAACACGCGAGCAAGACCCGCGGCGCCAAAGCCTCGGAGCTCGCTGTCTATGAGGTGTCGTGCGGTGATCGTGGCATCATGGGGCTTGTATCCCATCTTTTGCAGCGCCGCTTCGGCCAGTGCGACGGCTTCTGACACCCTGATCTTCATCCTAGGGGTGTTTTGCTCTTTCGCTCCCCTCAATTGTGGTCGGAAATGGAGGAATGGTTGTGCATTGATCATTCAGGAATGGTAACACAGGCGGAAGTACATGAGGAAGAGTATATAAATAAGGTACAGATGTTTTGGGCTTGACTCGTGTGTGCACTGGCGACCGTCCGTCCACGTTTGCGCGCTTTGACATTCCCTCATGTGGTTCTCAGTCCGACGATGTGGAGTGACTCCAATTGAGCGATATCGCCCGAGCACGACCTGGACGGCAGGATATCGTGCTAGCAAAACAGTCGATGAACAGCTCTGACTGTTTGTGCCCCGCTCAGATTATTATTATAGCCAACCAAGCTACTGACTGTCCAGCAGATCTGCATATTCCTCCAAAGAGTCTCCTACAAGATCGACAAAATCCCAGACGCTACCGGCACGAAATATTTTCGCCCATACTCGCACCACGAGGGAATTGAGGCGTACACTGGTCGCACCGAGATGTTCGAGGGCAGGCTCCTGCTCAGTCTCCGCCAAAATCTCATTGACAAACTGAAGGAGCTGAACCTCAGCATCCGTCAATGGCGGCTGGGGATTCACGACCGTTACAGCTTCCAGCCACTTCGACAACAGCATTGCCGATTCCAAAGCACAAAGCGCATGCTGGTTGGACCAGAAAAAGGACATTGTGTGGGCAACAAATTCAATACCAAGCTTCGCGGGTATACTGAGCGCATGGGCGCAGTGAAGGACCGCGGTTGTAACACGGTCACTTCGTTGGATGGGTGATATATTACTGAGGAGTCGCGCAATCTCTGTCGGGTTCCATGCGCTCAAAAGCGGTGTCAGTTTAGGGCTGACGCTAATTTGAATATAGGCCAGCCGCAACAAGGCTGTCGATGTAAATGCCAGGGGCCCATTGGGACTGATAGGATCCATGGACGATTCCTTGTTTTGTTCCCAACCAATGCACCATCGACGAAGGGCCTGCTCTATCAAAGCACAATCCGCACTCTGCAGCACTGGGCCCCCTGGGCGTATTTGTGCGGTCTGATAAAGGAGCCAGATGTGCTGAAGGATTGCATGAATGAGCACATAGCCCCCAAAGGACGTGAAACAGAACGACGAGGTTGTCCCGCCTTGGAAAAGCTGGCTGACCATCTCCTTCAAAGTAGCGTTGACAGTTCCGGCGTTGTCTTGAGCCTGGATCCAGGTAGCCTGGTCTGTTGCTCGCCAGCGTCGCTCCGAGCAAGGAAGTGGGAGGTCGACGGACGACCAGGTCAGTGCTGGAGTCGCATCGTAGGCAATTGTTTGAATGTTTGACAGGCAAAAGGCATGCAATTGAATTCGTTTTAATGTTTCTTGCTGGATCCAAGTTTCCCATTCAGTGCCGAGTTGTTCCGTGGGCGGCCTTGTGCTGATCTCGTGCACCATCACACCCAGCAAACTCCGGAGAATGGCGGCGTCTCTAGCACGAGCGGGTACCTTTGTGCTGAACCAGATGGACGCCCCGAAAAGCGTCAACAGAGCTTGCACTGCTTGAAGTCGAGCTCGGTTAGTAAGGCATCTATCATTCGGGCCGGGCTGAGTCTCGTTTCGGGGGGTCAGATGGCTTTCGCCGTGCATGCCCGCGTTGCTACTGCCCGCTGATTTCAATCGTTCGAACACCACTGCCTTTGCTGCTTGGAAAAGCTCCTCGCTTTTGCGTTCCTCGCGGCAGTAGCGCGCCCCAATGGATGTCAACGCCAGAAAAAGCTCCAAAGAAACCTCCTCTAGATCGAGGGTTGGGAGGTGGATGACCGGGTTGTGGTCGTAGAAGCCCATAGTATAGCCTGCCAGGAATCGACCAAGTGCGTGCTTCGTGGGGAGGACGAGCTGCGGAGAGATCACAGCCGCGAAGGCGTCCATTTCCGACGCAATCCGTTCCCGGCACTTGTTTGTGACTTGCAACTTAGGATGTGATGTAAAGTTCGATTTGAGGTTTGGCGAGGGTACGTCCTCCGCAGGACACGACGTGGACTGTTCCGCGTGGCTACTCTTGGTTCTTGATCCCGCCGATGCAGTCGTCTGTTCGAGCCAAGGCAATCGAGACCCAAACCTGGAAAGTCCTTGCTCTGTCTCCGGTGGACACTCCCGTTGGACTACCGGTGCTCTCACATCGGGCATAGCGAGATCCATCTGTGGCAACGGGTAGATGAAGTCGTAGGGCATGGTCATGAAATGGTCGAAACTCGGAGAAAGGATTTGCTGTGTGGCTTCGAGACTGTCCATCTGGGTGGGCAGATCAACATCCGGAGCCGGCACTGTATCCTTCACTGCGAAGTCGAAGGCCGAAAAGTCGCGCAGGCCATCGCTCGAAGGCATCGAAGTGTCGATGTCAGGAAATGGTTGCACATAAGAAGCTCCATCAGATATGGTCGGAGCGAGAGCTGCATTGTTTGACAATAGAACGGTTGATGGTAGCTGATCTCTACCTGTGGTCGTGTTTTGTGCTATTGCTGCCGTAGCAGTGCCTTGAGCCGCTTGTCGTGGCTGCTGTCGGTCTCCGCCAGGCGAAGCATGTGTCAATCGATTGTGGCGAGTAAGGAGATCACTTTGGTAGATCCGTCAGCAGTTGTCGACGGCCACAGACTAGATCATACTGTCGTGTAAACGCACTATCACATTTCGTGCATGCGTATGGCTTTTCTTTTGTGTCTGCACATTGCACTTAGTATATGCGTTCAGCTGCGAGGGTCAGACATCTTACGAGATCGATCGTGTCGTTTGAGATGCTCGAGCCGACCAAATTGCCGGGGGCATCGTGAGCACTGGTACTTCTTCATTCGGGCGTTGCGCTGGTAAAGGTTGAGTGGGTTGGGAGAGGACATAGAGTATCGACGGGGCGCGTCTCCAGCGACATAATAATCTTATAGTCTTATGCAAGAGACCGGCGACTGCCCCGCAATGCCCCAGAGTCTCGCCCAGAACACCTCGGCGAGGCGAGAACATGAGCGGCTGATAGGGCCGACATCGTTGGCTCGATCAAGATTTCGGGTTGGTCCATACTCGTGCGAGTCTTAGTGTGGCTGATCCCGCCATAAGCCGGAGCATCGGTTGCTACACGTCGCCTGATGGCTGTGTCGAGCCTTGGTTCACCATCCTTGGTTCCTGGTCGAACGAGCATTTCACACTTGCAAGGAGATTAGGCATAGTTTTCGTAGATCACTAATGTACGTCTGCACCAGTCTCTGTCGATCGTGTGTTGCTAAAGTTGATATACGCACTTAGGTAAGACAAGATACACCGACAAGCATTCAATATATGCTTTCTCTTGCTTCGTGCATCCGTCCACATCCTTCATCGTCACTCATACATCAAACGACTCGGTGGCAACCAAAGACTCGTGAATCCACTTCTCCAATTGTGGCCGGCTACGAGGCACAAACCGAACCTTGAACGCTCTCGGGATCGACACCAAGCCAGTCTTGTCCATGCTGCACTCGATAGGATCTAAAATCGGTCGCGCAGAAAGATCACTTGTCTCGTAGATGCGGAAGCCCAGGAATAACCGTGTAAAGATGATGTAAAGCTGCCGGTTGGCCAGATGAGCTCCTTCGCATTGTCTGGCCCCAGCTCCATATGCCATCTGCTGTATGCCACCGCCGACCGTCTCTTGGCCCATGAATCGCTCTGGGATGAAGGATTCAGGGTCCTTAAAGTGAGTAGGGTCATGGTTGGCAGCATACGTGTTCTAGAACCATTAGCCAGGGCCGCTGATGCCATCCGTTGAAGAAGTTAGTCCTTACCAAGAACATAGGAGTGCCCGCGGGAATCACGGCCCCTTTGTATTCGATAGGCTTGACAGTCTCGCGAGTAAAGGCCAGATTCAATGTACTCCAATATCGAAGCATTTCCTTGATGAAAGACACCAAGTATTCGCACGTTTCGGCCTCTTTACACGCGTGCCAACCGTCTCCGTCAGGGTATGTCTTGGTCAGTTCTTCGTAAGCTCGAGCTTGTATTTCTTGACCGTGCGGAGAACCAAGATATGCGATCATTAGATTGATGTTGGATGGTAACGTATCAAGACCGGCGGCAACCATGGTCAGACAACAAGTCTTCAACTGTCCTAAAAGTCTCCTGTAAGCACCCACCGAGAAGATCGGACATGGGATCAATTTACTCACCATCAGTAAGCTTGGCCTCTGGGTCTCTCAATACATTGCCCGTAATGCATGGATTGTCTGTGCCATTCTCCATTCGTCGTTTCAGCTCATCCAGAAACGACAAGATATATTCGTCTCGCCTCGCAGCCAGAGTTTTTGCATGAGCTCGATATCGCGGCCACAAGCGCAAGATCGGTATGTAATCCTGCCAGCAGTGCGCCGAGCCACGGAGAAGTCCCAGCTCGCGCTCGACGTCAACGACTTCATTGAGCATTTTGTCCTGAACCGAGCCTTTGATGCGGAATCCGTAGTTCAAACGCAGACTAATATTGAGTGAGAATCTCTGAAAGTACCCATTAGGGTTAATATCGCCGTGCTCGGAATTGTCCAATATTTCCTTGAGGCTCGTCGTACATTCAAGGTCGATTAGAGGCAGATATGTCTGTACAGCCCTCCGATTGATGGCCGTTGACGCCATCTTTCGTACCACTTTGACCGAGTCATTCCAGGGTGAAGTGCCCAAAGTGAATACGTCGTTTTTCGAGACCGCCTTGTGAAAGGTCCAGAACGTTGGACGGGATATCATAGCGGCGTGATGGCCAATCCACAGATCTTTCACCGCTTGGAATGAATTGGCAAAAATAACTCGCTGATAGGTCAGTCGACAGCAATCAATTGCAAACTAGGTATGTCCTCAGTTCGATACTTACCCGATTCCCAAGTCGCACCTGGAACACGGGACCATACTTGGGTACCAGTTGAGCACATGCCCGTGCATGGCTATCACCCAGCTTCAGAAGAGAACCAAAAATGGGTACTCCAGGAATCTCTGGCAACCCCTTGATCTTGGGAATGTCCGTCTGATTGAAGTACTTGAGGGCCAGGACGGCCACCACGACCACTGCGAGCAAGAGGGAGGGATGGTACTCCATGGCTATAGTGAAGTTTTGCAGCTGCAAGAAGAATTGATACTGCGAGATAGACTCGGGAACTAAAATTAGATTTCCATCTTCTCTCGGGCAAAGTATATATCGATAAAATAGTCCTATGTCTATCGCTGACACGAGAGCGCGCCTTGAATACGCTGTATGTGACCGCTATACGCTGCATGCTCCGCAGCGGTTGCATCCGTCTACAGAATTACTGGCCCCAACTTGGAGACTCGTGAGACTCCAGTTCGGGGCTCTTCACCCACATGCCCGCTCGCCAATCAGAAGAATACATGGTAACGATCGACTTGCGGACTCGTCCGGAGCCCGGTGGTGGAGACAACGATGGTCAGCCATCGATCGAAGCAGTATAGAACAGTCTGGAGTACTACTCTGTTTCTCTGGCAGAACGACATACAGACCCTGATCGTCGGGCAGTCACTATAATCTAGATACGACTGCTTCTGATATCGACTCTTGCGGTGTCAAATGATTCCAGCAGCGCCAGAGTTTGAAGTCAGTCAACCTCTTGGATTGTGCAATGGCAGCAGGGCACGCCTGAGAACACGGGGGCTTGGGTTGTGATAAAATCCATTGTAGAAAACGAGGACCAAGGGAGTGCCTGTTTTCCAACTCGATTTGAATGCTGTCATCCAGCTACAGTCATCTCTTGCCTGCCCTGGCTATCCCGCGCCACTCCAACCATGCTTTCCCGCAAATACTTACTCCCAGGAATACGGCTGTATATCTGAGCCACTGCTAGATCTTACCAGCGCACTGACTGCTTCCAACATGGTAGACAGCCTATTTATTGCATGAACTACTCTTCAGAGCGCCATGTCGACGACCAGTTTCCCACCTACTCCCTTGTGGTAGTCCGCCACTAAATCGTTGACTTTCTCAAAAGGGTACGTCTTGCAGCTTGGCTTGATGTGATGCTTTGCCGCAAAGTTCACCATATCCTGCACTTGCCATGCTCGGGCGACTAGAACACCGATAAGTTTGATGTCTCGAAAGATGAGGTTTTGGGCATCGACGCGAAACCCGTTCTTTGGAAAGCTAACAACGCCGACAGTGGAGTGGTTTTTGAGGAGTTTCATGGCAAAGTCCAGCGAAGCCTGGCTGTCAGGCAGTATCACGGCACCATCCAGGCCACTCTCGCCTTCAAGCCCCTTTTCCACTGGGCCACAGATGCTTTGACGAACCGTTTCAGCAGTGTCGTACCGCGCATCGACAACGGTAATCTTCCCATAGCCTCTCTTTTCATCCTCATGTTCGATATTCGATGCGATCTCTTCTGCCAGTCGTACACCTTCAGTGGCTGCGTCAACGGCAACCACATCGCAACCGAGCTTCGAAGCGAATTGAATGCCCAAGTGACCTAACCCACCACCAGCTCCCATAATAGCAACTTTAAAGCCCTTCCCACCTCCTTCCTCCATAGATATGCCCACTCTTGCTAATGCGTTCCACATGGTCAGTCCAGCGCACATCAAAGGCGCCGCGTCGACAGCGCTTAGCCCGCTCGGAATGCGCACCACCTGCCGCGAATCTGCCAGTGCATACTCTTGGAAGCCACCGTCGTGTGAAAGGCCGAAGTGGGTTGCCTTAGGGCAATAAACACTGTATCCCACGGGATCGCCACCTGTGTTCCGACACTCGAAACACTTTCCGCACGGATGGTAGGCCCGCGCAGGCACTCCAACGCAGTCGCCTACTCTTAGTTCCCTAGAAGGGTCCACGTCGGGCCCAAGTGCGATAATCTTCCCGCTGACTTCGTGGGATCCAACGCGAGGGAGATTTGGCCAGCGTGATCCGGAAGCCAGCACTGCGTCGGTGTGGCAGTACGACGCGGCCAGTACTTGGACCAGAACATCTGGGCCACTGGGGCTCGAGGGTTTGGGAATATCGCGGAGCTGGTATGGCTCGTTAAATGCTTCAAGCAACCAAGCTCGCATCATTGTCCTCAGTATCCTTGAAATCTTTTCGCTTGCGGTATATTAATTAGACATTCGTTCCAGACTTTGCTCAGCTAGCCAACAAGGGATGGCGTGATAGAGGTCTGGCTGGCTGGGAATGCTGTTAACGTAAGAGAAAACTCAAAGGACGGGAAGAGGTCTTCATTGACTTCCTGTACTCAAAATCCGCACCTCATTCCCTTAATAACGGTGCCAGAGCCGCAGAGTGGAATTTTGAATTCTCTCCATTTCGGGGCTGGTCACGCCTGTCCAAATAACTGCTTGGTAGGATTTCCCTCCTGGAAATAACCCCGGTCCTAAACAAACCATTTGAAAGTAGCAGCCCTCCAAAATTGGCAATTACGAACATCACCAACACTAACCTGCGGAAGGGACAATGGATTGTTTTTTGGACGCGGTATTGGATCATGTGAGCCTGCTACTGATCGTGATTTCTGGATGTATTTGACGGGCTGTTATGTACACCGTACCTGGATAGTCAGGCTGCGTTGCGGGTCACCAAGCTTTAGGGAAATGATGCTTTGAGCCCCATACCTAGTATCGAGCTGTATCAATTCATAACGTGATTGCCTGCGATAGAGGCAGGAGACACTGTGAAGCTGACTGAATGAATGTATAGCAAACCAGTCCTGCCAAATGTCTGCGAGTCTCTTTTGTAGTCTCGTCGGCCAGTACAGCCAGGGAATTATCTGCCCTCACCTCTGCTGAAGTAGAAATGGTCTTGTCCGCAGTTCACTTGCTGCTTACTGTAAGCCATCTCGTAAACCGATATTTCCAGTAGCCCCTTCCAGAAGCCCCTCATAATGTCTCCTGTGCCTAAAAGTTCCTGACTAGAGCAATTACCGCTGCCCTCGCTGTTGCTATCCAAGGTAGACATGTAGAGCCGCATCCCATATTCCCCGAATTTCTGGGCTACGAACGGCTGACATGCCAGTCTGGAGCATGACCCGATAGACTTCAATGCCAACAGTGTTGGGACTGCAGGGCGGGCCGATTACACCTTCGTTGTTAACAGCGTCCCACTCGTCAGCAATCGTGATATGTGTCAAAGTCGGATGTTGAGACAAGGCGTCGAATAACGGTTGCCACGCCTCATCTCCTGGGTCTTCTAGCCGGCGTCCTCCAGGTCCCTGAGGGTGACAATCTCTTAGGGTGATATCTTCCAACGCAACGCAACTTGTAACGATCTGTGCAAGGCGTGGGATCCTAAGCAGGATCCCTCCGAGGGTGAGAAAACGAAGGCGTGGAAGGAATATATGCGAAAGAGATGGCAGCGGCATTCGAGGATATGCGACGTAGTGGTCGACACTCCACTCCCTCAGACTAGGGAGAGGCTTTCGAAGGAACTGGGCCAAGCAAGTTTCCACCGCAGCATCTCGTTCCGCCATGTCGCCCTCATAGTCATCTTCCACAATTTCCAAGTCTGGGAATTTGAAGGACTCTAGTGTGCTAAGATCCAAGAGGTCCCATGAAGCAGAGAGCCCTCCGTTAAAATGCTGCGCGAGCGTTCTGTGGATTGTCAAGGACTTGATCTGCGCGTTCGCAGACCCAAGACACTGTATCGCCGTCCTGAACATTTGACTCTCAGAAACACATGTGCGGTCGTACAGCGTGCACTTGGATTCCTCACATGACTTGCAATGCAGTGTCCCCGAGTCGTCACTGGGATCCAAGGGGTGTCTGCCGAAGAGTGAAAGGAGTTCAAAATCGTTCGCGTGCCGGAAAGTCCGCAGTGTCGCAGTCCATAGACACTGCAGCTCACCGCTGTTTATAATATCTTGATCCATGTATGCTTGTTGACCGTAATTCCTAAATGCGGCTGCGACCTCGGCTTCTGTTGTAGGGATGTGACCCCAGTGTGTGGCCACGTGCCTCTTACACCGCACTGGCAGATCTGATTCGTGCTGTGACAGAATTTCAAGCGCCCTAGTAAAGCCCCTGAGTTTGAGGCTAATGTTGAATGGAGTGGGTAGAAAATTGATCTTTTTCACGAACGGCGCAATAGACAAGAATCCGGTCCGTCTCAAACGGTTGAAATTGAGTACCGTCGCCTGAAGTGTGATCTCTTTGAAAACAACGGCCTTGATTATATTGGCATCTCCGAAACTCTGGCACGCCAACCTCAGTGACAGGAGCGTAGATAGAACACGATGTCTATGCCAGGTCAGCTGAAGGCTCGCCCAGGCGTCGTGGGTAGACTTACTTGTCGGCCCTGTGCTCTCGCAACCAGATTCTGCTGTTCAGCCACTCAAACTCAGCCACCAATACCTCCACTACCATGTATTGAATCTCTGGCTCGAGATTTTTCGTTGGGACGGGCATTTTTGATCACCATAGGATAGTGTGAGATCCTGGCTTTCCCCGCGGTCGTGCTTGTGATCCGGCAACCCCGGCTGAGGTTGAAACGTCCATATTGGAGGGATTGGTGCGAAGAAGCACCGCTTGAAGAATTCCATCTCCATGACCGTTAAAGTGGCGGGATTATATTCACGTCAATGTTGTTGTCGGCCGACGTATTCTGGTGGCAATAAAGCTGGAAGGCGCCCGGAGCTCCAATAGGTTAGGTTACGCCCTTGGCGGCATATATATATGTAATATAAATTCTCACATGAAGCAGCAGGCAGTACCTATTGTGATGATCTTAGCTTGGCGGCTATCTTCAGAGTTGCAGTCTCTGTGTTTGAATAGGTTATGAAGATGTTCTATCCATTTTTGGCGTCTGTCGTTTGCAAACACGCCTTGGCGGCTCCCAGGATTGACAGCAAACAGTTCACAGATGTGATTGTTTGTCTCTAGCCATGACATTGGGGCGTATGATGGATGCATCGAACATACAAAGTGTTGGGCAGCACACCCCAGGAGAACGTAGCTGCTTGCTTTTGCTGGCCAGGCTAGATGTGATCAGGGGGTGAGCGGGCTACTTATACTCCGTACACGAGTAATGTGAAAGCGGAACAATACTTATCCATCACGACGCGAAGGTGGAGTTGCTTCGCGGAATCCCCGCGCAGCACGCGTCTCACGCGCGACGTGACGGGACGCGAGCTTTATTCAATTGCCCCATTCACCGTTCACACCATCACGTTCCTTCTTCTACATCCTCAGGCAGTCGTCTCTCAATCCTTGTACCTCCATTGTTGCAGCTGTCGGAGCTTGCACGATGTCGCATCGTTCAGCACTTGCTCAGCTTCGAGCTCAGCGAGCTTCCGGCAAGACACGGCTCGATTCCTACCAGATCGAAGACCAAGGCGCCATTTACGACGAGGTGGATGAAGATGGTTACAAGAAAGTCGTCCGAAGTCGCCTTGACAAAGATGACTTTGTTGTTGACGACAACGGGGAAGGTTATGCAGACGACGGTCGAGAAGAATGGCAAAATGAACGGCAGTACTATAGCAGTGATGATGCCGAGGAGCTTCCACTGAAAGGAAAAGCTGCGAAACGAAAACGCGAAGAAGATCGTGAGAAAGAAGACCGCACCAACCACAAGATTCTCAACTACTTCAACAATGGTCCTGTGTCGGCAGCTCCCAAGCCAAAGGTACAGACTCTTTCTCAGTCCTAACTGCTTGATTCTGACAGTTCTAGATCCAAACTACTGCCGAAGATGAAGCCTTCATGGCCGATCTCCTTGGGGAAGTCGACGCCAATATCCTCTCTACCCGCACGTATACAACAAAACCAGTCAAGTCCGAAAATCGACGCAAAGTCAGGGTGCTCTCTCCTCCGCCTTCCCGCGAACAACCTCGACAGAGGTACCAAGCTCCGCCTACCGAGCTGGTCGATACTCCGCCTCCGCAGTCTGTGCAAGAACAGGACGACCATTTGCCGACGTTTGATGACGACAATATCATGAGCGACCCTCTTCCTTCTTCTCCAGTTGTCAAGGCTGTGGAACGCAAGACGAAAGTGCAGATCAAAGAGGAGGACGAGGATGAAGATGTCATGGATGTTGCCCAGGTTGTTGGGCATGAAGCTGCTCAATCAACAAGTATCAACATGACTGGCAGCAGACCGCCGCCAAAGATCAAGTCTCCACAGCTCCCAACTCCTCAGAGCTCTTCTCCGCCGCTGCCCCCAGTCAATGAAGTAGACGCTTCTTCTTGGAACAAGATTACCAGCAAGCTGAATATCCAGAGTAGTCCGTCTTCGGAAATTCGGACTTTTGGCAAGATGAAGCCTCAAGATGCGGTTGAAGAAGACGGCAGTCTGCGGATGTTCTGGTTGGACTACACTGAAATCAATGGCAGTCTTTGTCTCTTTGGCAAGGTCAAGGATAAAACCAGTGGACAGTACCGCAGTGCATTCGTCAAGGTCGACAATATTCTCCGCAAGCTCTTCTTCCTGCCGAGAAAATACAGGGTTGTCAACGGCCAGGAAACTAGCGAAGAAGTCGAGATGGACGACGTGTACGGTGAGGTCGATTCATTAATGTCCAAAATGAAGGTTTCCACCAGAAAGGTCAAGCCATGTACACGGAAGTACGCATTCGAGCTCCCTGATGTCCCGAAGGAAGCCGAATACCTCAAACTTCTCTATCCCTACGATAAGAATCCACTACCGATGGACCTCCAGGGAGAGACATTTTCCCGCGTGTTTGGCACGAACACGGCCCTATTTGAACAGTTCGTGCTATGGAAGAACATCATGGGCCCGTGCTGGTTGAACATTGAAGATGCCGACTTCAGCGCTGTCAATAATGCGTCTTGGTGCAAGCTGGAATGTGCTGTCACCAAACCGGCCAACATTACCGTCCTGAGCAACTCGGAGAACCTCGAAGCTCCACGTCTTACATTGATGTCTCTGGCGTTCCGGACTCAACTCAATGTCAAGGAAAACAAGCAGGAAATCTTGGTCGCGAGTGCTCGGGTCTACGAGAATGTCTCCCTGACTGACACTACTCCTCCCGAAGAAATGCCCTCTCGGACATTCACCGTGATGCGACCGTCGGGATCTGCTTACCCAGTCGGCTTTGAAGCTGAAACCAAAAAGCGGAACGACACGTTTATGCTTGAGAAGACGGAACAGTTTCTCCTCAGCAAGTTTCTTGCACTTTTCGAAAGGGTTGACCCAGACGTTTTAATTGGCCACCAACTTCAAGAAGTCGACTACAGCATTCTTCTCAGTCGCTTGAAAGAGAAGAAAACCCCAGGGTGGCATCGGATCGGTAGATTGAAACGAGGAGAATGGCCAAAATCCTTTGGGAGAGGTGCCACATTCTTCGCTGAGAGACAGCTCCTGGCGGGGCGACTCATGTGCGATCTGGCAAACGACATGGGCAAGTCACTGATGACCAAATGTCAACAGTGGAGCTTGACAGAGATGTGTGACCTCTATCTCGGACCAGACAATCGTCGTCGTGAGCTGGACAACGAGGCAGCCTTGAAGACGTGGGCAACCACTCGCGATGGTTTGCTCAACTATGTCACCCACTGCCACGCTGACACCTTTTTTATTGCGGCTCTTGCTCTAAAACTGCAAATGCTGCCGTTGACTAAAGTACTCACCGAACTTGCTGGGAACTCGTGGGCACGTACCCTGAGCGGCACACGAGCCGAACGGAACGAGTACATTCTGCTGCACGAGTTCTACCGCAATAAGTACATCTGTCCCGACAAAGAGTACGGCAAAGGTCGTGCGAAACAGGCACAGGAAAATGAGGATGAAGATGACGGGGCCGACGCCAAAAAGAAGGACAAGTACAAAGGTGGTCTGGTCTTTGAGCCAGAGAAGGGTCTGTACGACAAGTTCATCCTTGTGATGGACTTCAACAGTTTGTACCCCAGCATCATTCAGGAGTACAACATCTGCTTCACAACTGTCGACCGATCGGCTACCGCCGAAAATGAGAACGAGGAGAAGGTGCCAGAGGTCCCAGTCGATCAGCCACAAGGAATCTTACCAAAGCTGATCGCCAACCTTGTCACGCGTCGTCGCGAAGTCAAGAAGCTGATGAAGGACAAAAGAGCCTCTGCAGAGCAACAGGCACTCTGGGATACCAAACAAATGGCTTTGAAACTTACAGCCAACTCCATGTACGGGTGTCTCGGCTATACCCAATCCCGCTTCTATGCACGGCCGTTAGCCATGCTCACCACTTTCAAAGGTCGGGAGATTCTGAGAAGCACGAAGGAGCTCGCAGAAAGCAACCAACTCCAGGTCATTTATGGCGACACCGATTCCGTTATGATTAACACGAATGCAGACAACATTGCGCAAGCCCTGGGTGTTGGGTTGGAGTTCAAACGCTCGGTCAACGAGAGGTACAAACTATTGGAGATTGACATCGACAACATTTTCCGACGCTTGCTGCTGCATGCCAAAAAGAAATATGCTGCCATAAACATGGCCGAGATAGATGGCAAGTATGTTGAGAAGCTTGAAGTCAAAGGTCTTGATATGAAGAGAAGAGAGTACTGCGCCTTATCCAAGGAGGCGTCCCAGAAGCTTTTGAACGAAATCCTTTCTGGTGAAGATCCAGAGGTTGTCCTCGAGAAAATCCACGAATATCTCCGGGAGCTGTCGAGCAACATGAGGGACAACGCCATTCCAGTTCAGAAATATGTCATATACACGGTAAGTTTTCGCTGAACTGTCTGAGAGTCGATGCTGATTCCTTTAGAAACTTGGCAAGAATCCAACAGAATACCCCAATGCAGATTCGATGCCTCAGGTGCAAGTTGCGCTCCGTGAGATTAGTCGAGGCAAAACCGTTCGGGTGAACGATGTTATGTCTTACATTGTAACAATGGGGGACGAGCAAACAAAGGGTCTACCAGCGCCGAAGCGATCTTACACGCCCCAGGACGTTCAGAAGCCAGATTCTGGACTGGTTCCCGACGTCGAATACTATCTCCACAAACAGATCTTCCCGCCTATTGAAAGGCTCTGTGCACCCATTCCCGGGACTGACTCGGTCAGACTAGCCGAGTGCTTAGGTTTGGACGTTCGCAAATATCAGATCAACACTTCGAACGGGGCGAGTCAACGAAATACAGAGATTTTCCCTCTTGAATCGCAAATCCCTGACAGCGTCCGCTTCCAAGATGCTGCGAGGCTCAGTCTGAAGTGTGGAGAGTGCAAGCAGACGACCATTTTTGAAGGAATTTGTGATTCCACGGATTCATGCACACCGGAGGGTATCTTGTGCGGCAATGCCGATTGCAAGAAGCTCATTTCACGATTGAGGATCGTTATGCAACTCGAGTCGCAAATCCGAGCGCAGACATGTGCCTACTATGAGGGCTGGCTGGTCTGTGACGATCCATCCTGCGGCAACCGAACCCGGCAGATGTCAGTCTATGGCCATCGATGTCTGGGCCCGAACGGGCGCGCCGAAGGCTGTCTTGGACGGATGTCATATGAGTATTCGGAGAAGAAGCTGTACAACCAGATGTTATACTTTGCGGCCTTGTTTGACGTTGAGAAGGCCAAAAACAAGGCGCGGTCGGACAAGGAATACGCCGACAAGAAGGATCGGATCATGGTGCTTGCGGAGACGAACAAGGAAGCATTCGAGGGCATCAGGGCTGTCGTGGATGGATATCTGAAGAAATGTGGGCGACAATGGGTAGAGATGGATACGCTGTTCGGCTTCGCCCTGAAGTGATGTTTGGATATGGGTTTGTAGTACGTTCATTCGCTGCATAGATGAGATACGACAATCCCTCATAATTGCCTACATGGAGCGCAAAGTTCGAGTAAGCACAAGCACAAGAGGTAATACCTATATAGCAGTGACTCTGTAGCCCAGCGCAGGAGTATTACGATACCACAATGGGTGCGACGATGACCTCAGCCGTGGTGGAGACGCTGCCCTGCGTCTCTTGTTCTCTGATTGGCTCCAGACAAACGACAATCTCAATGATAGTCGACTCACAACTTCATCTGCCTATGTACCAGACCGGATTCATCTGTCGGATCGTATTTGGCGCGCCAGACTCTCGTCTCCTACATAATCACTCTCACTCTGAACCGATGACAGTGGCCTCTTGTGCAAGATGACCACTCCCCGAGTTCTGATCATTGCAGGCTCTGACAGCTCAGGTGGAGCGTGAGTTTTTCTGCGTCCATCCCTGCACTATGCTCTGACACCAAGACTCTCATCACAGAGGGCTAGAAGCAGACCAGAAGGTCCTTGCGGCTCATGGCTGCTATGGAATGACCGCCACCACAGCCTTGACTGCTCAGAATACGTTAGGTGTCGTGGACATCCACATCACGCCGCCGGCCTTCGTTGGCAAGCAGATCGATGCTTGTTTGAGCGACATTGGATGTGATGCTGTCAAGATCGGTAAGGGCCTGTCCCCAAACGCGCTGCGCCGCCGAGATATGCAGGACGAGTCGCTGAGACTTGATGGGACAAGGCATGCTCGCCTCGGCGGAAACCGTGAAGGTCGTGACCGAGGCCCTTCAACGCTACGAGGTTTCTACCATTATTGTTGATCCTGTATGAATATGATGTGCTCCGACTTCCACCGACCAAGTCTTCTGGAAACTCATGGTTCGCGCACAGGTCATGGTCGCTACGAGCGGTGCGCAACTGCTTCCGGGTGATGCTGTCAAGAACCTGCGCGAAAGACTGCTGCCGATGTCGACGCTTGTCACGCCCAACATCCCCGAAGCTGCGTTGCTGTTGCGCGACGCCGACATACACTACAAGTCCCCCTCGGGCCTGGATGACCTGAAGACGCTAGCCAAGCTGGTCCATCAACTCGGTCCGCAAGCCGTGCTCGTCAAAGGAGGCCACATGCCCTTGACCAAGAACTACGTCAAAGCCACCCGCGACGAAGACAAGGCCCTGACCGTCGACGTTCTGTACGACGGCAACGACTATACCATCGTCGAGTCGCAATACCTGACGTCCAAAAACACCCACGGCACCGGCTGCTCGCTGGCCAGCGCCATCGCCTCCAACATGGCGCTCCAAAAGTCCCGATCACAAGCCCCGTCCCTGGCCACAGCGACGCGTCTCGCCGTGCACTATGTCACGACGGGGATCAAAATGGCCGACTCGCTGATCGGCAACGGGTCGGGCCCCATCAACCACTTCCACAACCTGCAGATCCTGCCCTTCTCGCCGGGCCACTTCATCGACACGTACCTGCTGACGCACCCGCTGGTGGCGCGCAGCTGGGAGGCGTTCACGCACCACCCGTTCGCCACGGCCATGGCGCGGGGCACGCTGCCGGAGGGGCTGTTCAAGAACTACCTGGTGCAGGACTACCTGTACCTGACGCACTTTGCGCGCACGCACGCGCTGGCGGCGTACAAGTCGCAGACCATGGCGGCCATCACGGCCAGCGCCAACATCATCCTGCACATCCGGCGCGAGATGGAGCTGCACCTGTCGTACTGCGCCGAGTTCGGCATCTCGCGCGCCCGCCTCGAGGATCCCGCCGTCACCAAGGAGTCGCCCGCCTGCGTCGCCTACAGCCGCTACTGCCTCGACGTCGGCGCCAGCCAGGACTGGCTCGCCCTGCAGATGTCCCTGGCCCCCTGCCTGATCGGCTACGGCGTCACCGCCGCCCGCCTGTACCGCGAGCGCGAGAGCGTCACCGGCGACAAGGGCAATCGCTACTGGAGGTGGGTCGAGAACTATGTCGCCGAGGACTACCAGGAGGCCGTGAGGGTTGGTAGAGGTGAGAAGTTCCTTTTTCTTCTTTTTCACTGGCATCCCTTTTCCTCTCTTTGTTGCTCTTCCTTTCTGTTCCCCGCTGTGTGTTCCAGACAAACTCGTTCTCTTCCTCGGCAGTCCACCCTTCTGGCCAGACTCGTATGCTAACCCTGCCGGCTTCGACTGCGCGGCAGAACTCATCGAGGCGAACATCGTCAAGCAGTCGCCCTCGCGGATAGAGGAGCTGATCGCCATCTTCGTCCGGTCCACCGAGATGGAAGTCCGCTTTTGGGACTTTGATGCACACCCTGATCAGGAACAATCACAGACGGCCGCTGAGTGAGGGAGTGGTCGCAAGACCCGGTTCTGCCTTCTGGTGGTGGTGGCACAATGTGATGGTACAGATTATATAGAATACAACCTTTTCCCCCTGCTCGTATAAGAGGAGAGAGATGTGTTGCAAAGAGGGCTATATCCCTATTCACCCAGCTACCACGCCTCCAAAGCCGACGGGTCTTCTTCTCCCGCCATTCTCCGGCAGGATCGTCATGACTTTGTACGCCTTGCCCATGCCCTTGGGTCCGCCTTCGACCAGCCTCCTCCACCCCATCTCAGTTTCTCGCCTCCTCTTCTCCGCTTCCTCGTCTGTACCAGCGTTCTTGTCCAGCTCCCTCAAAAGCCTCTCTGCCCTCTCCTTGATCCCTAACTGCATCAACCACGCCCCCTGCTCGACCGGCCCATGGACCTCCACGCCCGGACTAGCTTCCAGAGCCGCGTCTGCAAGAGCTCCAAAGTCCACGTCCGCACTGATATCCGCGTCGCCGGCATACACGAAAGGGGAAATGATCTTGTGTTTGCGGATCCCTCGCAGAGAGTTGACTGGGACCGTGTCCAGAGGCCCATAATCGATTACTAGTGCTGCTCCCGCGGGTGTTCGAGGAGGTGCTTCTGCCTGGGTCTGCTTGTGCGTGCCCTTGGAGATGGCAGAAGGAACCGCGCTTCCGCCAATTCGGCGGGCAAAGTCTTGGATATATCGAGCACTCTCCGGAGACACCTCGACGCGCGAGGACACTTGAGCCTTGAGGGATCGATAGCGAGGTCGTTCGGGGATGACAAGGGAAGAAGGAGTGCTCGCCTTGGCTAGGGTGAGTTGGAAGTCCGGCTCAGGCTCTTTACGACTCAATGATTTATCGGTTTCGGGGGCGAGAAGGGCGGTCAGTTTCGGCGTCGTAGGCGCTACGAGTAGTTCTCGCCATTGAGGGAGTCTGCTGGTCGCGATTGATTTCGTGACCGGCTGACCACTTTCGGTCAGAAGCTGGGGCCTAGCATCTTCCTGCCGTGCCTCTTCGGGCTTGGGAGCAACAGACTCAAAGGCATGGATAGGGAGAGCATCGAAGAACTCGTGCGCGATGATGAAGGGCATCTCAGCACCTCCACCATAGTTTCGAGCCGGCAGCAGTACGATGTCCTCGACCCATCTGATGGGTATTCCCTGAGCGCTTGTGGCTTCCCACCAGACATTCTTCCCAGTCTCATCGGCAACCTCCTTCATGTCAGCATCTCTCCCGCAGAGCAGGTCTTTTTGTTTTCTCCGCAAGCCCTCTCCTGCTTCGACTAGCCATACTGCCGATATAGCCCTCGCGAATGTCTTGAACTGTCCGATAGTTCGGAGGATGTCGCTCATAAGTGTCCCTCGGCCAGGCCCCATCTCAATGAACTGAACACCTTGGGACGGGCGCCCTTGAGCCATCCATTCGGTCATGAACCATATTCCGACAAGTTCACCAAAGACTTGAGATATCTCGGGAGAGGTGATGAAGTCGCCCGCTGCGCCGAACGGGTCCGCATCTTCCGCTGATGGGCGACTAGTAGTGTAGTACCCTCCGTCAGGATTTGTCAAGCATTGCCGCATATAAGAGGCGATCGAGATGGGTCCTGTCACCTAGTTTATACAGGCGTTGGTTAGCTGCTACAAAGATGTCTGACGTTGGAGGAGGCAGGAAGCCTTTACCTCGATCGCCTGCGCGATGGTCTTCGCGAGGGGAGTTGACCACTTCCGTACAGGTCCCGAGGGAGGGCTCTGGTCAGCCTCTGTCGAAGCATGGCTAAAGAACCGAGCGGTCGAAGCAGCTTTGTAGTAGGTGTTACCGAGACATGCGCATTTTGGCCGCAGGCTAGAAGAGTATTGGCGGAGGAGACCCAGAGATGATTGAGAGCTCAATCGGTCGAATCGGAGTTGACGGGAGCCTCCATGTCGCATGGCGAGCGTTCAGAGAGGCTCGGGTCGAGATGTCGAACTGAGTAAATGGTGAGGAATGTAGTGGTTGATGTGTTGACATAATTTTTCGTTTTCTGTTTTCCACATGCAGTTTGTCACTGCAGGACCATTACCTGAGATCTCTTTCGGAAATCTTTCTCCAAGGGGGACCCAGGGCCTAGCGCAGCCCTGGGCACTGCGCTTGACCCTTACAAGGTGCGGCCATGGGCGCTTAAGGGCCCCCAGCAGCCGGCCGGGCACCTCCGTCAGTGCAATGCTCCATCCTCCTTGGAACAGACTGCAACAAGAGCTGCCCGTTCGCCAGATCCGAAGTCAAGATGCATTCGTCTGATCCATCACCTGATGCCTCGGCCGTCATTGGACGCGCCATGGCAGCCTCAATCCTCCATCTGCCTGGTTACCACTGATCGATAAGCTCCGGCTGGTTGCGGGCAAAATTGGCAAGGGCGTGAGCGGAGATATCTCACAGCCCATTCGGAGGTAAAGGCAATGCTCCCTGTGATTATCTGCCTCGAGTCTGATGATTGAGGAACCCTCTATCTGCATCCTCGGACGCCTGGCGATGATCTCGAACCACCCAGCGAGTTAAGCCGATGGCCAAAAATGAACATGAACAGCACCCACGACCATGAGTGGCCATCGATATCAGATACACTTCCTCTCCCCCAATGCCACCATCTCGGCCTTGGGAGGCAATACCTCGGCGAATCGGAAGGCTCTGGACGCCGCAAAGTCTGAGGCTCGATCTCATGCTGCTCGGGTTTCGCACTCGTTTAAAGACTCTAAACCGCCTGCCCGCAGGGTCCGCACTCCCAGGCCGTTGAGAGGTGGATCTGAGGCTCGTGGCGGCGCGTCCGTCTCAACTTCACCAGATTCCTCCCATACCCAAGGCAGCGAATCCAGTCCTGAATCATCGTCGTCAGGAAAGATCGAGCTCGAGCTCGAAAATACCGACAGACGTGCCTCTACCTCCGCATTATCTATTCTGAAATTCAGGTTGAACGTCAGCACAGGCAGAAACCAGCACCCGTTGTCGTCTCACCGCGCTGAGAAGGATGAAGACGAAAATGAGGACATTGAGGACGCAAAGAGGAGGACTAGAGCGGCTTCGGTCCCAGTCAAACTGCCCAAGGACATCCGCAAAAGCTCTCTAGATCCCTTTGCGCGTGCAGCTCTCGAGCTCTCTGTCCCAGATCAGCATTTGCTGCATCTGTGTATGTCGTGAATTCTTTTTGTCCTTAGAAAAGCAGTCCCAGGGACCACTCCCTAATAGGACCTTGTACTGATCCGAAATGCAGACTTGACCACGGTCCCGGACCAGATATATGGGTCGACGACCGGCGTCGTGGCGAGCACTGCTCGACATAGTACTGTTGGGGTTGTGGCCACGAACGAAATTGTGGTCCTGTGGCTGCTGCTCGTTATTGAATCACAGATTGTGAGCTTTCAGCCCACGAAGAAAGACAGACAACTCTCGATCCTCGCGCGAAGGTCGTTGGTGTATAGGCTGATGAATGCTCGGCTTTCCGAACAGGGGAGCTCGCTAATGGACGACTACGTTCTGGCAGTCGCCATCGCGGGAGGCTGTGAGCATCGAATGGGCAACACCAAGAGCGCCCAATATCACGTCAGGGCAGCAAGAAAACTTCTGGAACTGAGAGGTGGGACACGGTCGGTCCGAGGCATCACATATCCGTTGGGATTGATGGTTGTCAACGTCTTTGTGGAGAACGGCGTGGACGGGCTCTGGAAGACGCACTCTGGTCTCCAAAAGAAGCTGAAAGGGGTATCGCAATGGGTACGAGACGTCCAGCTTTGGAACTTCAATCTCAGGGCGCACGCGTCAAAAGCTTTACGTCAAGTCAACAACGACCCCATGAAACCCGACCCTGATTCTGGCGTGGATGAGGAGGATTCAAACAGCAGCGGGCGTGCTCGTGCCTTCGCGTCCGAGACTGCCTTGTTCGACTATGTCGAGCTGCCTGCAGGCGAACTGGACGACGCACAGTGCAGGTTCTACCTGGGCGCTCTATTCGCGATCAACACGGCGCTCTGGGCATTTCGAGACAGCGACCGAACCACCAACGCGTACCTGCAGGGACTGACCACCGCCGTGGAGATGAGCGCGCCGTCCAATCTCGCCCTTCGTGCCGGCGGAGCCAAGCTCCCTTCCCTGGTCCTGATCCTGATGATAGCGCACAATGCCGCCGACGCCGACGCCGACGCCGAAAGGCGGACCGGGCCCGCGGACACGGTCTTCCACGTCGACGAGGTCTTCGAGTTCGTCGAGATGGCCATGATGGCCAGTTCCAAGACCAGGACGGACGTGCTGAGCGCCATGTCGTCGTGGCTGACCGCCGACATGGCCACCCCCGGCGACCTCGCCTTTGTGAACAACGCGAAGCTCGACATCTGGGCCGGGGAGGTGGAGGAGAGGTGGCTTTCAGATCGCACGTCGAATCCCGCCGCGACACATGCAGATGGCCGTTAACGGCGACATTCTGACGGAGCCCTTTTCGTCTGGCAGGGCACACTCAGCGGCCAGGAACAGCTTGTAAATGTCCCATCCACAACGACATCCTGCCACGAGGCCCTCGTAGAGTCAGTTCCACGCGGTATCAAAAGGACCCGACCCGACCCGAACGTTCGGCCAGCACGGCGAGAAAAGAGAAAAGAGGAAAGAGGACAAGGCAAAGGTTTCCTGCGCCGTTTAGAGACTCCATTCCTTCTGGGTAGACAAGTATAATTCCTGTATTCATAGATGAAGAGAGGGAGAGATTCTTTGGTATCACGCCCATCTCCTTCCTTGCTTTCTGGTCCTAGTCGACGCCTTTGAAACCATGCCACCTCCCAGGCTATCTCAAGCCTTGTATCGTACATTAACCGTAGGGGTGCAAATAGTCGGGACGCCAAACACAATCAGGGCCCCAATTCCACAATGCCGGCCCTTTCAGGCTTGTCCTGTACTTTCAACATGTCCTCGAACCCGCCTCCCCATCCCCTGTACGTCTCCCTCTCGTTTCTCCGCTCCTGGGCTTCCTTGGCCTTGGCCTCTCTTTTCTCTCTTCGCATCTCCTTGATCTCCATCTGCCTCGTTTTCCAAACGGGCGCCTTTCGAGAAGCTCCCGCCCGGCTTCCCTGGGTCGATACCGGCCCGGTGGTCTCCCTCCTCTGGGTTCGAACGTGCCCGCTCTGCCGCTCTCTCAACACGCTGCTGGGGAACTGCGCACGGATTTGTTCTTCTTTGATCAGTTCCAGTTTCTGCCGGCGTGAGAGGCCTCGTTCTTCCTTGGACTTGGCTTGCTTGGCCTGCGCGGTCTTGATGTCGTCCAAGAGTTTTGCGCGCGGACTGGCAGGGGCCATGCCGGCATCAAAACCCTCGTCCGCCATCTCGTCGCCTGCCTCCTCGGCGTCTTTGGCTCCGGCATCTGCGTCTTCCTTGTGCTTGCCTCTGCCAGTCAAGGGACGACCTCTTTCGTCTACACGCCGCGCCTTCAGCTCTCCAGGTCCTTTGGGGTCCGCAACCACATTCGCAACCCTGGATACAAAGGCCGACAACTTGCGTTTCTGCAACCAGCACTCGGTCAAAATGCTTTTATCCAAAGGCCCCATTCCATCATCCTCCAATCGCTCATTGACCAGAATGATCTTGTCAATCGCACTGATCATGGTCCGCAGCAACTCGACCAGTTCGCCGATGTTTTCAGTGACGCTGTACGGCGTAATCTGGCGCTTCTCAAGCAATTTTTGGACTCTGATTGTACGTCCTCTCATGGCAGCTTGTTGTTCAAGCTCAACCAAGTGAGATTTGATTAGCTGCCTGACGTTGATCACATCGGGACCGAGTCGTCGCAATGCTCTCAAAGTATGGTTTTTGCTAGGATCCCGCTCGAAATCCAAGTCTCCATTGCTGGTCTTCTCGAGCGGGCCGGCACCAATTCCTTTGGTGGTCGCCATCGCAACTTCCAAATACATCCGGAGGACTTTGGGAGAGAACCTGAGCTTCTGGCCTTGAGGCTCTGTTTCAGAACCATCAGGGTCAACTCTCATATCTTGTGTGCTCTCTTGCATCAAATCCATAATCCGGCTGGCCGTCTCGAAGACGTTTGGATTCTTCTTGTCTCGGAGGCAGGTGCTCATGGCTATGACAAATGTGCCCCGAACCATGAGTTTGTCTCGTACGTCATTGGGTCGTGGAGCTCGAAGAACGTCCAAGGCCGCTCTACTTGCGCGAGAAACCCGAAGCAGACGGAGGAAAGCCATAATGTTCTGATGATCGGGAACGATCTTGTAAGAGCCATCTGCGGATGTGAGCAATTCCCAATAGTATTTGCCCAGCTTCAGCTTCCGAAGCGCGGTGGTTGTCTCCATGAGCATTGAGAGAGTATTGGTACCAGGCGTGGCATACACAGATGAGATCGCCATGCTGGGCTGTCTTGAGGGCGGACTCGAGCGGGTTGCTCTCGTTGCTGAAATGTCGAGGAAGGTTGGAGGCTCGTGCTTAGCTGCGATTTCCAATTCCTGTTCCTCTGCCGCCTCCTCTATCCTATCTACCGGATCGGCACTTGAAGCCTCAGGCAATCTGCTTATGTTCATGGCTTGTTGGACCAGGTTGAGAACATCCAGATGAGTATTTCGATTGCTCGAGAGCATCAACAATCTTCCCATGGCACAGACAAGGGGCTCATCTAGGTGAAGGTCTCCTCTTCTCCATCGCGCGGTAATGTCAAGCCACAACTTGCGCGCGTCGTCAATCACTTGGTCAAATATTGGCTGCGGATCAAAACCAGGTCCTTCTCTGCCTCCTCGATCTATTGCCCTCTTTTGCGCTTCGCTATTCAGGGCCTGCAGTATGGTGGTGAACGTAACGTGGTCTGGGGCGCCAGGTCCACGTTCAGGAAGTCTCCCAGCAATTCTCCATATGGCATCAATATCATGCGCGCGCGCGCAAACACTGATGACAGCATTTGTATGAATGGTAGTCGGAGTGACTGCCGAGTTGGCGGCGGAGATGGAGTCGTAAACGCTCAACGCTTGCTGAACGGCGTTCGGGTTTTTGACATTATCGCGATAGCCTCTCAGCATAATGGTGTAAGTGTGGGAGTCGGGTTTATGGCCTCGTTTTTTCATCTGCGGGAAACGAATCGAGTCAGTCAGGCGCAGCATTATGGAGTGGAGTTGAATATACCTCGTTGTAGACCTTCCACGCCTCGCCAGGAGACTCCTGGCCCATCAGCCAATCTATGATATGATTCCAACTGACGACATTGTCCACTCCCTTGCCGTTATGAGCCCTTTCACTTGCACGGACCAGCTCCAAGGCGGCCTGCAGATTGTGGTCCCGGAGTTTTTCGACGACGCCCTGAGCCAGTTTCAGAGGGTCCACCAAGTATCTGGCTTCCTTCTCCATCGCCTTCTTCAGATATGCTTCTCGGTCGGAGGGTTCAAGGCGCTGCAACCAGTTGCGTTCCCTTGCCTGAGCATCTTTCGCCAGGAGTTTTGCGCGAGCGTTCGACGGCTTGGCTTTCACGGGGGGGGTTTTGCGTTCCTCTTTTAGGGCTCTGAAAAGCTCGTTGCGGTGATGGCCCTTTCTGAGGGATTGTAGAGTTGCATGATCGCGAGAGAAGGCAGCCGTGGAATTGATCGCGTGCTCGAACGAGTGTCTAGACAAGGGAGATGGGAAGTGTGACGGACCGGCGCCGCACCCCAGCGAGATAAGTGCCCGACGAAGACAGGCATCGCAGGTGAACATCAGGAGAAAGAGCCAAATAAGGCGATGGAACAGGAGTACGAGAAAAGGAGAGGGAGAAAAAAGAGCGAATCCTATCCTCAATCAAGGCGACTTGGCGATGGCTACTGCGCATAGGGCTCGCGGCCGTCCGGTCGGGAGAATTTCAAAATTTTCCGGTCAGGAAACTTACCCGATGACCGTCATGTACGTCATGCAAGGATGGGCTCCCGCAAAATAGCGGCATTCTTGTCAGGGTGGTGTAATGTCTCGTTTCCGAGGTACCTGGTACATCGAGTCGCTGAGGGCTGGGCCTGACAATCGTTCAGATACGTCTGTCGTTGGTCAGGTCTGCGATGTGTGATACATAGGCCAAAGAAGCAATCCGGGCGTCAACAACCCCTCGGTGGAAATCCGACTCAAAGGACCCTAGACAGGACGAGATAATAAGCAAGGCTCGTGGTCTCCATATAAGGCGCCATCCTTCGACCTGCGCTCGTATTCTCCTAGCCTCCCACAGCTGCGAGTCTCGGTAGGGCTGACGTTCAAGGCTCCATCTATGCAGTACTAGGTACCTGTCGCATGCCTCTCTAGACCCGTCAGCGTCACACCGTTTCACGTATAGCCGCGATCGCATCGTTTGGTCTTGGTCAGCCAACGTGGCATTGCGCCAACCTGGAGCCATGCAGAAGGAATGGCCGGATTCTGTATGGAGCACTTTGCTAGAACGATGTACCCTGCCTTGCTCAGCTCCTCCTCTGGCTGACAGGGAAAGCCACTTAAACCTTGGAGGGCACCTCCCAGTGGGAACTTTGTTCATGCACGCTGCGGATTCGGTTTCCGGGCACGGCCGGCCATTCAGACCAGCTTTCTTGACTCGTGTATTTGCGTTATGTTACTCCTGTGCCTTTGCACCTCACGACATTCTTCCTTCTCCGGGCAAGAATCGCATTCCGAGTACTCCGAGAACAAAGGGATGGAATGCTCGCCGACAGGGTGGCGACCCCGGCAGAGAGGCACTTGTGGATGGCAGTAGGATCCGAGTGGTTCCGTTGAATTCAAAGATTCCAAGCCCAAATCCCAGGCAAGAGAATGCGGAAGAGATGATGTTCTTTTCAACAGTCTCGGTGGAGGTGACCGTAGGGTCCAGTGGGCTAGTCAGTTGTCCATTGCGAAGGCGCCAGAGCGTTGTTATGGCTGAGGCTGGTCTGAGCAAGGGCATCAGAGTTCGTCGTGTGGTACTAAAACCTAGCGTCAAATAAGGCGGAGGATGGAAGGGCGATGGAGGAGTGGTTGAACCACCATGTCGGGATCTGGGTGTAGAAAATGGTGTGTCGGGGTGAGTTTTGTGCTTGGATAGGACGACGCAGGCACGCAGGGCACGCAGGGTCGCCTGTGACATGGCGAGGCCCGGGAAACTAAGCGGTAGTGTGCCCGCTATTCACCATTCAGCTAGCTCGTCCAGTTAACAACATTAGGCTGCTAAGGGCCTAAAGCAGGTCCCCCTCATCCCCATCAAACCCCCCCATCTCGGCCCCCCTGGGTTCCAGCTCTGAAGCTTCTAAGCCCTAGTCCAGGCGCCGTCGCGGGCGTTTGCGGTTGCGCCGGTGCTTGGAAAGCGCAGAGACTTCAGTGGTTGCGCAACCCTCACACCAGTGAATTTCGTGCATCTTGTCGGCCTCAGTCTAGACCTCAACGGCGAGCCCATTTCGGACGCCATCTTAGTTCCCTCACAGTAGTTGGTCCGCAACGTTGTGTAACCTGATGACTGCATGCTAAAAAACCGAGCCAGGGAATTCCCCAGCTTTTGGTCTTCACTTTGCCATGTGTTTGTTTGCCACGCTTTGGAAAAATCCACCAGTTGGTAGGACAGGCTAAATCACGCCAAATACACCACTGGAGATCCCCTGGCCCAACTTAATTCTCACGACACACTTCGACTGATGTCTAGTGAATCAGTCATCGAAGAAATTTATCAAGCCCAGGGATCTGGCAGTGTTGCCAAAAAGGAAATACCCGTTTATTCGCCATAATCACTTGATGCTCAAATTGATCTCTGGTCTGCCTTCTGTGTCTGAACATGAACAGCAAGACCAACTCCTTGTTCTAATAACGAATTCCGGCCCGCAGCACCGACTGACCGGAGTGCAAGTCATATCCTGTCTGACCCTAGGGTACCACCACTGTACAATAACGAGCACTCGTGGGACCAGACTTCCCAACCCAACAGCAATTTGACAGTTCCCCTTGCTCTCCCTTCGGTGGACACGCACGCATTGACAATCCATGCTGTTGACTGTATTCCCATCGTCTTTCCCTTCCAAAAGCTCTTCGATGTTCGGGTTGGCCTGTGCAGACAGGAACAATCCCCTGCTCTCATAAAATGCACTGGTCCTCTTCAACAAAAATGCATGCAGTCGGCCGATCGGTCATAACGTTCATCACCCTCGAAAGAGACGCGTTTTGCTGTGCAAATGGTGACAAACGCGTCAAATGAAACAAAAAAAAAAGAGATGGGGAAAACGAGAACAAAGAAAAGGAAACTCATGAGTATCGGAACCCGCCAGCCAATGTGACAAACTCCTCCCAGCATGCTCCTCATCACGATACTTTTGACTTGGTCCGCGTTTGCTCGTCCATTATCTCCTCCACTCCCACCTAGGGGTATCTTGGTGTAAAAATGAGGTGCTGCATCACTCCATGAAAGCATGCAGCTCTTGACATAAGCATTCTTGCGCCGCTCACCATCCAAAGCTGAGTGATCGCTGAGAGCCAAGGACGCACCACAAGCCAGGAGCCTGGCGGCTTGCTCATGGGTATGTTTCTAATATTGACGTTGTTGGTAAACCTGGCCTTGCTGCGCATAAGGCGAATTCGGATAATTGGGATAGCTGTTCATCTGGGTGCTGCCTGGTGGATAGACCATACCACCTTGCGGCTGTCCGTATTGTCCTTGAGCGTGCCCCTCTGCGGACTGATAGCCAATGGGTGGGAGTGATGGTCGAGTGCCGTTCTGTTGATAGCCTTGGCCAGGAACGGGATGCGCATCGCCCGGTGGACCGTCCACCTGATTAGCTTGCGCTGCAACTCTCTGGCGCTCTTCTTCCGCCTTGCGCGCGTTTTCTTCTTCCTTCTTGCGAGCTTTCCACTCCTTGCGGATCTCCTTGAACTCTACGCGAAAAGGTCAGTCGAGCCCCATCAACAAATCATATGGTCTCGCCGAAAAGACTGGTCCAGAGATTTGAGGCCTACAAGGGTGTAGCTCACCTTCTGGAGTTCTCTTGGTTCCATGCGACTGCATCGTGACGTGGGCATTCAGATGATTCAGTGTTCCATACGCTTTTTCACATCCATTCCAGCCGCACTTGTACATTCGTTCAATTTCTTCATACCTACGGCGCGGTCGCTTATGCTGCTGCGCACCCGGGATAGGGACGAATGAGTAGACCTGCACGGAAAATTTGTCAAAACCAATCTATCCCATTCAGGAGCCACAAGAGGACGCGCAACGTACCTGACCAGAGCGCGATGCACCTGAAGATGGAGGCGGGCCTTGGACCCCCGGTCCAGGATGAGGGTATGGCCCCGGGATCGCATGTTGTGGTGGATAACCGCCCCATTGCTCATGCGGTGGTCGCTGCGGCATGTATGGCGCGTGCTGAGGCTGGTACGCATGTTGCATGTCCTGTCCTTGCGGGTAAGGCGAATAGGGAGGATAGGTCGGGCTTGCTTGCGAAATCGAGGGATCTATAGGCACATCCGAGTTAGACCTCACATGGTGGGAGTTTGCGGTTGGATTGCCATTGGGTGCTCCTTCTGGCAGGGACTTTGACGGACTTGTTGGTTGTGCCATTGTTCCAACAGCACCTTGATGGTGCTGCGCCGGAGGGTATTGGCTGTAGCGCAGATGCTCTGGAGGGAAACCCGACGAACGCGCCGACGACGGAGTCAGACCGTAATCCGACTGCGGTGTGTTGTTGCTCGAGATAGTGGCAGAGCGCGGGTCTTGCGTGGCGTAGGTCGCGACAGACGACTGATCTATTGACACAAAGAAATTTTTCTCAGAGCTTGCTCGCGGCAAAGATGATGATGGCTCGTTGCTGCTAACCTGACTGCGCGTATTCTGATCCACCCCTGTCCATCAAAGGTGTTTCTCGTTACCTGCCTCCCACGTGAAGGAACGCGGTTAATAGGCAAGGGAGTGAGTGATATGGTGGTAGGAGACTCGAGTGTCACCGGCGTATGATGTGACTGACCCGAGAGAAAGGTTGTGGATGACAGTTGGTCCCTCAAAAGTAAAGGACCAGTCCACACGTTTGGACAGACAGGCGACGATACGGATTGAAGCAATCCTTAGGCCAGAGACCGGCGTATTCTTTATTTTGAAGGCTTTCTAGACGAGGGAGTCCAAGAAAGCGGCCAAACCTCAAGAGGCCGAGGTGGGGAGCAGGTTGTAACAAGTGCTTTGGATGGGGTTGGGTCGGGAGCGACAAGCGCCTTTTTGCACGAGAGACGGGCACCAGATCGGTGCTGCTGCCAGCGCTCAAGCAACAAAAGGGACGGGGTTGATCTTGACCAGGGGCAGCGCACCGTATCGTTCGAACCGAGGGGGCGAAGATGGGTCGGAAAAGAGGGCTTTTAGCACGATTTTCACAGCGCTAGTTGCAAGCTTGAACTGAATGAAGAGTAGCCGTTACTTCCTCGAGATGGTGCGGGCCCCCGAGGACTAATAAAGAATTGCGCTCAAAGAGCAGACGGGCCAAAGTCTTGCAAAAGAGTCGGGGGGGGGGAGTCTGATAGGTTTTGCCTTTGGCCCCAGGATCCTCCTTGTTCTATGTAGCAGTTGAGTGGGTGGCTTTTTTTTGCCTTTGAGCGTTGTGTCTGCTTTCGCACTCCAACCACAGCGTTTATTCTTCCCAGGTGACGTGACAGGGTAGGGGTCCCTCTTTTTTGCTTTTCTTATTCCTTGACAACCTGCGCCGGACAACCGTCTCAACTGGGAGCTTGGGTCCGTGGAGGGAGTATGATCAGAGATGCAGGTGGGTGACCGCCTTCCTGGAGTGGAACCAGGTGGCCCAGGGTGGCAGGCTTTTCACTAGAGGTTCTGCCAATAGCAGTGCGTTTGATAATGGTCGAGAGGGGGTCTGCAGAACGGGGGGGTTGTGCCTTGACCTGCTCTTCTTTTCTCGCGAGCTTGCGAGCGTTGTCGCGCAGGGGGGGGGAATGTGATGCTGACCCCGGTCGATAGCGAGCAGGCTGCACCCAGCGCAGGTGGCAGGTCGAACCCACCGGCAGATAGCGAGGCCGAGAAGGAAACAAAGTTTTGGAGGTCGACTTAGAGTGGAGTTTAGAGGGAAATTTTGGTGATAGTGCGAAGCTTCGAGCGTCCACTAGTGTCAAGTAGTGATGGCGCGAGGTGCGGTAACTAGCTCTGAAGCAGGGGAACAGTGGAGTGTTGACCTGATGTTTTGAGGACGGGCCCACAAGTCTCTCGAAGCGTCCAATGGCTCAGTGAGGACACCGGGGGATGACTGGTGGGTGGGTGTGTGTGTGTTTTTCTTTTTGCCCTGGTTTTTTCCTTCTGCAGTCGGTGTTCAGGTGAAGATGGTGGCTAGGTAGACAACAGCAGAAGCGCTGGACGAGAACTGGGGGTGATGTGGCTTCTGGGAGTGAACGAGAGGTGAGAAGTCAGATGGCGGTGGTTGATTCCCAAGGTTGGGGGTCTGGTGGGTTGGCTGCTGAGTGGCTTCTTGTTGCGCTTGGGACTGGGGTTCGGGTCGAGCTTGGAGCGAAAAAGGCAACGAGCGGTGCGTGGGTGGACTCGCAGGCTTTAGTGTAAGCTTTGGATTGGTGGGAACAGAGAGGGGGGAGAGGCAGAACAAGTCGTGGGAAGCGAGGCGACCGAGTACCGTGGGAATCCTGCTCAGTGACGGGCACTGATGGCAAGCATCTGAGTTCCCAAGCCGGTCCCAAGATTGCGAGTGAGAGAGAGTGCGGTCACGCTGTGGTCACTGCACGCTGATGGGTGAATAATGCTGCAGAACGGGCCAGGTGCGGCAGGGCCCGTGATTGGATCAGACAGGGGTGGGCGAGGGGGCAGAAATGCAGCATGCAGATGGCTGGTCGCCGACGGGGACGCTTCCTGCGGTGGCCAGACAGTTGACTGCACCGCAAGGTTTCTGGGTGGAGCGGCAGTACGGAGAAAGACGGGTCAGGATAGGCTCTGCTGCGAGGATGAAAGGGTTGAAGGATGGGGGTCGATGATGCGGTTAGGTGGAGAGCAATGAGGTTGTGACGGCCCAGCAACTCCAGAGGTTAATTGACTGACGAGATTGCCTCGTGCGCTGCCCGTTGGAGCAAATTAGTGGGCGTCGTGATTCGCCCAAGGCGGCCAGGGTGCGAGCGGCGGTGATTTGCAGCAGCTCCAGCAGTAGCCGACAACCCGACTGCATACCGAGGGACAAGGCAAGGGAACGAGGAAAAGGAAGGAGAGCCAAGGAGCCAGCGGTTTGGGAGCGGAGCACAGGAATCGAGCACGGGGGCCGCCCCCCCCCCAAGGTCGGGCCTAGACACCTAAGCACTCACTATGAGTCCTACTACTGAAGCCTACTTGACGCCCGGACACCTAAAAATCACCCCCCAAACAAGGCCTATAATTACTCGCTGTCGCGGGCACCGGCGCTGCTCATGGTATTTCTGGCTTCCACCAGCCAAACCATTGCAGGACTTTGTCCAGCTTGTCCGGGACCCGGGGGCTTGGTTCTTTTCTTCCGCCTTTTCGGCACCCAAATTCGCGCCTCCTTCTCTTGCTCCAATCAGCCTCTTGCCATTCCCCCATGTCTCACACGGTCGTTCTGTTGTCACCGGAGTATTTCTCCAACTTGGAAGGGGTGAGGTGTGAGTAACAATCCGCGGAGTGCCACCAGTGCCAAAGGCGGGCAGCACACCATGCCACCAACGCACGGGTTGCATTGCCACTACGCCTCCTGCAGACTAGGGCCGTCTTGGCATCAATGACCCTCCCCAGGCTATCTCGATTCCTGGCCTGCACTGCAAATGAGACTCGCTTCTCCAAAGTGCCACATTATTGTTCGCTGCTCTTCAACCTCTTGGGAATGTTGTCTCTCCCTCTTCTCTTTCTTTTGCCCCAAGGCGGCCGGTCCATACCAATCATCACCCCCCCCCCCCGCTGAGACCCTTCCTCCGAGACGACCACCCCCCCAACTCCAGCGCCAGGCCTTGCTGGTTTATTGGACAATACCGGCCCCGGTTCGCCCCCCTCCCCAGGTCCATGATCCTTCCTTCATCCTGCTCCTCCTCCACCGCACCGAGTTAAGATTGTCACTGGTGACTTGCTGTAGGGTGCCAACTTCGTAATAAGTGGCGGGCCTGCAAGGTTAATCTTGCCGCAGCCATGAGCCTTCACACCACCTTCCATGCAGAATTCCTTGATCAGAAGGCTGTCGCCCTCCCCGTCTCCAAAATACCACCACAGAGCGAGATCAACTTGTCAGAAGAGAAAATGCAAGCGATTACTACTCTAGACACTGACTCGCATCACCCGTGTCTTGTGATCCAGACTCTTGCATCCTCAATACTGCAAACAGAAAGCTCCGATGCCGCCTGGTTGGGATTCCGTGGACATCCAGACAGACAGGCGAAGGTTGCTCTCGAACGGTTGCAATTCGCAAATTCGGTATTCCTTGGGGGTTTGGATCTCGGTGTCGAGAGACTAACTACCATGGAGCTAGACAAGTCCAACTGTGGCGCCTGCCCTTTCTGAGAGGAGTGAATTCTCTAGGCTCTCTAGCCTCAACTTCCCCAGGATGCCTAAGAGGCCTCTATTCTCGCGCCAATCATGCCTGAAGACCCTGCTACTCTCTACCGTTTAGCGTGACGATGGAACTTTGACTTCTTCCCTGGTGGACAGCCAATTTTGTACACTGACGACCGCCATCAACGAGCAAGAACATGGACCCCCAGCTGGCCAGGTACCGAACATAACCTATGACTCGGTGATTTCAGGGAAGGACTCCCTTCACCGCCCGGTCTGGGAATGATTCAAGGCCGCATGCGCAATGCTCCCGTGCCTGCGGTGGATCCGATGTTTTGGGTAGAATACTCCGTGCTGTCTGCAGACTCGAACCCCTGCAATGCATGCCGGAGGTAAGTGGAGGATTCCCGTTGACGTTGGATGGCGCCACGCTTCAGATGCCACATTTCTGCTGTCATTTGAGTTTTTGCTCAGCTATCTTCATGGTGGATCTCGTCGTCTGGGGCTGCCTTTTTATCACTGACAAACATAGAGGTGACGTCCACTGGCATACGTCCCCAGCAAATCTTGAAAACTATGACAAATTCACTGCTCTTTGGGTAACCATCATCCTCGTCGAGTTCATTTCAGCATCAAGGACCCGTAAGGAAGATCTCGATGTTGTCGCGGCCCCAGCAGCTCACGCAAGAATGAACCTTGTGTGGAGGGGCACCAGGTCATTTGCCTTCTGCTGTTCTTTCTCCTGGACATCCTCGTCCGGATGAAACGGATCAGTCGCCAAAGTTACTTACATTTTGGAACAGAATTCCTCTGGATGCGAGGTGGTGACCACCTCGAACTTGACCATACAGTGTTGAGATGGGGTTGATGATCGTGTATTGCACTATCTACGCTTGGTAAGGGGGCAGGAGGTCCTTGGACGTTCTGGACTCCTGCCCTATGCTGTCGGCTATATTCCATTGTACTAGTTAGCTTCGTTGCGAAACTTGGGGGTTGATGGCACCGGGCGAGCCTCGTGAAGCCCCTCTCCCGAGTATACTGGTGGTCGCCGTAGTTGACATCGAGCGGCACGGGCATCCACCCCTGAAAATCTTCAGAGTTCACGACATCCACCTTCAACACTTTCAGTAGCGTCAACAAGAGACGCCTTTAGATTGGAGAGAGATGGTGCCAAGGAGGCAACGGCCAGTTAGAAGCGCTCGAGAAGAATCCTGACCTTGCCGCTTAGGTCGAGGCGACTACAACTATTCAACCGACAGCTCTCCAACAAGTGAAGAAATGATGACTTCCAACCGGGTACGAGGTACTCGGTACATGCAGGTGAGCAACAATAATGCCTTGCAAGGTCAAGTGCACCACCAACCTGAGCGGATGGCCAGTTTTCCGATGGCTCGCATATACCGTGATTCGCGGAAAGGGCAAGACCTTCTAGACCCCCAACCTCTTGCATATGCAGGTTGCGGCGCTATCACTGCAATCACCCCGAACCAGAGGCCAACATGGTCACTACAATGCAGAGGGCAGGGCAAAACAAGCGAAGGACACGGCTTGCTGTGCCCAAGGAGTACATGCTAGCGACACTGGGACTTTGACTTCTGGCGAGCGGCTTTTCTGCTGTTGTCAAGCACCACGTCTGAAAATCTCTTCTATATTGGCACACGAGCAGCCCATCCCACTACGAGATGGTGCCATTCTGGGGGAGATGACCGGGCAGCTCTTTGGCGTACCGTTTCTGGATCCGCCACCGATATCCAACTCTCGTGGGGTGCAATCTTTCGACCTAGGGGGAAGTGCTTGGTGGGAAAATTCCCAAACTCCCAGCTCCCACCTTAGGGGCAAACTCAAGTCACGCTGGTGAGCTGACCACCAGGCGAGCCGCCGTCCGCTCCGATTTTCGGCTAGCACTTCTGATAGTGTCTTCGTTAGGGGTCTCCCTGTGCTGGTCCTGGCGTACCTGCATAACCAAAACTGGTGCTGCTGGCTACTCCCACGGACGGGCCTTTTCTGTCCACGAGGCAGTGCCCTCACCCATTGGAAGCGAGCCTAGCCACACCAAGCAGACGATACTACGAGGCAAACTCCCCGGGTCGTCGATGCCGTTTTGTCTCTCATTAAGCTTTGGGGAAAGCCTGTGGTTGAGCAGCGCAAGGGATGGAGGAAGTCGGGCAGGCCGGAACCGTGGTGCTGGAACCTCCCAGACCATCACCAAGATTCAAGGAGGCAGAAGGAGGCCCGTGCTGCAAGGAAAAGCTAAAGCTCGGGGTTACTGGCAGGTGATTCGACGCCTATGCAGACCCGTTTACCCACCTGATACGGTGTCTTTCGTCACACAGAAGACTGACATCCTTGATTGTGTCAACATGACCGACATCTCGTCAAGCAGGGTTGACTGAGCTCTCTTGGAACGAAGGAACAATGGCTAATCAGGAGGCTGGTCTGCGGCACTTTTGTCAGAGATGCCCCGGCCCACCAGGCCATCCCATCCGTCTTTCGGGGACCACAATCAGAGCCTGGCTTCCTCGCCACCGACCTCCTCATCATGGATGTGCTGTCACCCTGCGCGGAAACCTCGTGGCCAAAGTCAGCCAACCAAAGCACACCTAGCTAGGTTTTGCTTTTTGTGTCGACTTGCCCCAGCTCAGACGTTCGCCTGTTTCCGGAATGCTTGCCTCCCCTGGCGCCCGTGACGTTTTTCGAGGTGACAGAGGTGCTGAGTTGATGGAGCACTGGTTCCACAAGTCCCGAGAGGCCGTCTGCTTTCTCTCCCTGGGACGAAGATACACCGCCGATCTCGTGGGATGCCCACCAACTGCCTTGGCATTCATTCGCCATTCTCTTTCGTTTTTGGTGGACTGGTGCGGAGTACGAGTAGAGTGCTCTCCCCTTTAGCGATCTGGCTAGTTAGTACTGCGATCAGAGCTTGGGGTCGCTTGCTCGGGTGCTCTCCGATTCAAAATGGTCCATCTTAACCAAAAAGCCTCCACACCCGGAAAACTCCAGCAAGGTCATTTCCAAGGTCCATTGATCAAGAAATTGGACACCCATGTACCCACCTCGAGCAAACTCTCTTATGGCGTGGCCTGGCTGCCGATCTCTTTGGGTTCCGATGAGGAAATGAAACGGCTTGCTCCGCATCTCTCAGAGATGTGCGACTCGATGCGTCCTGAGAGGTACACTCCCTGTTTCGGTATAGCCTTCGCGAGCCATAATATACGACCTGCAACTTTGCAGCCCGTTTGGGGAAAAGGAAGAGATGCCCTCCACCCTGCATCCTGCAGTGACGAACAGGTTGGTACAATGCCGGCAAACGACCTCTTCTACTTTCCTAGAGGAAGTGTACTCGTATGAACCAGAGTTGAATGCTCCTACAGGTGGAACTCGCCCCAGTATCCGGGACGAATTACTACTGCTCCTGCCTTCACTCAACGGCCTGGTAGCGGATTTGGGCGCTCACCGACTCTTTGGAAAAAGTCTCGTGCTGTTTCAGAGTTTAATGCTAACTTGACAGTTGAGACATGGTGCCGATATCTGCAATCCCGCCTCAAAGTCAAGCGAAAGGGGCACGAAAGCGAAATAGTGAGCTCCCAGCATCGGCGACAACAGCCCCCATCGCACAGGAGGCATTGGACTGGATGATGCGACTTCTCAGCCTTATCCCCAGGTTGTTGTCAACCAATATCGACTACAAAAGTTTTGACCAAGTCGCAAGCACTCCGGTGCTGTAAGTTGAATATCTTAGGAGGTGAGCTCGCAGCATCCGGGCAAGAGGTGCCAGACCAGCAGACTGGACGGAGCCTCGAAGCACCTGGTTCATGTGGCCACATCTCTGATGATCGCGACACGTCGATCATCACACTCTACCGAGTATGCAGAGCGGGTTGTGTCTGTGTGCTAATCTCCCAGCCTCCCAGGTCGACGAACGGTCAGGCGATCTTGTGGGGAGTCGGAATGGAGAATCTCAGCTCCTCGCAAACCGTTCAAAAGGGGGAGCAGCTAGCAGGATCGCTCTCTGGCTGCTATGCACGAAACAGCTTAGTCGCACGAGAATGCCCTCCGTACAATTCCCCAGGTGAACTTTGGATCTTCCCTTGGCGGCTGCTTCAACGGGAAAGGTAGGCGGCACCCCCTTTCAGACCATCTCATGGATTTCCAGGTCCAGAGCGCACCTCGTGCCTGACGCCAACCTTGACGAGCTGCTGAATACGCAGGTGGCAGTGAAGCCTGCCGCGAGGAAGAACTTCCAGCTTCAATGGATTCAAGCATTGCGTTTGCACACCGAAGTTCTGGCATACACCAGGCGCGAAGGCCGACCAAGAGGTAGGGACGAACTGATGTCCTCACGACCACGCCACGTAATCGCTGAAGTACGGCCTGCTCTGAGTGCACTGCCTAGATATCCCGCGGGCACTCCCTGCGTGACTTCAGTCCTGCACCGCAAACCCCCTGACCAAGGCATCTACTTACAGCACGTTCATCTCTCCGTACCACTCGTTACCTCGATTTTCTTCAGCTGTGCATATGTCTCTCGTGTTGGGCGCAACTACCTTGGGGTTGGGACACCCTATTGAAAGCCCCGTCACGGGGAACCAGCTCCACGAACCGTGCAAAAGATCTTCTACCTACCCTTCCAATCTCCAGAATGAATGTCACATCACAACGGATTCCTGTGCCCGGATAGCTACATCCTCTGACCGTGAGGCAGGGAAGATAGGAGTCGATACTTCCGCACCGCCAGAGCAACACGGAACCTCAGCGGCCAGAACCTGCAAGAGCATCGAGTGCAGGACAAGCGGGAGCATCCTCAATCGTGACCCCCCTTTTGAAGACTATTGATTGTCCCAGAACGGCTCCCCAAGCCTTGGGAGAGGCCATCATCACCTCCTAATGCGACGAACATCATCTCACGTCGTCAAACCTCCCTCCCTCCCTCCCTCCCTCCCTCCCTCCCTCCCTCCCACCCATTGCTCGTTACGAGTCCAGGCGATGTCACAGCACTGATTCTAGTGGCGGACATAACAGAGCTGCTCTTCCCGTGTCAGGGCTACACCCTTGCAAGTCCCTGGCAGTTTGAATGGATTGAAAAGAGCATCTGGTTGCTGGGGCCTTAAGTTGAGTAGAGTAGAGCAGAGTACTGAGCACACGATAGATAGACATGACTATACCAACGACCCCAGTCACCCGGCCAGCAAGCCAGCGAGCAGAGGATTCCTACGACGTATGTAGTTGGTTAGTTAGTTAGTGAATTAGTTAGCCAGACCGGCCGAACGTGTCGCCATGTCGACCGACGGACTGCCTACCCAGAGTTTACAGTAGGTACACGTTTGATTCGAAAGATGAGACGCTCATGGAATGATACCACCACCTCGACCAATTCTTCGCTCCTGTTTCTCGCACTTTCTGCCGGCCAAGGTCACCAGGTCGCACCGTCGCCCAGTCACAAATCTCACGAGGGGAACCTCATCCTCCAAGAGCATCTTCTCGTCAGGCCAGTGGTGATTCGAGGGAGACCAATGTCGATCAATCCACGAGACCGAGTTCGAGTGAGAGATACGTTGATACTGTAGGTGGACGGATAAATCGTCCCCCCCCCCCCCAATCCCTCCCACTCGTCTCCCTCCCTCTGTTTACCTTGCACTTCCTCGACCTCCTCTCGACCTGCCCTCTGGCCTTTGACCTGTGCCCTGCGCCTCTGTATCCTGAAACCCAACGCTGTAATGATCACAGGTAGAACGAGCAGGTAGAGCAGGGAGATATGAACAAAGCTTATGCGGGAAAATATGCTCGTTGAGATACCCATCTACCTACTGTACACTGTATCCTGTATACCAGTCGAGACACATTGATATATATATATACATTAGACGGGGACAAAGGCAGGCAGCGAGCGAGGACCAAACCCCCGAAAAGAGAGAAACTACAAAGAGATATCAGGAGGGGGAAAAAACACTCCGAAACGTCGAAAATTGCTTCCTCCCCTCTCGCAAGAATATATCCGCTTTGCATAACACTTTCCGCCACATTGGAATCGGTCATGACAACATCTCGATACATGGATGGATTTAAACATAGCGAATACATACAGCTCCTATACCTCCATATATCCCTCGTGGTCCAACAACTCCCGCTCGCACGTATCTTGTACTCCATTATTCGGAATTCAAATCAATTCAGTCGAAACAAACTCATCGAACACCGTGATCACGATACTGCAACTTTCATCAATGGCAATTGCACGATTGTACACTCAAGCTATGTAGCAAGTAGTCTCTATGTCTATTGTCTTTTGACCAATGGTCACAATGCTGCACGCTTGTGCCGAAGACATGCCTTCCATATCACTTCTCTCTCCCCAATCAAGATATGGAATGAGGCATGGGAATCGTCATAGACACCAGCTCTATCACCATTTTGCTCAAATCTTCTGCAGCAAGGAGCCCCGCTGCTCCCGCGACCCTGAAAACCCCATGAATGCATAAAACCTGCCGAGGGGGAGGAAAGTTGCCCTCAGCTCATAGACAGAAACAATCTATCTTTCCCATCTCCGACCCCTCCTGACGCCTGAGCCTGACATGGCAGTAATGCACAAAACAAGTCTATTGTCTCTTTGAACGGTGAAGGAAAGATGTATGCGTGACAAGACTTGCGAGGTGACGGAAACGGGTGGTCGTCGTCCTCACCGTTGGTATGTCGCCTCGAGCGATCGACTCGTTCGATACCATGCTTTACCACCTGGACCGGCCAAGGGGTGCAGCATTGGAGGCAGTGAAGCCACCACGGCCTCCGCGGTGACCGCCACGACCATATCCACGGCCGCCACCGCCACCGCCTCCAGAATAGCGTGCCATTTCTGCAAGACGGGGTTCGATGCTTTGCTTCGACTCCTGTAGAACGGAAACTAGGTCACGAGCTTGCTTGGCATCTGTCAAAAAGTTAGCAACTGGAACCATGGGAGAGGGGAGGAGAGGCGTACTGTCTGTGGTGAAAAGCGTAATGGCTGTGCCCTTCTTGCCAGCTCGACCTGTTCTGCCGATTCGGTGAACATAATCCTCAGAATTGTTGGGATAGTCATAGTTCAACACGTGAGTGATATCTCGAACATCTTCAAGTATAGGTTAGCAACTCAGTCATTGGTGGTCTTACGGGGCGCCGGGGACCATGTGTGGTCGTGTGAGCGGAGGTGCATGTCACTCTCTGAAGCTCGGAGCATTATCCTTTTGGGTGACAAATGTCCATGTCCGGGAGATCGGCAAGCGTCTACGGTCCTTGGAGGTGAGAGATCCTGGATTTGCAGTTTGATCTGGTCAAGTAAACGTGTCCCGCAACCTACACGTGTTGGGACAAAGCAGATATAGAGATGCCAGGAAGCAGAGTCCCGGCAAAACTGCAACAGAATCCAGGATTTCCGGAAGAAGGACCGAGGAGAACACAAAAGCCTGGACAAGTTACGCAATGCGGAGGCGTAACAAGCGGGAAGAGAGCGCGGCACCATTCCACACGACGGCAATGGTAAGAAATGCAAGATACAGAATATAAGAGGGAAAAAGGGGCGAGGGGAGGGGATTGCTGTTTGTTCATACCGATACCACGGGATGCGACATCCGTAGCGACCATGATTGGGCTCTTGCCAGTCTTGAATTCGTTGAGGACCCAGTCACGTTCATTTTGTTGCTTGTCACCGTGAATAGCTGGTTATCGTTAGCCTACGATCAATGACGGGATAAACGAGGATAAACGAGGATAAAACTTACAAAGTGCTGGCCATCCGTCTTGACGCAAGAATCGAGTGATGTCGTCAGCCACACGTTTGGTGCCAGTGAAGATGAGAACTTTGTTATTGCGATCTTCCATGATCTGCTCCAAGTGCTTGATCATGCGATCTCTCTTTTCGAATTCGGACACAACCTCCACGATTTGAGTAATTCGGTGATTTGCCGACAAATCCATGGAGCCGATGTTGACCTGGATGAAATCGTTGAGGTAATCAGAAGCCAGTTGTCGCACTTCCTTGGGCCACGTCGCAGACCACATGCAGGTTTGTCGATCGGGACGAATCTGGCCGATAATCTTGCGGATTTGAGGCTCAAAACCCATATCAAGCATACGATCTGCTTCGTCGAGAACCAAGTAAGTGACGCGGCGCAGGTTGGTCTTCCCAGATTCAAGCATGTCAATGAGACGGCCAGGAGTGGCGATGCACACTTCCACGCCCCTAGTAAGGTCGCGGATCTGGCCACCCTTGGGGACGCCACCATAGACGCAGGTGTTCCGAATGCGGGAGGATTTGCCAAACTTGGTGATTTCTTGCTGAATTTGAACGGCGAGTTCTCGGGTCGGGGCAAGGACGAGGACAATGGGACCATCACCAGGAGCAAGAAGTGGCTGAGCGTTGATGTGGACGATAGCGGGGAGGCAGTAAGTCAAGGTCTTGCCAGACCCGGTTTCGGCAATACCGACGACATCACGGCCAGAAAGCGCCATAGGCCAGCCTTGAGATTGAATCGGAGTGGGCTTGGTGAAGCCTTGAGCCTTGACTTCAGACATGACATAGCTGGGGAATCCGGCCTCGTCAAAAGTCTCGACTGGTCGTGGAACATTGCGGCCTTGAACTGTGATCTCATTTTTTCTGCGGAACTCATCGACATCGCGCTGCGACCTGGCGGTGACTATGGGATCCTCCTTGTAGAATGATTTTTCGAATTTTGGTAGATTGTCCAGATCCCAATGCTGCTGCTTCAGGTTTGCACCCAGGTTGGACATCTTATCGCCGCCGCCGCCAGAGTATCCGTTGGACCCGCCATAGCCGTTGGTGTAGCCGTTCGAGTAGCCGTGACCACCGCCGCCATAACTGCGAAATTGTTAGTCTCGACCAGAAAATCAACAAAAGTCAGCCTGCGCCGGTCTGTCCTGGATCCCGCAGGGTGGGCGCAGGACAGCGCTGGCACAGAAAATGACGAATTTGGAGTGTCTCTCACATACCCGTTAGAATAACCGCCTTCTCTTGATGATCCGTAGCCACCGTAAGACATGGTGGGCGCCGAAGTCCGTCACCTGTGTGTAGAATCGATGATTAAGAGGGGGATGGGGGTAAGAATCGACTGTACAGAGTCAACTCGTCGTGTGGAAGGAGGAGAAGCGTGAGAGAAGGTATGAGAGGGAAAAAAGTGAAGTGAGCAAGAGGTGAGAAGAGATTGTTGTGACAAGGAAGAAGGGGCGAAGGGCGAAATTTTAGAAATACCGGGAAGGCGAAAATGCAAAGCCTGCAGCCGGCCGCTAGCGATTGGCTATACCAGATGTGGCAAGTGAACTGATCCCATGTCTTGGCATCAAAGGACAAGGCAGATCGATGCCGAGCTCATCTTGTCCCCTCACCTTTGGAAAGATACGACTTTTCTATTTACTGTATCACGCATCCATCTCTCATTTGGGATTAGGAACATGTCCTCTCCAAAACCAGTCAGAGATCCTCTCTCTGACTTCTCGAGAAGGACAAGTATCTTTATCTAGGTAACCACTCTGCCTCAGCCATAGCGGCTTAGGAATCAGTGCCAGATCGGCGAGTGGACATTGTCCATCCTTGTCTCACACATTGCCCATGTTGCGTACCGGCATCTTTAGCCACGGACGATCATGGCAGGGATCTGGAGCCTGACATGCTGCAATTGGAGTGAAACAGCCTCGTGGAACAAGAGCATATCCAGGACGTATGCATCTGCTGGAGACGAATCTCCATGTGGCTTTTGGTAACACACTTCTTGCACCGGCACGGCGTTGCTGCATGGGCTTCTGACCGAGCTTGAGGCGTTGGAGAGTTGTCACTCTTCGATGTTGATCATCGTGACAAATCGGTGGCTTGCCTGGCCGAGATATGTCTCCTTCACGGCAACTCGTGGGCGCCGTGCGCCGCTTCCTTGGCAGCTGGCGTTGCGAAACCAACAGGCATCCCTGGGAGCTCAGTACGAGGTTCGGTGGCGGCGAGTTCCTCAGGGTGTGATGTCATATCAACCATAGAGGAAGCGTCGCCATGCGGCTGTTCTTGATCGCGAGTAATGAGTTCCTCGGAGTTGAGTGATTGTCGACCGATTCTCCGGGATCTTTGGTGACGGCGATAGAAGAACGCCGATCCTAGAATGAGGAGTCCGCCGACACCGCCCACAACACCTCCGACAATTGCACCGGTATTGCTACTGCCGCTGCCACCGTTAGAAGCAGGGCTTGAGCTTGCTGGACTAGACGAGCTGGTGGGGTTCGGGGCTGCTGTTGGTATGTTAGATCAATAGGCGTGTAAATGGGAGGGTAGACTTGCCTTTGGCCGAAAGCCACGATTCAACTGTCTGGGAATCCCAGGTCGTAGGGTATTGTCCATTCGCCGAGATATATTGCTTGACGATGTTTGGTGTCTGGTAAGTCGCAGCAGACGGATCATAAGAGTCCTTCCATTCTAGCTCGGTCATGTCGAAAACTCCCAGCCCCTGTGCCCATGGATCTTTTGTCTGATGGGCGTTCGCAACATTGGCAATGGCACCACCGACAACAATCATCTGCCTGTTGCCAGCTAGATTGCAGCTGTGCTTAGCCCGTGAATGCTTAGGATTCAGTGCCGTCGTGTGCCAGTGAAAAGATGGTAAGGACAGGATGGACACCTTGGCCAAGTCGATGTTGGATTGCTGATCTGTTGGCTGCGTCGTCTGAGGTGGTACCACGGAGCCTCCATACAGGAAAATCTAGAGACAATCAGAATGTGTTCAGCGCATCCTGCCACACTATAACGTACCTCGAACGTGCCATTGTCCCCTTGGACACCGACTGAACATGTGTCATACCGCTGGACTGGAATATCGCCTGTCGTCGACTGATTATACCACGTCCCGGTAGCAGTATCGAAAAGACTAACATATCCGTAGGAGTTCAAGGTCTGTCCTCCGGAGGAGATAGGTCCAGGCGGCGCTGTGGCTCCACCCATAGCAAGCAACAGTCCGTCCCGCTGCAGCCCTTCGAGATAATGGAATTCAGCCTCGTATGACCAGCCTGAGGGCGCCAGTTCTGCAATACTCTGGTTTGCCCACGTCCGAGTGTCCAAGTTGTATGTCACCAAACCACCTCCTGGATGTCTTAACGCAGTATTACTGGAGTATTCCGAGTCGGTCAGCCAACTCCCCCAACCTCCGAGGATATATGAGGATCCATTCCCAGATGTTGAGCCGGCCTTGTTCAGTCTCTTCAGATTTGGTGCATCCACAATGGTCCAGCTTCCTGAACTGCCATCAGGCAAAAACTGCCACAGCTGGTCCGGTGGCGGCTCGGGCGGTGTCGTATAAGCCTGGCTCACGATCCCATTGAATGAATAAAACGAGGTGCCAGCGTCATCCGGCCACACATTCGCTCCGTTCAAGACCGGCGCTGAGCCTTTGGCGATGGGATTCAGAGATATCGAGCGATTGGTCCAGGTCGATGTCAAGCTGACGGAGTAAGTTGAATTTAATGGTAGGCTTCGCGGCGACTTTTGATCATCAAGGTAATAAATCTCGCCGCCGTCTATATAGAGGTAGTCGCCGATTACGATACCTGTAAGAGGGTTTAGTCACACATCCGGTGGATGGACAGAAATAATCGTACTCGCCTGCGAGCAACGCCTGTAGAACTGTGAAGCATTATAAGCCCAGGCAGGGTCCAAGTTCGTGGTCGCCCTGCGTGACACAGAAGATAAAGCTGTTGACGAGCATAGCAGAGTAATGAAAAGAACCGTCGCCAACATGGCTCTCGTCGCGCGAAGAAGGTTCACATATCCAAGCCGCGATCAGGCGGAAACACATATTTCAGATCGGAAGAGAAGAGAACACAAACCAGTAGGAGTATAAGGCAGGGGCTGATTGATCGTCAATCAGCTTGGACCCAGCGCATCGAGTATAGAACAAGTGGGAAAGACGCTACGGCGAGCAACCGCTGGTGATTCTTTGGATGAAGCCACCTTTGGGGTGTCATGGATTTGGGCTCAATCATTGTAGTGCCATCTGTGCCGTGTTTTGCCCCTTAAACATTGGATATTGCTAGGTTTCAGGGACGTTGAACGCTCTCGCACGGGCGGCTAGTGTCGAGGACGGACAGGGATACCATGGTTTCGGATAGGAGAGAGGAGACCTACTAAGCTTGCTTTAACTGGAGAACGTGGCTGACGATCGCCATGAGGCGGAGCAAGGCCGAATCCCGACCTCCGAACAATTTGCAGCAAGTGGAACGAATTTCACATGGCTGGGCTGCGTGGCTGCTTGGCTGGATGCCTTTCGAGAGCCCTTGCACCAGTGTTCAATGCGGCGGAAAATTGTGTCTAATGACCTCGCCTTCGCATGTCGATGACAAAATTTACTCGGCTGTTCTGTGAGCAGTGTTCTGTCAGCAGTGTTGCGATGCAGCGTTCAGCGAAGCAATATGCCGTCATAGGATTTGAAGACTTCTTTTGAGGGGTGATGCTATCCCATCCTGCTCATCAAGCAGGACCTAACTCTATCAATAGTGTGTGCTTCCCCCGATGCCTCCCATGTTCCAGAGATCCGTGATATCAAAGTCGAACAATGTCTCAGGAAAGGTATTGAATGGATCGGTGGTCGTTGTCACAAACGGATCAAGCTCCGGTAGAGGTTGACCGGGTGTTGGCAGGGCACTCATTCCTACCAGCGTGTTGGCTGTGCTCATGGTGACATCTTCGACGCCGTTGCTGTTTCCGACAGGCGGAATCTGCTGCGACATCATGTAGCCCTGGAGAGTGGCTACCCGGTCAGCGGTCTCCTGTGCGAACTTTTCTGCCGGTTCCTCTGGAGAGAGTTTTGAATGCAGCAGCCCCAGGGCGCTGCAGGTGAGCCAATACGTATGAAACCCTTGGCCGACCCTTTTGATGCGTTCTTCCATCACATTGACGCCCTGCTCGATCAGGTTTTCAGCAATGGTCTGATCTTGTAATAATTCCTCTCTCGATCGTGCTGAGACGACGAGATCATGGCAAGTTGCAAGGCAAGCTCGGAACAAATCATCCCGAAGGTTGATATAGGTCCTTCTACTACTGGGCCGCAGTCCGGTAAAAATCCTCATCGTCGACAGTGCTGCGTCGCGCCGGGCGGCCCTCGAGTAGAAGTGCCTTGCGGGGGCGTCGACCTGAGTGGCAAACGGCTGATGCATGAGCAACAGAATCTCGTAGAGGAGCAGCTCCGAGAGAGCTTCTGCCATCGCACCTGCAGCGTGATCAGACCACTTGGGGAGATTGTCCAAGGTCTGCCGGATCTTTTGATCAAGCTCGATGGCAGTATCACTTTCAAGGCAGATACGAATGCTGTTGATCCTGGATATTATCTCCAGGCGGAGCGGTAAATGTTGATGGGCTAGGCAAATGAATGATGTACGGGTGAACTCGGTCATAGGCCTGGCCGAGGGCATCTTTTCCGTCGACTCATCAAAGTCTTCATCGTGGAGGTTCAAGGGTGGCAAGGTGTCCCAGTCGAATGGACCAATGCTTGGCCCCACACCACGGTCGAGGGTGTTTTGGATATCAAGCTCGAGTATTGTGAACCACAGCCTCCTGCGCATCTCCTGGTCGAAGACTGAGATGGTGTTGCTCAAAAATGTTGGCTCGCGATGCAGTCCAGACGACATGGCTTGACGTAGCAGATGTCCTGATACAGTCCATTCTCGCTTGACCTTGACACAGTTCAGCTTCATGGCAATCACCAGGAGGACGCGGACCTGAAAGACTTCTAGTGTCATGTGCTTCTGACTCTGCAGCTCTAGCCAACTCTCGCAAACTTCAATCCATTTAACGGCTGCATCACGGCAAACGGAACTCCGGCCGACGAACCCTGTAGGGCCGCCGGCTACGGAGCAGTTTACGCTCGCGCATACGAGAAGAAGTTGTACAAGGAACCCCGAGGAGGAGTCTCTGGACGATGCCCAGAACTCCTTGTACTTGCGGAAGAAGGTCGGTGCATGCAGAACACGATATGTGGTCTCGAGCGTCTCGAAATATTCTTGCACTAACGCATCTGTACGGTTCTGTTCGGGGACCAGCGATAACAGGGTGTCGAACTCTGGAAGGATCAAGTTCGCGTTCAGGTCCCGGCGTTGTTGTTTCCAGATATTTCTGGATTTTTCGAGTGTTGGCAGTCGCTGCAGGATATCCTTGACAAAGCGGGAAAGTTCCTCGAATTGTAGAAGTAAATTAGCTCCATGACTCGGACCAAAGTACTGCGTTTTGAAGCCTTTACCCCGGAGCAAGGCTCGTTCGTGGTCATGTAACGCATTCTTGTCGGTGCTTGCCCCTGAACCGGCGGAATGGCCGAGACCGAGATACACCGCCGGCGAGATGGGACGCGTCCCCGCCGCCCTGACATGGGTTTCCAGATCGAACACTCGGTCCTGTAGCTCTCGCAGAGACTTTGTTTGGGTGCGAGGTTGCGAGGAGCCAGATTGTTGACTCTCCTCGTGGTTTCGGGCACTCTCGTGCTCTTTTGACCGGGCATGCCAAACGTCGGCGTGTTCTAGTGTTTGCATAGTGTCAGTTCTTACTCAAGATATCACTTGAAGGACAACAAAACTAACAGAAAAACATGCTGGGTAAAATTGATCTGCGGGTTTATTGGGGAGCATGTATTAGAAGACTTACCAGTCCAAGAGGTGACCGAAGCCTCTCTCCGAAGCTGCGGACTTTCCTCAGAGGGAGTAGGGAGAGCACTGTCCTGCTTGGTATAAGAGACGTAGTCACAACTCACACCTCCCTTCTGACACCGCACACATGTTGGATACGTCCTATCACACTTCACCTTCCTTCGCCTGCAGGCCACACAGGAGAGTGCCAGGCGACGGCGTTTGGGACCCATGGCTGTTGGGATCGAGCTTTGGGCGGCCGATGGTCTAACACCGAGGGTCGATAAACGCGAGCTTGACGGGCAAAGAGTGCTTTGATAGCCGCGCCCCTCGGCCCTGGTCCAAGTGCTCCGGTGGTGATTGGTTGAAGACCGAGCCGGGATATCAAGATGGTGCGAGATTCAACTAGAGCCCAGCCTATACAGAATATGAATTTTCGAAAATGCCAGCAGTTTGTTTAATGCGCGAAGAGGTGTTCGAGCGATGGCTTGATATTGTCATCCACAGCTTGAGAGAAGCATCAATTTTCACGACACCACTTGAAAATAGGCAGAAACCATTGTTGAAACACTCGAGCTGTATGAAAGGAGCGATGCGGAAGAGAAGTCGCCAAATGTCGGCGTTGGGGGCCGTACGAAGATGCCATCAAGCCACTGGGATTGTTGCATGGTTGGGAGGATGATCAGGATGATGTTGTCCGACACATCTCGGCCATTGTCTCGGCCGAGCCTCATCTTATATCCGCCCGATATGTCCGAGCAAGGCTGCCGACACTCCTGCATTCATTACTGCAACTACATCAACCCATCTATCATATCCCATCCGCCCATTATGTATATTAGGTACCCATCGAACTCACTCCGACATCCTCCAGTTGACTCCTCCTACTTCCACTACCCAACACCTACCCTTGATCTACCCGATAGTACAACAATGTATCACCTTCAGACCCAGTTATCGTGATTGAAGCGCTCGGTGAAGTAGGCTTCACCGTGGACACGGCGAACTCGAGCGGGCTTGATCGGGTGCATCCTCACGTCGCGTCGGGGCTCCCACGGATCAACCTCTCCTCTCTCTCTTGCCGTCTTACCATTGACCCGATTTGTCCGACCTGACTGCCGTGTGCCATAGGACTCACTTGGCCAGCGTTCGTTGTATTGTCGACGGTTGACGCTGTTCGAAGGAGGGGCCTCTTGCTTCCGACGGAGACATCCAATGATGCCCACAACCACGGCCAGAATAATGATGACGAGCATAACAATGCCAATAGTAGCACCGGCGGAACCCATCTTGTACTTCAAGGCACGAGCAGTCTTTGCGTGATGTTGGAGAAGAAGGAACTAGCGAGCCAAAGGGTCGACAGATATCCAGGACGAGATGACGAGCCATGCGGGCTGTATTGCTGTTGCCTCATCGTTGCGGCTGCCTCATCACTGCCGCCGCCACAAACTCATCTCGCGTGCTTTGTTCCTGTGATACATGGACAAGGCACCTCATCTGGGCTGACAAGGCAGATAAAGACTGCAAGTGACAATCTAGGATACCTGAACCTCCGACAAAGGCTGAATGGCATTGTTTTCACAAAGGGCATGGAGAACGTTAATCTTTCACAGAATCCGAGGCCAACAAGCTGCCTTGTGTATCATTGGCATACTTCTGGGGCTTGCCTTTTGTCTCAGCCGCTTGCTGTTTGGTGTCTTTATCCGATCAGAATGCCCTTGTGTTCCTGGCAAAATGTCCCTCTTGTTATCGAAGCACGAAAACTATAAGATGGGTCAGGAGATGCGCATCAGTGGCGTTTTGGTTCTCCATCCTTCCAACGCAATCACCAGCGCCCTTGAAAGGGTTTCTCAATCGATCGCACATTTGCTCCCGTTCACAAGCAACTTCTAGAACCAAGCAGATTCGGCGATCACCCCTTTCAAAATGGCGTCCCAACCTGAAGGATCAACCCCATTTCCACCACTCGAAGGCTGGACCTTCATAAATTCTGACAGCGAGTCTGAATTCTCCAATTCTAGCTCACTTGAAGAACTCTTCGAGCAGAATCGTCTGCACCTGACAGTCAATCCTCTTGACCCATTCTTGCCGACGATACGTCCAACAAACAACCTTCCCTACGTCCCAGTGTTCCCCGATGCACCTCAATATGCCTCGCCGATAGAGCTCGACTCCGGCCTCCCTGATACCGCGGCTGAAACGGATCTCAATCCACCTGACACTACTTTCCCAGACTTGAACCCTGCTGTTCCTGGTACCGAATTTCGTCCCGAGGATTATTTTGAAGGCGACTTCTTGGCCGACTTCCATTTCGCTGATTATGGTACGCCTGCCCAAGAGCCCTTTGTCAATGCCGACCACTATGATTTCCTTGATCTAGGTTTCGTTCTCCAGGAGCCAGCTAATGATGAGGTCGTCCCAGCAGACAACCGCTCACAAGCTGCTCAAAGTCTGACCGATCTCGACACGTTCGATCCTGACTTCTGGTTTTCCCACCAGACAGAACTGGATATAGGATCTCCTTTACCTCTTGGAGTGTCCAACAACGCCCCTGAATCACGCTTCCCTCTCGTCCCTGAGGAGGTTCAATTGCAGCCTCGCCCCATGAACTCTCTCGCTGATTTTTTCGGATACTCCGAACTGCTGGCCCCACAGGCTTCAAACTCAGCTCCCCAGGATCCTCTGGCTGACGCCTTCGTGAACCCTCAAGATTACGGAGTCGGGTATAGACCACTTTCGCCGCCTCGCCCAGTCCCAATGCCACAGTTTCCTCAGGCCCTGCAACAAGAACTTCCAGAGCTCGACTTCAGCCACCTTCCGGTGGTTAATTCCGAGCTGGGGGAGATAGACTTCACTCGAGTCACCGAGTACGCTAACACTGCAGGTCCCTCGAATCGCTCAGCACCGGAATCTGCGCCAACCCCGTTGTCCGCGTCTTCATCAAGGTTTTCCAATCCATCCCGCGCCTTCCCCCAGCCAACTGGCTATCTGAGGCACAGCGAAAAATGGTATGAAGAGGGTGTCCAACGTCAACGAGAGGCTGCGGCCAGAGCTCGAAGGCTCGCGCACAGGCGAGAAAATCATCAGCAGCACAAGCAGAGGGTTCGCGAGGTGCAGCAGAGGGAGCGTGAGTCCAGACGGCTTCACAGGCCACTGAACTCTCGATATCCTCTCGATCCGGCCATACCTCGAGCTGTGCCTGCCCAGCAAGCTCCCACTCCCGTAGTTCATCCCGCCCCAACCCTCGTCGCCACCCCAGGCACTACAGTCGAGTGGTATCGAAAGGAAGAGACCCGCACAGGAGCGTTCTTGGGATATGTTCGCCGTGTCGAACAGTTCTACACGCACCTTCCTCCTTCTGTCGCTGCCCCTGTCGTCCGCGTTCCTCTTCCCCTCGCTCCTCCTGTTCCAGCAGTTGGCGCTCCAGTCTTGATGCCCCTGAGAAGACAAGCACCCATGCCTTCTTCAACCCAGCCTGCCGCGCCCGCATTCAAAAAGAGATCTAGGCGTGTCGTTGTCATAGATGACAGCGACTCGTACGATGATACCCCGCGAAGAAAGGCACCTCGGGTCAAGGCGCGGTCCTAACTGCGTCGCTCTGAGCGTTTATGTTCGAGAGGTCATCACAGGTAAGTGAAAGGTAAGTTTCCCCCCTGCGCCAATTCCTTCCCCAGGTGATATTTTTCTGCTTATTTCGATTACAAAGCCCCCGAACTCAACCCCCAGGAATATTCAAAACTTGTGAAAAGCCCCAAAAAATCTCGGGAAAATCCTCCAAAATTCCTCGCTGGAGGAAGCAGGCATGTCCCCCCCCCCTGGCGGTGCGAGATTTGTCTGTCTCTGACACAGTGAGAGAAGCGCAAAAAATGGCATTAACGGTGGAGGCATTCTGATGTTTTCCGTGACGAAAGGTAAGTCAAATGTCTCATCTCGTCTTGTCTCGTCTCGTCTCCTCTTCGAAGGGGACCTATCTCAATCCCGCGAGCGGTGAACCTTTGCTACGGAATTGTTTGGGTTCTAGGAATGGTTGAAAAGGTAGTATGTGCTTGTGTCTATAGGTGAGTGATAATCGAATCAGAGAAACGGTAAGTTTGTTGGTAAGTTCCCTCCAGTCCGGTCCCCCATGTCCCCGGTCATACAGGTCACTCCTACTCCTGTGAGGGTTTTAAAACTCTCAACACCTATCCCCTCTCTTGATCACTACACTACATGGCTTTTTTCTTTGTCCCTTGCTCCTCTCCCATCCATACCCGAGACGTGATGTCCCGCCCTGTGGTGTACATATGTTCTGTCCAGCATGGGCTGGCGATTTGTCCTTCACTGATATAGAAAGAGTAACAGCAGTAGTAGTGATACATCGAGTCGACTACTCGAATATTGTCTCCGCTTGTTGATTCCCACGGTTTATCTAATGTTCTACAGCCAGAAGAGCAGAAGACAAAGATGCGAACTTTTCTCTTTTCTCCTTGTCCCAAGTTTTTGCAACATGCGGTCACAATGCATTGATTACCTCCCCGTCCCGAAATCCCCCAGAAAGCCGAAATCATACAAATAGTCCTTTTGTCGTACACATCAACCATAAAACAGCGCCACTCAAACTCGTTTGCAATGCATCGAAAAGCATTTTCTTCATCCCATCCACCATCCCTTTGCATTACCTCCTGCCTATCCAACTGAACTTCTCGGAGATCTTACTCGTCACTTCACTCAGGCTGATACCCGTGGCACTCCCCTTGCTGCCACCACTCAATCCAGTCTTTCCACTCTCACTGATGCCGCTACCCAACCCCTTTCTATGTCGTCCATTCTCATCCCCACCGCCAAAGATCCTCTCAAACTTGGCTTGCAGCCTTCCCTCCACAATTGCCGAGATGAGGTTGATGATTCCAAATGCCGAGGATCCAATGGCACGGAAGAGAGCCACGGCAGCCACCGACCACAAAAGGACTTTCAAGTAGATGTTGTTGCTGATGTGGCTGCCCACTGGGTAAGCTTCTGAGACGGCCATAGCGAGAATGGCATTGCACACTATCCATACTGCGACCATGTACGTCCGGACGGACTTGTAATAGTCTTCCTGCAGCTGGGACTCGCTGACGGGCGGTTTAGGTACCTCGACTCTGTCCCGCAGATTGCGGAGTGCGACATCGTACCCGGAATCGATGTCAAGCTGTTCAGAGGGCATTTCCACTTCGACGGTGTTTCCGCCAGACCCGACTGCTTTGGCTGCTCCGAGGTCGGTATGCAAGATGTTGTCACCTTTGGTGCCCCAAGTGACGTCGTGGGTGTTGCAGAATGCATACACTTGTAACGTGCAAATGTAGGACGGCAGGAGGGCAAAGTACTGCGCCGAGCTGGTGAACATATGCCATGGATCCAGGTACAGAAATGACATGAGGAAATAGAGGCCAACTGTGCTCACTGTGCTGACAATGAGGTTGGTAAAGATGTTATCGCCTAGCTTGTAAGGATTGTTCGGATCCGTCTGCTCCAGCGCATGTGTTGTGAGCTGCTTGATGACAATGTAGAGAGATGCAAAGGTGGTGTATGCCATGATAACCGAATATGTGACCATTGTACCGGTGAATAGCTTCTTTGCGCCTTGCGGCCGATTGCCCATGCTGAGGATGAACTGTAGGCAGATTAACAACACGGTAATATAGCGGAGAATGACGAAGATGTATTTTCCGATGTTGTGGCCAAAAGGATCGATCTTGGGGTCTGACAATGAGCCAGCAATGAAGTAGAAGGTGAGGTAGAAGTTAGCGAGGGAGAAGAAGGTGAATATCAGGGAGATAAACTGGTAAACGAATTCGATGTGTAGCAAGATCTTTCGAGTCAATGTGTGGTCGGTATGCCAGATCTGTTTGAAGTGGACCAAAGAGTATACTGCCGCGAAGAAAGCGCCGTTGAGCCAGCGTCGTCGTTGAGAGATAAACTCGGGAACAGCATCTGCATCTGGTCAGCGCGCAATTCTCAACTAGTTCTGTTTCGTCCTTACCTGGCACATCGGTCTCCCCGTACGCGCTCTTGACGAATTTCAAAACCCATTGTTCGCCGCGTTTTGCAACGAGCTCCCAGCAGAGGATTCGATCTTCAGCAAGATACATATTGGCGGTGAACACGTCGGCATCACGACCATGTAGCGTTTCGCCCTTGAAATATTGGCTGAGTGGACCGTGGCCACTGGGATCGTTTTGAAGAGCGTAGTATCGATACGCCGACAGAGCACCGGGTAAGACAGTGATATAGCCAAACACGGACTCGAGTGGCTTGTCGAGGATGTTGCTCATCTTGTACTCGAAGTTTTGTGAGGCGACCAGCGGGTTTAGCAAGCCTATCCAACCCTTGCCCTTATCAGCCTTGATTTCACCTGCCGCCCCAGCGACATTAGAGTCTTGGTCGAAAGCTTTCCAAAGATGATATAGCGCTTTCGAATCCGGTTTGGTACCAACATCAAGTAAGATGCAAACGTTGGGCGTCAGGGCACGGCCGAAAGCATTGAAGAACCAACGGTGAGAGTTGAGCTTCTTCTTGTTCTTCTCCTTGAGGCAGAAGATCATTTGGCACGGAACAATGCCCTTTTCCGCACCTTTGAATTTCAAAGTCTCGTCCAGCGACACCTGTGTCGTGTATTCATACACATGAGCGGTGACTTCTTTCTGGTTGACAATGTTCTTGGCTATACCATCCTGGTAGACTCCCATGGCTGCCAGAGCATTGAGAGTGCGAGGATGGACCTTTTGTCTTCCGTCCGCAATGATGCAAACGACGATCTTCTGCCAACCATCTTTGCCCCAGGTCCTGGATTTTGTCCTCGAGCAGAAATGGCTGATGTTTCTCATGATACCATGCATTGTCCTCGTGAATTCGATTTCGCCTTCGTTGTACATGGTCACACAGATGAAAAGCTCTGTTTCTCGAAGGGTAGATCCAATGTTCTGGCGTAATTTGTAGCCTTTCACAACAAAGTCGTCTGGGTCGCAGGTGACGGCTGTGTATCGCATATGCGTGAATTCTCGTTCGTCCCTCCGGGGTAGAAAGCTGTGGAGAATTGTAGGGATCTTGCACTCGAGGATCAATTCTCCATTGATAAGTCGCACTTCTCTTTTTGTCATTTGTGCTGCCCTTAGTCCTCGTCGGTCCTGTCTTCCTTCCGGAGCAGGGCCATAATGATCAAATTTCTCGCTCTGTGCGTCGTCCTCTTCCGTGAAGGTCGAGTCGGTCATGTAAGAGTGAGCCGATTTTAGGCTCGCTCTGGGATCGTTGTCAGGGACGATTGAGTGACCGTTCACAAAGACATCGTTTTCCAAGTCGGGGTCCGGTATCGGTATCGTAGTCTCTGTTGCGGCGCCTTTGGCCGAGAAGAGTGGCGCAGGAGGTAGCGGTCTTCGCGGGCTCCCGCCATACTGTGAGGATGGTGTGCCCGGCCGTGGACTGCCATTAAGGTCCGCCGGTTCATATGAAACGTTGGACGCCGCAGGCCTGCCCCAGTCGGTAGATACTCGAGAAGGGGTAGAAGGTCTGATCGGTGAACGAGGGTTTGCCGTTGGTGGAGGTATCGAGGGGGCCCGTCCTAAACTGGAACCTGGCCTCGAGCTGTATGCGGTCGACGCCGTAGGTCGATATCTTTCCGGGGAGCCTCGAAGGGAGGGAGAGGTTCTATATGGAAGGCTTCTGTCAGTCTGGGAGCTTTTCTTGAGGGTCACAGTAGCCTTGAGTGTAGGTGCGCGGCCAATGAACGTGGCTGTCTCTCGACTGCGCCGAAGAGATTCTTCGGCTTCTGCGATCAATGAAGCCACTGGTGACTGAATCCTGGCGCCTCGGACGGCGGACTCTATGGGAGAGTCTTCCCATGCGACGCGCGATACCTTGGGGTCAGGTATGGGCTTGCGCCTGGGTGAGGGCGGTCCATTGGGTTGCGTAGAAGAAACGGAGCTTGTCACATACGGTCTGTACTCATCTTGACCCTGCGGGAGCAGCCTAAGTGATCCGTTGTATCCGGGCATGCTCATAACATCCTCCTCTCCTGGGCCATTGACATATGAAGGAGGTCCATCGGCATAGCCGGGCGGTATTTGAGTGAAGGCTGGACGGTCGTCCATTGTTCGGCGAGCGGCGGGGTTTGTTTACTCGAGATTGAGTCGGCGATGGCGGTCAGATCAAGGACGAATCCATGCGCAGCTAATAATGCAAAATAGTAGAGAGGCGTTCGGGCAGCGCACAGATGAAGACCTTCGTCATGTGGAGGAGAGATGAGCGAATGGCGTTGGGCCTGTTTTGGCCATGGTGATGATGGCGGGCGACAGCCGTGTCCCAATGCGGAAGGCTACAAACTGTTTCGAGGGGCAACCGCCTGAGGTCTTGGCACTGCGTCTCAGCCTCGTCGCCATCTGGATCACAACACAATACTCCGGCCACAACACACTACCAGGGCACTAGGTAATCACTCCCAAATGTTCGAGACCTGTTCGCAGTAAAGACTCCTTCATCCCCAGTGAAAGCATAGCAATTTTGGTCTTATGCTCTGGGAGTGGGTAAGCATCGAAGTTGCTGGCTCACGAATCACAAAAATCCTACGGTATTTGACTATGAGCCATCCATACAACTCCCAAGATGGAGAAAGGTAAGAATGAGATTCGTTCTTGTGAGAGAACCACGGGAATGCAATACCTATGTCCCAATTGACGTGGCATTATCTTCTGCCCCTCGAGAGCTACTCTTTCACGAACCCGACTGTCCGCATGCGGGACCCTCGAACAAAGGAAGGCTTTGTATGGTGACCCTTTCACCCTTTGCTTCATATCGTGGCCCGGGTCTACTCTTCCCCTTCCCATAGCTCCCCATACAAATCATACCTTTCACTTCCCTTTTTCACTCGAATCCTCACAATCCCAAAACAAAATCCCCGCCCTCGACTTCCGCTACCGCAACAATGTGTATCTGGGACCTAGCCGTCTTCCAGTGCGGCCACAACGGCGGCTTCAGCAGGAGAGACGGCGGCTGCGCGCTGCCCACAATGGAATGCAACAAAGAGCGAGTCAACGCCATAAGATATCATATCCCCTGGAACTGTCCCGATTGCGCGCAGCGCGTCAGTCGAGGCATCCCTCTTCACCCGGAGGACCACCTGCACCCTCTCGCCCGCAGCGTTCAGCAGCCAATGCTGCCCGTGGCGCTACCGCCCCAGGCGGTCTCTCGTCGCGGGACAGCCCGAAGGAACCCGTCACCCATCAATGTGAACCGACGGGACAACGTCCACGAGGACGGCTACGACTTCTCCGAGTACGCCGAGTACGCCAACTACGCGACGCTGCCGCAGAAGCGGCTGTCAAACACCAGCCCCACGAACATCACCAAGCGGCAGAGGGTCTCGCGCTCCCAGTACTCGAGCGACACGCCCCGGATGTTCGGCCGGCTGGGCAACATCGCCCAGGACCTGACGGAAATCGCCATGCCGTCTGCCCGGGAGCGCAGGAGCGGCGGCATTAGCTACTCCCCGACCAGCGTGCGCCTCCACGGGACCGTGCAAGACGTGTCGGAGATCCCGCCGAGCCTGATCCCCGGGATCGTGAACACGTCGCCGTCCCGCCGCCGCCACGAGCGGTCCCCGCTGCTGCTATACGACGCGGGCGTCGCGAAGCGCCGCAAGCCCAGCTACCCCCCGCCGCGCCGCATCTCGCCCACGCAGCCCAAGGCGCCGTACGCCACGACCGAAGCTGCTTCCGCCAGCACTACGTACAGCCCAAGCACATACAGCAATTACGCAGTGGCCTCCCAGGCGGCGAAGCGGCAGAAGAAAGCCGCCACTCGCACCTACAAGGAGACTTACGACGACGTCGAGCGCATGATCCAGGACGGCCACTCTCGCGAAGAAATCATGGCAACAGCCAAATTTGCCATGTTGACTGCCAAGGACCAGGAGGAGATCTTCTGGCCATACAAGAACAAGCTGCAGGCAAGGGCGAACGAGAGGAATGGCACGTTGGAGGGCAGGAGGATGCACAATGTGAGGCCCCGCGAGGAGGGTAAGCCCGGCGGCCGCAGGAAGAGGGATGGCTGTGTAGTAATGTGAACTGAAGCCAGAGAAAGGACTGTGTGGGATGCTTAATGTTTCGTTTGCGGAGTTTATGTTTGCCACCTTCATGCCAGATTCGTGTAATTTTCTTTGTGTGTTTTCTGTCTCGCTTGTTCAAAAAGATACGAGAGCTACTGGAGCGATGATAAATCGATCTGAATGTATTTCATTACTTTTGTCACCGGAGGAGCAGTGATCCCCAATTGGTTCTGCTGGCGGAGCTGATCTCAGCATGCTCTTTCCAACTTGAGGCGGTTCATTGCACTTCGGAACGAAAGATTAGGATTCAAAATAACCCTGGTTTTCCCATTACACATCCAAGCTCCTAACCAATGCTGTAGGGGGTATCTCTAACTCAAACAAAAGAAGAACAAAGGAGAAAGGAGGATGGGTAGGAAGGAGCCTGCCATTCACACCATCCAAGAAGCTCATACCCGAAGGTGCCTGACCAATCGCATCCAAGAAGTTAATAAGAGAATGGATGGTCTTCAGAAGGATCTCTTTCACTCTGGCTGCAAGATCTCAGGTATCTCCCAGACCGAAGCCTGCTGGTTCGTAGCTTGTTCATGATTCTGTGTCTGCAAGTGTGGCTCGTCCTGAGTGGGGGCCGCAAACGGAATGGGAGAGCTTGAAGTAAAGACGGGTAGGTCCTGCTTTGTTCTCTGGACTGGGTTATCTGTTCCAGCCGACAAAGGCACTCCCGACGAAGTAGTGTAGGCCGGGGTATTTTGAATTTGGGAGCTCTGTGGAGGAAGAACGAAGGGAGGGTTATTTATTGGAGCTTGCGCATCTGACACATGCACAGACACGGCCGGTCCTGGCGTGGTCGACTGGTGTGACTCTTGCAGTCCGTTGACTTTCTGTGGTCCCATGTATGGTGGAGGCATGTCCGTGCCTTTGTCTCCAAATAGAGAATTCGCGCCGGGGTCAGGGATAGGATCTTCAACGGCTTGAGTAACAACAGTTGACGTTCCCATTCCAGCTACACTTGCGGCGGGCGTTTCAAAGGATTCTCGGGGGCCATCCTGGGGGAGCTTTGTTTGTATATTGACCGGGTATCCCGGATCTGCAACGAGTGTCGTTTTAGCCGGCTTTAAATTTTTCGGTACCAGCGGTTTCCTTGGTGCACGAGGCTTCTTCTGTTTATCATCGTTCATCTTTTGGTTCTGTTTACTGGCGTGCTCTTCCCCTGTCGGCATTTTCAGTTTAATCGAAATCTTCTTCATCCCATTTGTAAGGTTGTCCATCTCATCAGTAGTTGACAGTTCTTTGCGGCCATCTTGGGAGGGCACAGATGGCTCTCTTTTGACTACATCCTCCTGGGCAATGCTAGGGGAAGTTTTGGCCTCGGACAAGCCTGTAACAGATGATTGGACAGTTTTCTGCCTCCGAGGGCTAGACTTTGGCTTTATCGGTGCCTTTGTGACAGGTGGTGCTCTCGTCTTCTTTACAGCAACGGCCTTTACTGGCTTCCCGGGGGCTGTTGGGGGTGCCCTTGAAGGTACTTGTACATTTGATGGCTTTGGCATAATCTCCGCGTCACCAGCACCCTGATCTGACAATTTCATGCCTTGGAAGCTCGACAATATGCTCGATGCGTCACTGGATCTTCGGCGCATTCTTCCGTTGGGCAGTTCTGGGTGCTCTATGTTCGGATCAGGCAAGTCACTAACTGCTGCGATGGTCGTTCGCCGATTGCCGTTCCGCGATACTGCTCGGACAGCCGAAAGGCTAGGAGGGGGGGCTTTTGGTTTTCGATCTCGAAGTTGCATCCGTTCGTCAGGGCCAGAAGGTAAGCCGACGGCCGACGGCCGCTCTCGTCGTACCCTTGTCGCTTCCACATTGAGTTCCTCATGGGTACAACTCAGGGTTTGGCGATCGCTAGGGATGATGACACGAGACAGCTCATACGAAGCTATGGCCCAATCGACGTCGGGCGGCGGGGGCTCATAGCCAGCCTCCAGAGAGAGTCTGGCATGCAAAGCTGATAATGACCGTTTTTCGCGAGCATTCTCGGTCATCTTGAGAGTAGACGCTTGTGTTGGCGAGGAATAGTTTCCAGTCTTATCTTTTGCCTTTGAAGCTGGAGGTTGTCGGCCTGCGACGACAGCTTCAAGCTCTTCTATATTTTGAAGGGCCCACCAATTTGCTGAGTAGGAAAAATGCTGCCCGGTAGTAGAGGACGGGATGTCTTGTACCCAATTGTTGATTGTTTGAAATCTATTCTCTTGGGCGTCTGAAGCGCTTTTGCCAACCAGGGAAGGATTGTCGCCAGTCATGCCACAGATATGGCTGAGGACACCTGAAGTCAAAGCACGGTCACTGTATCCGCCCTCTAAGACGCTAATGATTCGACCCTCGACGCCGAGGTCATCTTCATGAGCAAGCCGTACAATATCGGCTGTGAAACGTGCGTAGAACTCTGTCGGGACGTTGACGCTGTGCCTCTGCATGCCTGCACCTTCCCACTCGCTGGCATCGAAGCCTGCCGAGATGAAGATGGCAGCCTTTGGGGACTGGTTTCCAGAAGCGCGCAACTTTGCCGTGTGATGGCGAAGGAACAGCCTCGCCTTGTCAAGCAGGATCATATACTTGGACTCGTACAGTTTCCAGAAATCATCATGGCTCGTCCAGGGTTCCAAGTGGACATTCCAGATTGACTGGCCATGAGCGTTTTCGATACACAAGCTTGCATTTCGCACCTTTTCTTCGTCACCCCATTCACAGGGATAGGAGTTGATGTCATGGAGGCTGTAATAGCCAATAGGGGTTTTCTTGTGTGCAGCAGCATTCTTAGCTGCGCCCTGTGCCTTTCGATTGTGGTTCCAGGCAATATTCTGGGAACCGTCTCCATGGTGTAGATCGAAGTCTATAATAGCGGCATGTGTCAGGCCGTGATTCATCGCCGCATAGGCAATTCCCACGTGAACATTGTTCAGCCAGCAGAAGCCTGAGGGGTAATTGGACGAGCAATGATGGCCAGGAGGTCGAATGCAGACAAATGCTCGCTTGGTGAGTGGTGAAGAGAAGACAGTGTCGACTGCATCGCAGACGCCACCGAGACAGCCCTGGAAAGCGGCCAGCGATTCCGCACACAAGTACAAGTCGCCTTCGTGCAGCTTGGGAAGGGCATTTCCATTCTCGTCCTTGCCGTATCCAATTGGTCTCACCAGCTCTTTCCCGTTGAGGGCCAATTTCCCTTCGGCGGTGTCGCACATGATTTGCAACTCTTCCATCCATTTTGAACCGTGTACGAAAGCGACTGAAGGGTGGTTGAGAGGAATATTTCGAGAGGTCTTGCGGATCTGGAAGGGGATGTTGCACACGCGTGAGGGTTCGTGCTTGGGGCAAGGCGCATATTCACCGTCAGCATGCCGGCCTCCCAGGCGAACGTAGGCAGCAGACGCTCCCAGCAACGTGGCATGGATTCTTTCCGGGCGCTCGACAATTGTGGCGAGGGCATTCTTCGAGGTGCGCGGGCGGGAAAAGCGGTGCCCATAGCACGAATCATGGACTATTACCACCACAGGGGATTGTAGGGAGATATGGGCCTCCAACTCTTTTCCAAAATACTCCTTCGCTACCGAACTGGCAGTGACAGGCGGGCGTTCTGGAAGCGACATCTTGCCATTTGCCGCAGGATAGAGAGGGTTGAGATTGGAGGACGCTCGGCGGTATTGAGGGGTGCTGCCCCTGGTATTACTCAGGCTGGAGGTTGACCTCCTGGTGGCCAGTGTCGGAGTGGACTGTCTCTCTTGTCTCTCGCCTCGATATGAACTCGCGACAGAGGGCGAGCGCGACGGCGGTTTCGGCGACAGAGACTTGGTCTTGGAGGGCGCAGGGGTGTGGTAGGGACTGCGCATGGGTGAAGAGGGCGGGAGGGGTATTTGCGCGGCGGCACTCAACAAGTTTGGGTGCGCGTGGAGGTGGTCTTGATGATTCACCTGGATGGAGGGTGACACGAGACCTGGGGTTGTTGTGGTAAAGGCGCCGTTGGTGTCTTGAGGGGCGCCATGCTCAATAGAGGGCGTAGGTATGTCTGGATCCATGGTTGTGGTGTTCTTGTTTTCTCTTCACCTTGAATGTTGTGGTGCTCCCTTTGATTCCTTCTCTTGGTCGGGTTGGACTGTGTATACCTCTGGATGGATCAAATCAAAGGGAAGCGTCTCCATCTTGGGAAGTGGGTTTCAGCCTCTTGGACAGCAAACAACGTCATTCGGCTGATCCTAGTCACACTGGTCGCTGGTTGACCCCCTTTTGTGCCCTCGTGCGTCGCGTCGCCGGCTGCACATCGTGTTTGGCGCATCTGCTCCGCCCTTGCATTCTTATCTCCTCTGCGATTGGCCTCAGCAGTGCCTTGATCCGATGCAAGATGGACGAGGACGCATCCTTCGAGATCTTGTAGGGCCAGTACCGCGACGATTGCGACATCTTCTCCGTTGTGCTCGTCGTCCACGCCTCGAACCACAAACCCTCCATCGTCATTGGCGCAGAGATGCAAGGCCTCAAGAGCTCCTACCAAACATGAGACCATCTCTCCAACGGTGTGTTGCCCGGCGCTGGGTGTTCGGCTTGTCACAGCCTTTACCGCGAGCAGCCTACCCTGCCTGCTCTGATGTGAGATGCTACGTCCCTCATGGTCAGCATCGGTATATATACACGAGAACCCTGTCTCCAGTATTCTCCGGCCAACTCACTGCTGTCCCTGCTCGGAGAACAAGTTCTCAGCCATCTGTCCAGCATACCTCCCCCGGGATTGCGAGGCTGGGTTGGATATCGCAGCAAAGGATGAAAAGGTAGGCATACTTTCGTCTTTCCTTGCTCCTACTATTTCTCCTGAGATACGAAACACGATAGTTCTACCATTTTCCCTTCCCCAGCACGACTTCTCCTCACCCGTCTGGAAACGGCTCAAAGGCATCTTCCCATTGGATATGAGATGATCCCATCCCATCGGGACATTTGCCGGTTATCTCCACACCCTCCGCGGCTCATAACCGGCGATATCTCAATTCTTCATGTATTGATCCCCCCAAAAGATGCATCCGAGCTTCTCAAGCAAGGAGCACCGTAAAGAAATGAGAACAAAAAGGCCCAGTCATCATACAACACTCCTCTCTCTACCTGGTTAACGCGACTCTCCTAGCACAACAACCATGTCTACCCCTCCTCGCGTCCTCGTCTTTGGCACCGGTAGTGTCGGCGCCGTCTACGCCTGGATCCTCTTCCGTGCCGTCGGCTCAGACAACTTGTACACGGTATGCCGGTCGAACTATGCGGTGGCCTCGACGGCGGGCTTCACCATCAACTCGACGATTTTCGGGGAAGGCGTCAACTTCAAGCCCCAAGTGGTGCGGAGCGTGGACGAGGCCGTCTCACGCTCGGGAGGCAAACCGTTCGACTTCATCGTTGTCACGGCAAAGGCCATCCACACGACCCCGTCAATGCCAGAACAACTCCGCCCGGCCATCTCACCCCAGACGACCATCGCGCTGATCCAAAACGGCATTGCCATCGAAGAACCCTACCGCGCCCTCTACCCGGACAACCCCCTGCTCAGCTGCGTGGTGTACCTTCCAGCGACGCAAACCGCCCCGGCCGTGATCGCCCACCGCGAGATTGAGCTTTTGCACATTGGGACATACCCGACCAACGCCTCACGCGAGCACCAAGCCGCGGCAGAGTCGTTCGCCCGCCTCCTCAACGCCGGGGGCGGCAGCACGCAAGTGCACGACGACGTGCAACCGGAGCGCTGGAGCAAGCTCATGGTCAACGCGAGCTGGAACCCAGTGTGCGCGCTATCCCGGTCGCGCGACGCGCAGTTCCTCCACTCCTCGCCGCCAGAGTACTCGCTGAACCTGATCAAGTCGCTCATGACCGAGATCGCCGCCGTCGCACGGTCTCGCGGCTACGACAACGTCAACGCCGACACGATCGAGTACCAGATCAACCGCGCCAAGGTCAGGGGCCTGCCCGGCATAGAGCCCTCCATGCTCGCGGACGCCAAGGTCGGCGCGAGGATGGAGGTCGACGCCATCGTCGGCAACGCCGTCCGATTGGCCGAGGAAAGGGGCGTGCAGACACCGCTGCTGCGGGGAATCTATGCCCTCGTCAAGGCGTTGGATGCCAGTTTCCAAAGGGAGCTCGAAAAGAAGCTTCAGGTCAACGGCAAGGGGAAGCCGGAGGAACAGTCAAGGATCTGAATTGTCGTGTGAGGTTGGGGTTTTGTTTCAGTCCAGAGTGGGAGGGGTGTCTCTGACCATATTATTTTAGATAGTTATGCCAATGCCTGATAGAGATTTATAGGGTAGAACTAGGAGACCGGTAAATTTCACCATGCCGATGAGCACTTTCCGGCCTTGTTTTACTGCCCGGTCAAAACAAAATGTCTTGCCCGAGCATGATCGTTGTCTTCATTTGGTGGGTTTCACCCATAGAATAGAGATGACTTTGTTGCCGGGTTGGGGCATTTCAGGCTCAAAAAGAAGAACCAAAATGATCCTCCATCCGGAGAGCGTTGAGGTCTAAGGTGCTTACCCACCCGAAGCTAGGATTCCACACTCCTTGGTCCTCACAATGTCAATCTCTACCAGGGTCTACAACGTGATCATATCTCAATGCCCACTCCTTTAAGAGCATCGACAGCCCATATCGGCGGAGGCTGACCGTCAAAATACTTTGCAAAGAATTGCTTGCAGAATGAAGCATACTGGTCGTCAATGATGGCCGTTCTGATCCGTCGCATTAGTGAAAGCAAGTGGTGTACATTATGCATCGTCAATCTGTGAAAATAACGAGTCAATCAAGAGATCCAGTCCAGAGCTGACAGAGACCAAAGACACAGCCAGACAGCAGGCAAGCTGACTCGAGAGATGAATGACATACAAGTGAGCCCCCACAGTCTCCTTCGCTGCGAGGTGGTAGATATACGCTCTGGTGATGGCCAATCCGCCTTCTTCTTTGGGACGACAGCAAGTGCAGGTACAGCCTTGCTCGACGGGACCGAAGTCCTCAGCATATCGAGCATTTTTGAGGTTCAGGACGCCGCTGGAAGTGATCGCATTGCCAAAGCGCTACAAATACACACGGTTATTCCTCTGTCAGAACTATGGGCCGTGAGGACACAGGATAAAGGTATGTAGACTCACCGCAGTTCGTGTTGGCCACACACAATCAAACATATCTGCTCCAAGAGCCACTGCGACGACTATATCCTCTGGGTAGCCCTGTACAGGTAAGTGCTTGTCGGCTACTAGCAACAAAAAGGATTGCCATACAATACCCATTACATATCTCGGCTTATTCTCAGGTAGTAGACCGGTGCATGTATCAACACTGCCCAAAGAGTAAGCGTCCAGACAACCAAAGGCAGAAACAAGAGAATGGAAGCTTCTATACACTTTGCAAAAATCCGCCTTTGCTTCTCCGCCGGACAGACCACCAATGGCTATGCCAGGAGTATCTCTCTTGACCATTTCTTCGCAGCATTGCCGCCTCATGTCCAGATCGAGGCCACCCTGGATGATGCAAAAGAGGTTCTGCGTGCTGGGGTTCTTGTGCGAAGCGATGCACCTGTCGAGCCAACGGATGGAGCGTTCCATGGCCTCCTTCATACGGGCATGATCGGGCGATGTCGTCTGAATCACATCGTCGAGCTGCATCATTATATCTGAGCCGATGGAGTTCTGAAGGGACATGGAGTGCTCGGGAGTAAGGAGCCTATGCATGACATGAGTCTCCAGTTCGTGCGAAGTTCCTCCATCTGGGCCGTCACATACATTGGGCTACCATCGTGGGGACTGAGGAATCGCACGCCTTCCTCCGTGATCTTTGCCAACTTGAGCAATGAAACCATTTGAAAACTTGAGATAGCCCGAATCAGTCACTTATCCTCGGGCAGAGAGGGTGCTGTGCACCACCAACCCGCCGCTGTCAGTCAGGATATTGTAGTTCCATCCTTGCAATTTATGGGCACCGCCAATGGCGTCAAGCACCGCCTGGCCAGGTTTCAATCCCAAGTGGTATGTATTGTTCAGGCACAATCTGCAACCAGTCTCTTCCAATTGTTCGGGGGTCAGTCCTTTGAGGGATGCCTGGGTGGCCACTGGCATGAAAATCGGAAGGTCCACTGGGCCATGAGGCAAATGCAGAGTCGAGGCACGGGCCTTGGATGTCTAGAAAGATGGAGGAGGAAATTTGTCAACTGCGGGAGTGGTCTTGCGGCAGGGGAATGGATGGGGAGTGATGGCTGCGTACCGAACACCGGGCCTTGAGATCAAAGGTCAGCGCTGAGGGCTTTGTAGCGGTCGACATGGCGGCGACTGGTCCGAATGCATAGGGACTGGCGGTAATTGCCTGCTTCGCAGCGGTGAAGATGTCAAGACGTGGTTTGGTTACTTGACGGGTCCAGTGCATATGAAATCCGGCAGTGGGAAATGCACCTGTCCGCGGGTCCAGGTGGCACGGGGATGTACCTCTACACGTCAATTTGGCTTGCCGGGTACTTGACAGATCATTTGATGCCGAGTACGACAAAGGCAACTCGGTCTGATGGAGGGTGCGCGACGGTGAAGTGGAAACAGGATTTTACGAGGTGGACGAGTTTGTGGCCCGGAACTTTTTTCTCGGCCACGGCCACGGCGACGCCTCGTTCCTTCCCTCCTTCCCACCTTCCCACCTTCCCACCCCTCTAGAGCAACAGCTCCCTCGCCTTGATTCGACATCCAGAGCGTCGGGTCATGCGAAGGACGTGGCTTCACAGTCTCCCAACCGCCTATTGACAGTAGCACGACAGGTCATGGTACACAAACATTTTGCCCCATGCTGCAAGCTTAGATCGCCGCAGCTCCACCCGCCACCGACACGCCGCATGGGATGATGAGGTGTTCAGAAGGAAAGGAAAACAACCATATCCCGTGCACTGATCGGACACCTGCGCAGGACCAGGCACAGGCAGAATTAAAACATCAGCATGAGATATCATAGATTCCTGCATTTTCTTCTATCAATTCTGAAGAGCGGTCAAGAAAATTTGGGTGAGGACTGAGACCTCTCCCGTTGGCTGACAGCTTGAAGCCTGGACAAGGAGACAGACTGGTTCTAATCTCTCTTGGAATCTGGGGGGTTTGTTTGTGTGTGTTTTTTCTCTGAGAAACAACAGCCAAAGACGAACAAAGGAGAAAGAAAATCCAATCCCAAAGAAAAAAAAGAAAACATCCCTCCTAGCCCCCCTGGTGTCCCTGTGTCTCGGTGTCACCGTAACGCCATCGCTATGCTCTCATTCGAAATTCTCCTTTGCCCAGTTGGATGCAGTAGGTATTGAGGCAATTGCCCCACCGAAAATTCGACTTCGAACCCTGCCTGCGGCTTTGTACCTGGCGGAAAGCACTGTATTGCCTTCCAACGCACGTCGCAGCACAGCACGAGACTCAGCGAGCCCAGGGGCCCCCATAGCCAGACTGTGCGCGGTAAACCGTTGACTGGCCGGCCGTGATCGACGGGTTGCGAAGTTTGGTGCAAGCCACTTCTGCGGCGTCTTCTTTGGCGTTGTTGAGGTATTGCCCGTCGTACCAGTATCTTGCTGCAAGATTCTGACCCTGGATTGTGACTGTAGCAGACCAAGCTGTTCGGCCACCTAGAAAGCCAGAAGAATGCATCAGCGTCCGAACAACAATGAAGAAAATGCTGAGAATTTGTGCAGTGCACAACTCACCTCGACGATCAGAGACGATGTTGAATTGGGGAGTAGGCAGCCTAAGTTTCCGGCACTCAGCTATGAACAAGTTAGCCAAAGTTTTAGCAACCATAATGGGGCGAGGCTTACCAGCAAGCTCTTCCTGCCAGGTCTTGTGGGTTTTTGTAGCCATGGTGGAATGAAAATGTGGTCAAGTCGTTGGCTTGGATTGCGAGTGCTTTTGATCCAGCTGCTTGATGTCTTCGTAGAGGATGTTGGATCGTGGTCAACGAGGAAGGGTCGAAGTGAGATGATGACAGAAACCACCCTGCGTGACCACGGATATCTCAGGGCTTTATATCTCAAGAAAAGCCCCCGAATCAGCTCGAATGCTCAGCTATGGACGCAGAGCAAAGTGACAGAGCGAGTGCCAAAAGCAGGGAAGGCGAGCTGCAGGTGCTCCAGTATTTCCTTTCCACGACAGGTTCTTTGTCTATCAAGGCCGCTTCATTTCAAGGTAGGGCAGCATTGAAAACAACTGAACGTAGAGGAGATAGGTTGGCTTTGTGCGACATGATCTGAGATCTCGTGACACTTTTGTATCGATGGAGCAGCGGCCCTGGCATCATCTATGAAGAATGTCGTGGTACAAAAGGGCGAGACTGCAGAGGTGTGAGATGTCAAACGTGGGTAGAGCGATGGGATGGAAGAACGCAAAGCAAAAAAAACCAGAGCCAACAGCCTCACCAGAGAGATGCTGCCAACACATCAGCTATCCGGCAGCGTACAGTAGTGGGACGAAAGGTCCGGCCCCAAGCGCAAGCGATGATATGCATGATGGCGTAGAAAAAGAGGACTCTGTGACAATCAAAGGGATGGGGGAAAAGTCCGCGAAAGGCTAGAAGGAAACCATCCATGGCGGATGGCAATATCGAAGTGGGGGCGGCACAGCTGGTGCCGACCGATCGAATGCAAGATAGCGGCGAAAAAAAAATAGCACAAACTGTTTCCATCGGTGATATGTCCACATCAACCCGACTCGATGGTCGTGGAGATGTTGGAAGCAGTCAGAGAGCTTCCGAACAAGGATTGCAAATCTCCCTTTGCTCTGGCTGCATTCGGAGTACGTCAAAAACCAGGGCTGGTGTCCTTATTGGTCGCCTTCAATGCTTTCGGGGATGATTTTGCATTTGGGCAGCAATCTGAGCTGGACGGGGGGGTGTGTGTCAGAGCACGCATGAGATCGATCCACGTCTTGCCTTGAACCGAATTTTCCGAGAATGGCGAGTGCTTGCACTGTGAGATTGGGTATCGTGGCGTAAGATGGAAGTCTATGGGTACCTTCCTGAGGACAAGCCAGACAGAAGTCAAAAGGCGAATACGCGGGTAACAATTTGATAATAAGGGCCAATTAGTCGGTGGAGAGTACCACAATCCCTAGCAACAACCCCGGAGTGCAAGGAACACGAGCCTAGGTGTCCAGTCATTTCAGTCCACAGAGAAAGCAGGGGCTGTGAAAGAGAAGAGAGAAAAAAGGTGAAGAAAAGGGAGGCGAGATCCCTGCTGCTGAGACCTGTGACTGACAAGTGGAGGCTGGGGGAGCTTAGGCCTGCAGTGAGCACTGGTGTTCAATAGAAAGTAACGCGGCATTGAGCCGTCGAGCGTGGCAAGAGTTTCGAGAGCTGTGCAGCAGTAGTATCTTGTCTAGGATGATGGAGGCATAATGGTTGGAGCAAGATGCACAGCAGGAACAAAAAACAGAGTGGGCGCAAATGAGCATGACGGACGTGGAAAGCCATTTGGTCAGCAGGGGCCGCGGGGCCAATCACAGCAGCGGGTGACGGAGGCCAAGCCGCTAGATCCCAATGCAGCTTAGATCGGACCTATACAGGTTTACCTAGGTAGAATACTCCATACAGGGAAGTACACACGGCTACCTCTGAGCACCTAGACACCTAAATACCTAGGTCTCATACCCAGAAACCCAGCAACCCAGTCAGACTCCAGTGATGGCCTTGTCAGGTCTCAGTACATCAAATTATGCTTTTCATTTGTACAGCTTCATCCCACCGAAGCGTGGACACAGTATCCGTTATACTCGCGTCAAGTCATCCGTTTAGCTATACATTTAGAGCCCCTCATCCTGTGGAACACGAGTCATGCGGAATGGACCCATCCCTTCTGGTCATGTCGTGTCCTGTGCGTCCTGATTTACGTTGTTCAAGCCTTGTCCCCTGCGCTGACCAGCCCAAATGTGTCCAGACATTCCTGCCCAGATCAATCTTCCGCCACGCGTTGGCCCAATGCAAATTCTGTACAAGAAAAATGTGACGGATTCCATCCTGACAACTCCCCGAGAGTCCATCACTCATGTCCTTTACATTTGGTCTTCAGCATGCATCCCACACCGCCAGTAGCTGTGTAACACCGCTGCAATGGGAAATCCATTCCCGAGTTTGTGTTCAGGCTGAACAAAAGGTTGAGGGGGAACAAAGAGAACCAGTCAATAAAGTGCGATCCGAGGCTGATCAATTCTTCCTGGATTAGGAGCGGTGTGGCTCGTGCCAGTGTCTTTTGATGCAGTCATCCACAAGGGTCATGAGTCCGGTGGCCATAATCACGTCTCCCAAGTCATTCGAGATTTCCTTCTCCGTGAGCCGTAGGCTACACGGTGGAATCCAACCACCCAGCGCCGCTTCTTGCCTGCTTTGTCTCTGTGACAACTTGTCTGGAGTGATATGGGCAATGCAGGCCCCGGAAGACGACGTGATCAGCTCAAAAGAGAACACCAGCTCTGATTCATCCCGATAGATATTCCGCCTCCAGGAATACCGCTCACCCCAATACTCAAACTCATATCTGCCGTCTCCTGTCTTACGCCGCTCTAATTCGACTTGGGCATAATTGGAAAATTCGACTCTGATGGTATCCGTGGGGATCGTCGCTTTGACATCAACTTGGGCAGCGAAAGAACTGAAATCATCGTCCGACTCCTCGTCTCGCATCTCTTGAGCCGGCTTGGGCTCAGGCTTGCTCTTTAGTGCTCTGAAATTCAGCTTTGCAAGAGTCGAGGTGAATGACCGCCGCCGGGGCGAGGAGGGCAAAGATGATGATTGCTGGGCAACTGGTTTCAGATACTTCCGCTTCGAGTTGCAGACTTCCCGACCCGACTGCCGCTGATATCGACGAAGTGAGAACTGGCGTTCGGCGAGATCGTACATGCGCAGGTGGAAGAGAGTCAATTTCAGCTTGTGCCCTTTGGAGATGGTCAACTCAGTGTCGATGCGAAGATTCAGATTTCCGTCGGGAGTGGTGTCGTCGTGTTGAATAAGAATTCTTCTTGTGGATGGAAATAGCTCCCCGAACTCGATAGGAGTGGTGGCGATCGCATCAGGCTTGTAACATATATGTCTCATCAAGGGACATAAGCTCGGAGGTCTCGATGAATCAGTCTCAGAAGCAACTGTTGAGGTATATGTTTCGGTTGATGCTCGAGGGTCTTGTTCATATTCGTCGGCATTGACCATGGCCGCCTCAACGACCGCACGCTCCTCATAGCTGTGGTACTGCTTGATGATAGGCTTGGTGTCGCTACAGGACGTGAGTGTGGTATATTGAGTGTGACTGGAGAGGCTGGAATGGCTGGACTGGTCGCTGCGGGTCGAGGTGGAGCTCTGAGAAGTAGCAGATCCCTTCGACCAGATCCGACCTGGGGTAAGTCGTGGCATGATATTGGAAAGATGTGGAATGCTCAGAAGATGTTGTGAAGTAGGACAGTGGTGTTGGTCTGGAAATGATATGGGAAGCAATTCTAAGTCTTGATAAAAGAGAAATATTTCAAAGAGGTGCAAGGTGATGAAGCCACGGCAATGGAAAGACCCAGAGGTAGCAACGCCCGCGGCATATCAAAAGGAAGCCAGACCATTGCGATCATTGGTGATGAGGCCCAAAAGCAAACAGACTTGAGTGACAAGGTCACTCCACAGGCAGACAAGGGCGATGTCAACCTCCTCTAGCCATCTTGCACGGGGGAAGGACCAGGCGCAGGTGATGGCGCGGCCCCAGTCGTACATGCTACGGCGGATTTGTGAGGACGGAGGAGACAACAAGCCAGAAGAGCAATATGGCGGGTGTGGCCGGGACCTGCCGTAGGTTACCAGTTTCCTTCTGGAAACACCCTGCACCCGGATTTGCTGAGACACGAATGTTCAACTAAAGATCTCTTAGTGATCCTGCTTAGCGACCAGCCTTCATCGAGACTCCAGTAACCGACTTGCACGGGGGTAACAATGGCCCGGACAAGCCCCATTGAGGGTCGAACCAGCACCGTTCTCCGTGGCGTGGGAGGCAAACGACAGGCCGAAGACAGATAAAAACAGTGCAATGCCAATGGTGGCGAGGAGGTTGTCGGACGGAGAAAAGGGCCACGGCCATGTTGGAGGATGGTTGGATGAACAACGGATCTTGTGGTGGGATGGCAAAAATGGACTCACGCGTAGGGGGACAGACAGCCAAAAAAAAAATCACCTTGTTTGCTGTCAGACGGGGCAGTGAAGATGAGCAGGTGACAAGATGACGGGGATTCCGCCGTGCACATAAGAAATCTAAGAAATCTAATGCCTGTCAGACCGACCGCTTCTCTGTGTCAAGCAGGTGATGGTGCAAGGTCAATGCGCCACGTCAAACAGAAAAAGCGAAAATCCGATGGCCGGGGTCTGGCGGGACAGGGCCGAGGCAGCTAGGCGATATTGGGATTAGCGGCATGCCTTAATTCAACCTGTGCCGAAGCTCTTACGAACTCCTTCCTTCGTTAGTCTGCGGCAATATGTGGCACCACTTCATTGGCACTGAGTTGGCCATGTCACCTGTTGGGCGTTTCGATACGTTGCTTCGATCTTGGCTGGGATGCAATGCCCGTGCCCATTTTGGAGCGCCCTCGAATCGTTTCCAGGAGCTCAAGAGTGCCCCATGAACATGTGTTCACTGCCAGATGCTGTACCTTGCGCCTCTGTACCACCAGAGGACTCGTCTCCGGGGCTGCAGTCGAAGAATCTCCAAATTTCTGTCCTGCCGACAATGCCAACATTTGGGCAGCCATGTCTCGCTTCATTTTCAAGCATTGGGTCGGGTCACCCTGCATCTCAGAGCATTAGAGCTCCAACAAAGAGTCCTCCTCTGGCACCCTCCATTGCAAGCACGTGCGGCTGTGATGAATCTGAGTCAGGCAACAATATCATAATCATCGGGTGTGAGGCATTTTAGGACGAATCTGGACAAAAGTCATGCAACCAGTCCCGAATTGAGAAATTCGGTAGGTTGCATCGCCTTGGATCATCCATGACTAGCAACGGCTCGACCCGCAAAACGGCGATGAGGCACGGTTCATGCCCAACTTTGCTTCTAATGATGTTGGATCGATGGCGTTCGCACGTACCTGACTACGCAGCTCTGAAGAGCGTCGGTCATGGAGCTTTGTGGTTGCTCAGAGCCCTTGAGGCCTGGTCCCTGGAACCCTGCGGGCACCAGCTCCCATCCGGGGCTACCACCCGCACTCCGATGCGAACTGTGAGCTTTATGCCGGCGCGGTTCGCATGAACGCTGCAGCTTAAGCCGGGTCTGGAACGGGGTACTTCAAGATCCCCATCCTCGGTTCTGCGTGGCGCCGTATTCATGGTGTTCCCCATTTTCACGGCCGTTTCCGTGCAAGGAGGTTCATGATAGAGCATGACTGCTACAATGGCCGTTCGCCGCGCGAGTCATAATGTTGTCACTGTCATATGCCCGACTTTGCACCTCGACCACGTTCGTACAACGAACGCATCCATTTGCAAACCTCTCCAGATATCGCTACACTACCACAGCATGGAGCCCACGTTCACAAGCTCCCTTTCCATCGACGAAATGCCACCTACATCTAACCCGGAAATCTGCCACTGGTGATACTTCGGCCTGCCTTGGCCGTCTTACATTCCCGTCGCATCACACAGAAGTTACTGGTGCTTCTGGGAGTTGACTTTGGCATCTCATTGGCTCTGAAACTCCTTGCTTTATCAATGACTGTGAAGAATTCCTTCTATTCGTTGCGATATGCTGTGAAACTGTCTTTGGCTGCGTGGCCCATATCAGCTCCACCAGTTGTTCCACGATATCCTCCACGCTCGGGGTGCGACACTTCAGGTCTGCAGGGTCCTGCTCGAAGAGGCCTGATCAGCACTCAGCTAACGCGCGGAATGTCCATGAGCAAGACTTCTGGAAATCCGGGCTCTTGCACGAATCATGAAAATCCTGTTGCAATTAAATTGTCTAATGTTCTACAATCGACCAATTGGACGAAATTTCCATACCCAGAAACTCACAGATGAGTGGTGTATACAGATCACCAGCTTTGACGGCCACTACAATGAATGCTGTGGAAACGCAGTTCGGATCACCTTCACACCATCCCCCACAGCGGGCGTGGAAGTTCGATTTCGCGACCAACCTCGACGCCTCGGCCCAGAAATCCTCTTGCTCGGCTGTCCACGCCCACATAGGCTTGTCTTCTCTTCTCCTCACCCTCAATGTCACGCGTCACACTCCAGGTTCGCAAGCCGTAGTAGCTGCCCACGCAATGAACCAGCCATCTCGCAAAAGCGGCGCCTTTGTCTTTATCCAGACCCTCGAAGACCATCTTTTCGGTGCCGACCGTCCCGTCTTGATCCCATCCCGCCTCCCCCTTGTCCTTCTGCTCCTTGCTGGTTGAGTCGTGCATAGCACCATTTCTGCCAATGAAAACAATTTCCTCATCCTCACTGTCGCTTGTCAGAGGAATGTCATGCAGACCATCTCTTCGAAGACGGATTTCTCTGTCGTTCCACTGCCGCACGAATGCCCGGACTGTTTCCTCCAGATCCTGGAGCAGTCCCTTGGCTGCTTTGGCGCGCTTGAGCTTGGCCCGCACTTCCTTCGGGATGTTGATCGCTGCTTCTTCCATAGGACTTATGCCGGTGTTCTGCACACGTCTCCCGTGGGGCCGAGTGCTGTTCCGGCGACCCTTGAGTTTGGATTCAACGGCGCGTTGAAACTCGGCGGCATCCCATAGCGGGGCGAGATAGTAGGGGACAGTGCGTCGGGGGTACGTAGGACGGATTTCCCAGTCGGAGGGCAGAGGAGGAACAGCCCAAGGGTTGGACAGAAGGCGATCTATTCGTCATGTTGTCTTTAGTCTTGGAACAGTCATCTCTGGGTAGGTGTAGGAATACCATTTTCCCAACGCCGTCGTTGCCGCGAACCCTCTTTACCCTTGAGGAAGGCTTCGCGACGTTCCAGGCTGTCGCGACGCACGAGTTTGCGGTCGCTGTATATGCCCGACTTAGCGATGCTTGCCTGCCTCGAGGTAGCGTCGATAGGAACCGTGATCCGAACCGAGTTGGTAGCGACACGAGAACGATCAGGTGTCGCCACGGGATCAATGGATACTTTGTTCATCTGGGCAGTCACTTCTTCGGTGCTTTGTGGGACCACAGGCGCCGCTGCTTCAAGGGGCGACATTATTGGGACGATAGCCATGGTCGTTGATGATAACGGGTCGATACCGCGTACAAGTTCTCGAGACAGTGGCGAACGAGCGACCGGAACAAGCAGAAAGCAGTTCGGCGGGGCAAGGTTCCGAAATCGAAGAGATGAGAGCACAGGCCCTGGCTGTTGAAAGGAGCCCTGTTGGAAGTAGTGAAGAGGCAGGATGCGAAGGATGAGGTTGTCTCTTAAGGGTGTGCGGTTGAGGCTCACCTGGGATAAGGACGATCTGCCCTATGAGCACAGAGGATGCACTACCTGCGCCCGCAGTTGGCGACCCGGAAGCTCGCTCCATTAGTGAGAGTCACGGCCTCTCGGCCACGGGCGAATGACAAAGAAGCACCAAGCATCGTGCGGGCAGGATTGACTGAACATGAGTCAAAGATGGACAAACGCCGCATGTATATTATATACTGGACTCATTCGTTTACGTCGGGAGTCTACAAGAGCTATGTATCATAATGACTCGAGAGAACATAGCGCAAAGAGTTCGACGTTCGAGAAGTTCGTATCCGCAATAACGAGAAGCTGACCTCCAACACCTGCATGGGCGGCCCGAGTTGTGCTTGAGGGGCACCAACTGAACCCGGGTGCTGTGCCTGGGTCCCTATCTTATCAGAGCCAGTGACGCCAAACGGGCAGCCGCCATGGGGCGTGTCGGCTGCTGCCCTTCATGGGGGGGGGGGGGACAAGCCTAGTAGCCCTTTGGAAACCCAACAAACTGCAGCTGGCGAGTCCCTGGTGCCTGCGTCGCCAGCCCCAAATGTGATTTACTGTTCGTCCATTAATTAATCGTGTATGCAACAAAGGTGCTGCTTGGTATACAGAGCATTTCTGCACCTTCTTGGATTCCCTTTGGCTTCTTGTATCTCCATTCTCTTCCTCTACCCTCCACATAGCGATTGTCATGAGATCTCTCGCGCTTCTGGTCACCTCGCTGGCCGCTTCCGTTTGCGCTCGTTCAGTTGATACTCACGCTCAGCAAGCAATTACTCCTGAACAGGAACAAACTGCCATTCAGGAAAGATTTTTGATTGAACTGAGTCCAGGGGAAACGAAATGGGTGCTGGAGGAGGAAAAATGGGAGCTCAAGAGAGTATGCCTTCGCATCACACTCAGTCTAGGCAAATGGAACACATTGCTGATCCAAAGGGCAACAGAAAGGAGTCAAGTTTATGGATATCACCGAAACTCGAGACACATACCCAATCACTATCCAATCAAAAACGGCGGCGAATGCGATCGTCTATCCCTCAAAACCTGAGCACAAGCACGAGGTCAAGGCATTGATGAAGACGTTGGACAAGGACAACATGCGCAAGCACCTTGAAGGCCTCACGGCGTTTCACACCCGCTACTACAGGAGCCAGTACGGCATTGATGCCGCGCTGTGGCTGCATGACCAGATTGAGGCAGTCATTGAAGCATCCGGTGCATTCAACTACAGTGCTTCTCTGAGCTTGTTTCCGCATTCGTGGGGTCAGTCGAGTATTATTGCTCGGTTCCCTGGGCGAACAAATCACACAATTGTGATCGGTGCACATCTGGACAGCGTCAATATGTTCTTCCCCTACCTCCGTGCTCCCGGTGCCGATGATGATGGCAGCGGGACGGTGACTATCCTCGAGGCTATGACGGCGCTGCTGGAGTCGGACAAGATTGTCAACGGCTCGAGTGAGAACACGATCGAGTTCCACTGGTACTCGGCCGAGGAAGGAGGTCTCCTTGGAAGCCAGGCGATCTTCAAATCCTACAGTGAAGAAGGAAAGGATATCAAGGCCATGATCCAGCAAGACATGACAGGCTATATCGAGCAGACCCTTGCGCACGGTCAGCCTGAATCGGTCGGAGTGATTACAGACTTTGTGGACCCAGCTCTGACCAAATTCGTCGAAGGCATCATCACCGCCTACTGTGACATCCCTTACACTTTGACCAAATGCGGATATGCTTGCTCCGACCATGCTTCGGCGAGCAAATACGGCTATCCCTCAGCATTTGTGATCGAGTCGGATTTTGAATATTCAGACAAGAAAATCCACACCACCGACGATCTCATCAAGTACCTGAGCTTCGACCACATGCTTCAACATGCGAAGATGACGCTGGGGTTTGCATATGAAGCTGCTATGGCCAAGTTCTGAGCAGGCGGTGATCTGTTAGACACATATATCCACCTTTTGCCTCAATGTCTGGATATTGTATGATATTGCATCATTCTTCCGCCGACCTTGTGATCTGATGTGCCCTGCTTGTCGTCTGACCACCAAGTGTGGTCTCGTGTTCGTACCTGGAAAGACAAGTTCCGGGTCGAAATGCAATGCATGTGAAACTGCAAGGACAAGACCATTCCACTGCCTGACACGTGACTGCGACTGTGCATGCCTCTACTGACGTCATTTCCCCACGATTCTTGCCCAAAGCTCGACGACGCTGGTGGTGAATGGCTGGAGTCGTTTTCCCGCATGCAAATCAACTCCCCATTCAAGTTGCGGTCCTCCATCCTTCTGGGCATCGTTGCACTGCTAAACGCTCCAAGGTCGATCACGAGGACAGCTTGAATTCTGTGGAAGCATAGGCCGGATATTAGCACAGCTTCTCCTGGATTGATCCTGCCTGCTGAAGTCCCTCTTCCCTCGCAATATTATGCATCGTCCTACCTGAGCCTCAGCCATCCCCGCGCCTACTACCTGCTACTTTGCACCGCATTTACAAGGCGGCTGTTTCAAAACTCCTCTGAATCCCTTTACTCGGTCATAGGAGCTCGAGATGCCGCTCACAGACTGTACGGAACTGCTCAATCTGATACCTGGCTGTTGACGATGCCTGCTAATCCACTTGCCGTAGACAACCCGTTCGCGAAGCGCGAAGAGTTCACCTCAAGAAATCTCCTTGCGTACAAGATCCTCACGATAGTTAGCTGGCTCCTGCTCGTTATATTTGGAGCAGTCTACACATTCCAGCGTCCTAGCGATTGCAAACATCACAGACATTGTCACACAATATGGGGGCAAAACAATCACCATCCGACAGGGTTCAGCGTCAATTCGGTGCTGACAAGCATCTATTGGGTCATTGTCCTCATCTTGCAGGCGCATTATGTTCGATTCCTATGGAGTGCGGACAAGGACTACGTGACTAATGCTGCCAACGTGGGCTCGCACTTCATCCTGGTATGCTTCTCGAGCATCGGAGCTAGACAGAGCATCGCTAACGGTATCGCCCAGCACAATCTCTTGACCTTTGGCTTCATCTTGCTTTGGGTCCGATCGTACTTCTGGCAGGGCGAGCTCCTTCTCATTGTCAACCTGTTCAACTTGACAGCTCTCTACTTTGGCCATCCTACCACCCCTTTGATCATCCACATTCCCATCGTCTCTGCCCCGTTGGCGTGGAATTATGTCGCCATCTTCTGGGACGGTGCTGTGATGGTTCCCGGGGCTACCAGGTTACCTGCTCGGATTGTCGCCAACATCTTTATTTGGGGCATTCTCATGCTGGGTGCCTTCTTCCTCGCGGTATTCAAGGACTGGACTATGGGGTTCGAACTGGCGATTCTCGCGTTGTGTAAGCTTTCGGTCCTAATTGCACGATGCTTCTTACTGATGTGACTTGAATAGCCCTGGCACTGGGTCAACTTGCAACCAAGGTTGTGGCTTTCCAATGGATCTTTGCTTTTATCATTGCCGGCGTCCTTTTCGTTCTCTCTCTGGCAGTGGGGGCTCCCAAACTCTTTGGAGCAGATCGTAGCGCTCGACATGAGGGTGCGATAGTCAGCGAGGACCGGGAACGGGCCCCTCTTCTGGACGATCACTGAAGTAGAGGTCGACCACACATTGCATCCTGATTGGTGACACGGCACTCGCGACTTCATGGATCCAAACTGCATGAAACCCCGTTACCACAGGCTGCCTGCTTTCCATTTCGCAATATAGGCTCACTACAACACTCTCTTACAGGATGATCGCTCGCTTGGCCACTGTCTTATGTCACAAGCGAGTGACGGGACACCCGGAGTTTGGTCTTTATTTGCATATCTCTGGGGATTGGGGCTCGATTTGGTACCGCATCTAATGTCGACGCAATCAGTAATTTCAAAGGTCTGGCTCTCACAGGTCTGTTGATGGAGCTCGGCCCGTGGTATTTCCAGTATCATGTGGGAGAGAGAAATGGATCAATGGTTCTGGACGGCTATAATACCCTCCTCACCACAGGCATGTGGCAATTTTAGCATTTTCGTGTTGCCTTCCACTGCGGACCCAGAGCCATGGTTGCCTTGTTGATCTTGGCCGCAGACAACAACACAGAGAACTAGTATCCAGATTCGAGACCAAAGCAAACTTATCATGTTCCGGGTTTGTGAACCAACCAAGTTGCAGGGCCCGGAGAGGTTCAGCACGCGCCCGGGTTGTATTGCAATCGCCAGGGCTTTGGGTGTGTGTGCGGCTGTGCCCCTCCTTAGCCTCAACCACACGCGGCTGGGGTCTCGACACAGACTGAATAGCAATCCCAACCGCGCCACAAATCCTTTTTCTCGTTTCATTTCTGCTTTGGTCTCTTCTCACAACGACTGACGATCCTAACCAACTCCATCACAGCCATGGCGGAGGCACAGGGCGACGTGAAGGACAAGTCGCTGCCGACAGCCGCTGGCGATGATCCCTGGGATCCCTGGGCTTCCAAGCCGTTGATCTTCAATACCAAGACTCAGCCTGACAAAGACATCTCAGGCACAGCTGGAAATCCAACCACCCCGACCGACAAGGACGAGCAGGAGGAGATCAGCACCGCCTTCGTCGCCGACCCAGACGCCGAAACCATTCATCCCGATGTCGACCTGACCGACAGAAACAACCTCGTTCGTCTGCTTGCCCTTTACCAATCTGGCTGGGAGCAAGGGCGCGGGCGCGGTCCCCGAGAGCACGAAACCTGTATCTGGTGTCGTGGGCCTGTGGCATCAAACGTCGAGGTTCTCACCCATGTTGGCACTAGCAACAGTTGTAGGAACAGCTGGCCCGCGAGCTGCCTTCTGGAGTGGATCAACCAAGAGCTCGATGCTGCCCGCAGCCGTGTGTTGCGATGCCCCATGTGTCGAGAGGAGTTTTTCACTCTCTATTCTCTCTCTGGCGCGGATTTCAGGGCGGACCAGGGCGGACCGGATGCCGAACGCGTTATTGACGCCGCCTGGTTGAGATGTATTCTCTTCGGCCCCGAGTATGCCAGGGAGACTTGCGTCAACAAGGGAAAGCGGCTCATCATCATCAGGAGTGAGGAAGCCAGGAAACTCGTGCTGCTGAACAGAGAGAAATACGTCTTCAACGAATGCGAAGGACTCCCTCGAGCTTGGTCCGGGGTAACTAAGAGATGGATCGACAGAGTCATGGGAACAAACCATACCATTCCGAACAATCCTCCAGCGACTATTGCTACGGACACGGCTGCTCAGGACCCCATTGCTTCAAAAGTCCTTATCCATCCTGCTGAGAAGAAAGAAGAGCCACCAAAACCCACGTTCGACATGGCCTGGGTCCTCATTGACTGGGGAAACAACCAATTTCGAATGTCGCCATTCTTGACCCTTCAGGCGGCTGCCTTGAAGATCCAGACCGAAGAGCAAGGAGGAATCGTGAAATCCATGAATGCCGACGAATTTAATGCGTTGGCCAAGGCAAACGGAGGCCTCAAGGCTGTCGTCACGACGTTCCGGCCTGACGATGCGGACGAGCGGGCTGAAATGGAGAAGTCTGGCAGCGAGTGGTTGATGGAGATGGTCGGCGAAGCTTCAGATGACGGCGAACATGCCGCGGACAAGCAGTGGTACCGCAGAGTCGCGCAGGCTTACCGAGTCAACATCCATCAAGCAACAGAGGGTGATGGCGACCACGATGGCGTCATTGGACTAGCTGGCACGGGCGTGCAGATGGAGGGGGACGACGAGTGGGAAGACTCCTCGGACGAGTCCTTGCCAGACCTCCCCGTCATTTAAGACAGTGTCAACACCATCATCATCATTGTCATCATCATCAGAGCAGCATTGACAACATCAGCAGGTGCGTGACATCCGCCTCAGCAGTGATTGGGTGGCTGGTGAGTTAGACCACGGCTGGGCCGAATTGTCATCATGGAATAACAACCCAAACATGTGGTCACCGTGGAACGTTGCACCTGTTGGTTGGTTCGTTGGCCCGTCCCTCACCAGGAAAGGAGATGAATAGACGCTGAACAGTGCTGTCGATAGCAATACTTGTGGCCAGACATTGGAGACATTGGGAAGGAAAGAAGCAAGAGCAACAGCCAGCGCCAGCGCCAGTGCCATAGGCATAGGCACAGGAATAGCCACACCCCAGAGCTCCATAGCAAATCAATACCATACCACAACGGCTTGAAGTTGACCACTGTCTCTTTTCTCTCCATGCTGACGAAATGAAATATCGAGACAAAACGGGCGACGACTCTACGGCGAGCCCAGCGACTGCGGCTCGTCTACGAGGTGGATAGAATACCAGCTGCAGCTACGTTGATTTATAGGGACTCAGTCAGTCAGTAGGGTCCGTCGAACGGCGTCAAAACTATCGCGCCTCTAACACTACACTGGTATCTTAGATATCCAGGTTCATGCGCGGAGTTCCTATGCATATAGTCGATCAGGTCGAAAAGGAGGGAGGGAGGGAGGGAGCATTCCATTCATCCACTCATTCATTCATTCATTCATGTCTCCCATCCATAGAGAGGGGGCTATGTCCTCATGGCCCATCCCGTATCTCTCTCGCTATCTTCTTATGTCCATAATATAGATATCTTGCTTGATCAGGCAGTACACATGGTCCGTAGATAAGGTACCAAGAGGAAAACATGCCACGAAAAGTGGGTTTTCAGACACACGAAAAGAAGAAGATATATATAAAAAAAAAGGCGGAAGCTCGCTTGCTCATGGAGAAAGAGGCAATTCCGCGTCAGATCCGTAAACCAAACCCTCGCTGTTCATTGAGGTCCCATGCGTCCATGCGTTCTTTTTGGAGTGGCAGCCCTTCCTGTTTTTGGTCGTTGTTGTTATAGTCGGTACAATTTCTAGTAATGTCCCTCGCTTTCTTGCTAAAAGCACACAGTGAAGGTGAAGGTGACGGAAGAGAAAGAAAGGGGGGGTTTAGCACTATTCGTGATCGACCCCCCACTCCTTCGCCCTCTCCTTCTCCCTCATCCCCATCTTGGCCTCCACCCAGTCCTCCACCGTGACCCAGCCCTTGCGGCCGGACAGGGCGGCGTTGCGGATCGCGAACTGCCACTCGCGCCACCATTCCTGCGCGATGAGCGAGGGGAGGCCCGTCCGATCATTGCCATCTCCGGCGCCGCTGGTGGCTGGGTTGGAGGAGGAAGAGGAAGAGGTCGAGGACGCCGAAGAGGCTGGTTGGGCGTCGGCTGGTCCCGGTGCTGTCCCAGTCCCGGTGCTCTGGTATGCTGGTCTCGAGGATGTGGGTGATGACGACGACGGAGCATTCAACCCGGCTCCTGCTGCTGCTTCGTCGGCGTCCGCTTGGCCGCTGGGGTCGTCCGCGGTCGTGCCGATGACGGGCCACTCAACGTCGACGACCTCGTACTTCTTGGTCGGATAGAGCCGGAGCATGTTCGTGAACCAGTTGCTCGATTTGCGCTGGATCACCACGTCCGAGTACTGCACGGGGAACTCGACGTGCACTTTGCCCCGGTATTTGGCCATGGCCAGCAGCGTCCGCGCGTGGCCCTCGAGCAGTGCTATGGGGAGATTAGGTGTCGATCGGTGCAGCGTGAAGCTAGATGATGCAATAGGCGGTTAGATCTTAGTCTTGACAGGTAAGGTGGAGAGTGGATCAGACATGTGTACGTGGGGTGTATATTGGGCTTGTGGACTGGGGATGCATTGCAATGATTCGAGCCATGGACATGAAGTACTGGAGATCACTCTCAACGTGACCCAGACTCGACGTCGGCTCCAGCTCGACCACTGGCAAACTCACCTTCGGTTCTCAGCTTTGTCCTCGCAAAACTTCTTCGCCCACAGTTCCAGCGGAGACATGTCCATCTCCTCCCTCGTCATCTGCTTCGGCGACCCGTTCGACGAGCCGTGCTGGTACCGCTTGACCTTGACTCGACCACCGCCGCTCTCGTTCCCTCCCCAATCCAAGTCCAACATGCTCGTCAGGTTCAACTTCAAGTCGAAATCCACGACAGTGCTGCCGTGCACGTGCGTCCCGCGGATCACCATGATGGGCTTCGGCGGCAGACATGCCTGCTCGCGGATGAACTTGAGGAGCGTCCTTTGCTGCTGTTGCGACGTTGACGACGAGTGCGAGCTGGACGTCAATTCCGGATTAGTCGTCGTGGTCACTTTCTGGTCCTCGGAGAGTCTGGAGTCGCGGATCCGGTACTTTGCGAACGATACCGTCGTTAACCGGGACAGTGCCGAGAGCGGGTTCTGTGAGGGGACGCAGAGGGGCGTTGATGATGATGTCCGAGGGGGCCGTGGGCTCTGTGATGACGGGCTGTCGGTCCAAGGGTTGGTGTTGGGGAGCACGGTGTGTTCGTATGAAGGCGGCAGGTCGGTTGGTGTCGAGGGATCCACGACCGCGGTGCTCCGTAGGTTTCTTTTCTCTGAAGAAGACATTGTGCTTTGTGAAAACAACAGAATTGTACAGGACTGCGATGTGGAGATGGGGCTCAATGCGTAAGATGAATAAGTAACAAATAATAGCGGCAGTTCAGCCCCGAGGCGAAGTGGTGTGATGCCGCTGTTCTATGATATTGGGGTAGTTCTGATTACAATCCTTGTGTGATATGTAGGAATACAGTACCGAAATTCAGTCAGCAGTCGCAGCGGAAGAAACGCGTCGCAGTATTTTCCACCATGACAGCAGGAGTTGAGGCAGGAAAGAAGAGAGTCTCAAGCAACAAACGTAGAAAACACCACATGCTCTTCAATGATCGAGTAGATTAGGCACACGCATTTTTCCCGGTTCCAGGTCCCTGGCCGTCCTCGTAACCTTCCGCAGAATCATCTGGATGTGGTATGGCGCATATGCGCGAATGAGATGTTCCTCGTTCCAGGTCGGCCCAAAGAGTCAGGCACCGCCACATGGTTCGGAGTCGTCGGAGCCAGTCAGTCTCGAAACGCTCTAGGGCCCTCAGGCACCAACTTTATCACCGAGCCAGTGACGACGTTGGAGAAAGATTGTGAGGGAAGGACGCTGTGGCTGTGTTGGAGGCGTCGACAACACATCGGCCGAGGATTCGGGGTTGTTCGGGCTTCGCTTGTAGCAGCAGTTTCGAATTCAGTGTTGCCTGGGCGAGAGGCTCACAGGCTGGTGCAGGACTTTAGGAGCCGTTGAGGTTGAGGGCTTGTCAGTTTTCTCAGGAGCTTGACACGGATCGAGTCTCGCGTACCTGGCAGGTGTCCGGTAGAATCTCTCTTGGAGATCGGGGGAGGTGTTCTCAGCGTTTAAAAAATCCCGCCGCTATTCAAGGGCGAGCAAGCACCCTCAATGCCTTCCTTTGAGAACCAGGACTGCCGCTTTATTCAGGGAGCAGCTGGGCAGCAACAACTAGGCAGTGGCCCGGCTCAACTTCGGCTCAACTTCGGCTCAGCCTCACTCTGCTGTATGCTCAGCTTGCACCACTGGTGCCACGCACGCTGCCTTGATCTTCCACAGCCTCACTGCCGCACAGCCCAGCCGTAAAGGTCAGTCAACGATATCTTCATCCTTCTGAGCTTTGTCCCTTCACATCAACACGGCTTCACTCGATCTCATGGCGGAGGCAATTGCAGCGTTGAGCCTAGCCTCTAACATCCTCCAGGTCATCGACTTCGGATCCAAGTTCGTGTCGACGGCCTGGAAGATCTACAATGCTACTCATCGCAATCTCGAGAGCCTGGATGAGATAGCATCTCTTAATCTTCTGAACCACAGCCTCAGCGCTGTCCTGCAGGATATTCGCACACAATCATGTGGCACTGACTTGGCAGGTGAGAGTAATCGAGGTATCCTCAACCTGTCCAAGGAGTGTGCAACACTGGTTGAAAACTTGGTGACCTCGCTGAATGAAATTGCCCGTGGGGACCCGCATCGAAAGCGCGCCGCCGTCGTCGCCGCATTCAAGTTGATGTGGAAACGAGAGGAGATGAATGTCCTTCAAGCAAGACTCAACGACTTCAGGTCTCAATTGACTCTGAGCTTGCTTGTTTCCATGCGGTTGGTGCTCGGATTAAGCCGTATTCGACCCGCCTTCCCTAATTGCGGTGACTAGGTACTACGCCAGCCAGTCCTTAGTCCAACAGAATGCGATCCTCAAAGGGCTGGAGAAGGCCCAGGAAAGCACTCCAGTCGGGACGAGTGGTGGCATCAACAGTCGCATCAACACGTCGGATCCATTCGGCACCTCTGTCTTGAACTACGTCACCTTCAAGCTCAATCAAAAAGAGCAAGAACAAGCAAGACTTGATCTGAAAACTGAAATCATCCATGCCATACACAATGCCTCACTAGGCCATTCGCAAATCCGTTCCTCTGCCGTGGGTACGACTATCCCAGAGGAGGCTGGAAAGCGGTCTCTCTCTATGTTACTTGCAAGTCTCCGCTATAGTGGAATGAATGACAGAGAAGAAAGAATTTCCGAGGCACATGAAACAACATTTCAATGGCTGCTGAAGGACAGCGACACCAACAAATGGGTCAGTTTCAAAGACTGGCTTGAGTCAGACGACAAGTTGTACTGGATCACTGGGAAAGCGGGCAGTGGGAAGTCGACCTTGATCAAGTATATTTGTTATCCGGTCCGATCTACACAAGAACCAAACCCTGTCCCTCGATGTCGCCAATTCTTGGAAACATGGAGCAGTGACAAGCACCTCGTGATTGCGTCCTTCTACTTCTGGAACTCTGGAATCCAAACACAAATGACACAGAGAGGCTTGTTAATGTCACTTCTACACCAAATTCTTAATCAATGCCCGCAACTCGCACCGTCGGCCTGCCCAGACCGATGGGAGAGCCTCAGCTTGTTTGGCGAAGACCTTCTGGACTGGGACGATCAAGAACTCCGAGATAGGTTGTACTGGGTGACTAAGAACATCAACCAAGTCAATTCAACCGTCGCCCTGTTCGTGGACGGTCTTGACGAATTCCAAGGCAAGCCTGAGGAACTAATCTCGCTCTTCAAAGACATCGTCGACTACTCAAACATCAAATTATGTGTCGCCAGTCGGCCCTGGGTAGAGTTCCAGGACGCATTCCAGCACAGCCCGAGTCTCATGCTTGAGTATTTGACGTACGACGACATTAAGAGCTTTGTTACCTCGAAATTCCACGGTGAACCCATGTTTGCACAGCTTCAGCGGCGAGAGGAGGAGTTTGCAGACCAGTTGATAGAGAGCATCGTTGTCAAGGCTGCCGGGGTATTCCTTTGGGTCACCTTGGTCGTCTCATCTCTTATTGCTGGCATGAACGCAGGGGATAGAGTGTCGGACTTCATGAGGAGACTGGACCAATTGCCACCGGATCTCTCCAAGCTCTACGAAAAGATGCTATTGAGCCTAGACCACTTCTACCTCGACCATGCGTCGCAGCTCTTTTCTCTCGTCAGAACCAGCTCTATGCCCATGAACGTGGTGCTTGCTTCCTTTGTGGACGAAGACGACCCCTCATTTGCTCTACGTCAACCATGTCGTCCTCTTTCGGAAGACGAGACCGTGCTGCGCATAGACACGATAAGTCGGCGTATCAATAGTCGATCCAAGGGCCTGCTTGAAGTCAAAGGCCCCCCATCAACCCCGGGGAGATTCAAAATTTCACAAAACCCTTGGAACTACTCCCGATATACTGTTCAATACCTCCACCGGACAGTGAAAGACTATATAGAAAGTGACGAGGCCCAGATGTTCTTGCAGCCTGCAGCAAGGTCGCCCTTTGACCCTCATCTCAGACTACTGGCCGGTCACATAGCATATATCAAGCGGCTGGATCCCGACAAAATCTCTGCTCAAGATTTGTGGAGGGATTACCTCCAGGAAAGTTTGAAGCTCGCGAGTTCGGTTTCTCCTGGTAGCATCCCTCAGATGGTGCTTTTACTGGATGAAATGGACAAAATTGGGCGCGATATTCTTCGAGCGATGGCGGCACGGCGGAGGAAATATGGGTCCACAGCGATATCAAAGTCTATTTTATGGGCTTATCACGAAGCTTCATTTGAGAGTCTGGATAGGGGACGCCTTGGCGACTTCAAGCATACTTTCCTCTCTCTGACAGTAATCCTTGGAGTAGTGGAGTATGTTCGAGTCAAAGCCGAAGCTGGGTGCCTCATTCGACGCCCACATTTTGACACCACTACTACCGAGATCTCCTACTGTGGTGAATGGCCTCTATTGATGGATGCTGTTATGTATGGAGCTTCCAGCATGTATTACCTTGCCCGGGGTCCCCGGAAAACCGACACAGGGCCGAATCACAAGATGATTCAATGTTTGCTCGAAAAGTCTGCAGATCCAAATTACTTGGTCTCCGCGATCGCGGGGGAGGAAACCTCGCCCTTGATCGAATCAGTGTCACAGTTAATGTTGTCCGTATCACAGGTCACTTTCCCCAGCAAACGGTCAGAGAAGGAGCATTTTTGGATCGAATCAACGCGCCTCCTCGCTCGTGCTGGAAGGCTGGACAAAGACACCATCGATCACGCTTTGGTGATGTTCCTGGAGGAAACCGGTTTGAGATGGCTTCCGTTCCGTTTTCAAACCTTTATACAGAAGGCCCATGCCAAAAAACTCCTGCGGAAATCTCTCCAAACATTGGTGGAAGGTGGAAACCCCGATATCTCAAACGCAATTGCAAAGATAGAAAGGCTCACAGAGGATTCTGAGTTTATGCGAAGGCCGCGCCACATAGCTCGAGACATTTAGTCTGATAGGCTCTTTCCTATGGACATTGGCGGTCTACTGTCTGATTGTCGGAAGGGCTCTGACCATCTTAGTCGATTTCATTGCCTTTTGGCAATAATTTCTGAGACCTTGATGCAGTAAAGGTCACAGTGGTAGTGTTCCACAGCTCTCTGGATAGTTGATTGTTGGCTGCCTCCAGACAACCAAAGGGGGGTAGAATGCAGCTGAAGGCATTGGTCGAAGCGCGCTGGCCACTGGCCATTGCGGGAAAGGATCTCATTTGCCTCAATCCAGATTCAATCGATTGATATTATCGTAGGTGTAGCTGAAGACAAGCATGAGCCCGAATGGCATCACTCATGCATAGTTGGCTGTGGGAAGAAACGCCGCTGGACGTGCACTGGCACCAGGAAACAAGGCCTACCATTTACAAAGGAGCTTGCTGTATTTCCTTCACAAGTAAAGACTGGAGTGAGAAGACTGTGGATCATCGCATGATTGCGGCGTCTGTGGTTCGACTGATCGAATGCTCTGATGCTCTGATGCTGCTTGGTTCCCCGCACAGCCCAGCACGAACCTCTCGAATGTTTGTTCACATGTAACGTACGAACCAATTCGTGCACTTTTATCTCGATCCAAGCTCAGATAAACAGCCCCCAAAACCCCTGAAGCAGCTTGACTTGAGCGTGTTTGAAGATGCAATGACTTGACCACCTAGAAGCAACGAGGAGCACCCGATTTGCGAGTTCCCCAAATCCCCGCCATCGACATGATCACCGACGCGATCGTGGTGTCCAAACCTGGCGCACCCTTCCAATACCAGCAGATCGAGCTTCACGATAATCTCCGCGCGGATGAAGTGCTTGTCCGCATCAAGGCCACCGGCGTGTGCCACACCGACCTCAACTTCGCCAAGGAGAAGACCATGCCCGAGCTGTTCCCGGCTGTCCTGGGCCACGAGGGCGCGGGTGTCGTCGAGCGCACGGGATCCAACGTCACGAGATTCGTGAACGGGGATCACGTCACGGTCGTCTTCAGCTCGTGTGGGGAGTGCAAGTACTGTCTGCGCAAGCAATCGTCTTATTGCGACTTGTGGTTTCAGTACAATTTTGGAATTGGGCGGCTGGACGGGTCCAAGGTATTCTCGAGCCTCAGTACGGGGAGACCGATCACGAGTCATTTCTTCGGACAGAGCAGCTTTGCGAGGCATATCTTGGTGTCTCAAAATGGATTGGTCAAGGTTGACAAGGACTTGCCCTTTGAGCAGGTCGCGGCTCTCGGCTGCGGAATCATGACGGGCGCGGGAGGTAACTTCTGCTTCGATGGCCTCCACCAGAATTCCCACTGACATGGCCAGCAATGCTAAACGTGGTCGAGCCAGCTTCGGAGATGACGGTCGCTGTTGTAGGTGTTGGAGCCGTGGGACTATCGGCAATCATGGCTCTGAAGATGCTCGAAACGCCACCCAAGAAGACCATCGCCATCGATATCGTCCCTACGAGGCTCGAACTGGCCCGCTCATTCGGCGCAACCCACGGTGTCAACTCCAAAGTCCGACCTGAACTCATGAAAGTCCTCCTAGATATCACAGGCGGGCGTGGCGTGGATGGTGCTATCGACACCACAGGGAAGCCAGAGGTGATTAAGGAACTCATTCACAGTGCTGCACGGAAAGGGAAGGTCGTAACAGTGGGCGTTGGCGATGTATGTCCACACCATTCTCCCAAATCACCGTACAAGCTGACAGTGCTCCCAAGCTATCAGCAGAAGCGTCATTGAACATGTTTGAGATGGTCAATGCAGGGTGCAGCTACGTTGGCTGCAACCAGGGAGATTGCTATCCTCAAGAGTTTCTACCAAGACTATTGGCGGCGCATCAGGAAGGGAGGTTTCCCTACGACCAGCTCATCAAGACATATCGCGCCAAGGATATTGAGAAGGCCGCCCATGACATACACAGTGGCACCACCGTCAAGGCCGTTTTGGTCTGGGACTGACGCCGACTCAATCTTTATGTTGCCAGGGGAGGGGATGCTGGTATATATCACGAGTACTCGGTCTTAAACCGCGTCTATGTGTATAGAGGACACTGTATATACATTTTCCAGCAGCTTTTTCTCAGGAGAATCATGTTGAAGACGCAATAGCCAAGATGAGGCGAAGGAGAGATCGCCATGCTGGTTGAAAGCATATTTGCCACGAGGCTGACAAACGCGGAGGCGAGGCTGAACTCAGCCTCGGCGCGGGGAATTGTTGGCGCAGCAGCAGCGTCCCGAATCTTCCAGCCTCATCCCTCTCCCACTACATCAGCCTCACCCTGCGACCGTGACGAGTCCCTCCTCCGCCTGCCGCTGTGGCGACGGAACCACACTGCCAAAGAAGGCCACGGATTACTCACAGGAACATCCTATTAAACCGCTCCTCGTCGCCCACCATGTCTGCCTCAACCACACCCCCCGAGGCATCATATACCGCCATGGACCGAGACGTCGAAGCCATCGGCGCGCACTGCGAATTCGCCTACTGCCACCAACTCGACTTCCTCCCCTTCCGGTGCGACTCCTGCCGGCACACCTACTGCCTCGACCACCGCAGCGAGACCGCCCACAAGTGCCCCCGCGCCGGCGAATGGGCCAAGAACCGACGGCGCAACAGCGTCGGGCGATCCTCCCTGGCCAACAACCACGCCGCGGGCCAGGGCAAGCCGAACCACAGCAACGCGACGCAATGCGCCGAGACGGCGTGCAAGACATTCGTCAACACCTCGCAGAACCTGGGCGTGCACTGCCCGCAGTGCAACCGGACGTACTGCCTCAAGCACCGCTTCCGGGAGGACCACGACTGCAAGAACCTGACGCCGCTGGGGGCGCGGCCGCTCGAGGTCGCCATGCAGTCGAACAAGGAGAAGCTGCGGATCGGGTTCGGCCGGCTCAAGACCTGGGGCAAGGAGCGGCAGGAGGCGCTGACCCCCAAGCCCAGCCCGTCGAGCAAGGCTGCGCAGATGGCCGCGCTCAACGCCCTCAAGAGGACCGCAAGGGGCGACGACAAGCTCCCGCCCGAGAAGCGCGTGTACCTCCACGTCGAGGCCGAGGCCGCCTCCACCACGGCCAAGCTGCCCAAGGCCGACCTGTTCTTCTCCGCCGAGTGGGCCGTCGGCCGCATGCTGGACGACGCCGCCAAGAGACTGCAGGTCGCCAACGTGAACAATCGTGTCGAGACCGAGGAGCAGAGATTGCGGGTCTACCACGTCGAAGGCGGCAGGTTGTTGGAGTTTAGCGAAAAGATCGGGGCGTGTCTGGGGAATGGGAACACGGTGGTGCTGTTAAGAGGCGTTGGTCCCAAGGAGGATACAAAGTGAATTACAACTCCCAGAATTTTGTCTGTGAAAATTACACATGTTGTTGCATAGCGGCGGCGTTCACCGGGATGCGGGCATGACGAGCGATCCAGCGCGGAGCAGGTCATAGCATAATGAGCAAAACATATTCAATTGGGCTCAGAGGAAAGAACCAATATACCTGGATGTCTGGACAATGGACGACATCTATTCACCACCCATCAAAATACGAAATACATAATCCTTGTCTTCTAATGCTCCTTTCCAACGTATGTTGAATACCTTCCAGATCCCGTTCCCGTTTCCTCGTAATCATACACTCATCTTCATCTTGATTCCGCCGTGTGGTTTGTAGCCTACAACTTCCAACTCTTCAACTTTCCAGCCGTCCATTTCGCCACTTCCCCTATCGTCCCGCTTGATGTTCAGGGTCGGGAATTCACGTGGCTCACGCAGAAGTTGCTCTCTCAAGGCGTCGACATGATCAAGATACACATGCGCATCGCCCATGGTGTGGATCAGCTCTCCCGGCACAAGATCGCACGCGTGAGCCAGCATGTGCGTGAGGAGCGCATATGAGGCGATGTTGAAGGGCACTCCGAGTCCCATGTCGCAGGACCGCTGGTACAGAACACAAGAAAGATGGCCCTTGGCTTTCTGCTGTTGCCCATTTGTCTCCTCAGACCCATTGCTGGGTTGATTGAGGGCTGCTTCCCCGCGCGGCGCGTCGGGATAACTGACATAAAACTGCGCAAACATGTGGCAAGGCGGCAGTGCCATCTTAGATAGGTCCGCTACATTCCACGCACTGAGAATGATCCGCCTGTCGTATGGATTGGTCTTGAGTTTTCGCACCACCTCTTTGATCTGGTCCACTCCTTTGCCCGTGTAGTCTGTATGGCAGTCCTTGTACTCTGCTCCGAAATGGCGCCATTGAAATCCGTAGACAGGGCCGAGATCTCCTTCCTCGCGGTCAACGAATCCCAACTTGTCGAGGAATTCTCGCGAGCCGTTCCCGTCCCAGATGTGGATGCCTGCTTCTGAGAGAGGCTTCGATGTCGTGCAGCCTGATACGAACCACAGCAGCTCGGTGGTGACGGCTCGTAGAAAGACGCGTTTAGTGGTGAGGAGGGGAAGGATGGGTATTCTGTCGGCGGTTGGTAAAGCAGGATCGGGTCGTGACAGGCTGAAGCGCAGCTGAGGAGGAGCAAAGAGCGAGAGCGTACCCGTTCCTGTTCGGTCCGGTCGATGTTCGCCCCGGGACAGGATATCTCGGATTAGGTCGAGGTATTGATATTCTTCATGAGGTGTTGTCCTTGTCGAGACGGGTTGGAGCGCCGGTTCGGAAGTTGGGATTGTTGCGGTTCCATTCGTGGAGGTTTTCAGGGCGTTCGCATTTTCGCGCAGGAAACCCAGAGCGTCTCCAGGCGGAGCGTGAGTGTCTATCTCCACCGCAGAGGGCGCCATTTGAACCTGTGTTAATTGTGTAAAGAGAGAAAGGATTGCTTGTCAATGAGGGACGAGGGGAAGAAGGAATACGGCAAAGCAAGACGCGACTCGACGCGTCCAGTTCATGACGCAATGTTGCATATTGATCGAGTGACACAGCCAAATCGTCGCAGTCACTCATTTATCCTCTTTTTCTACGAGTCCCGCCAGAATGCCTCCCATACTCGCTGGTCAACAGCGTTCCGACCTCTGCTAATTCTCCCCGGACTTCTCATCGAGTATCTCCCCCCAGGTCTGATAGCTATCTTCTTTCCAGTCATCCAGCACAAAGGGCTCAAACAGTGGTGTCTCTCCATATTCTCTTTCATGGGTTTCCAGCATCTCACGCCACACCTTGCAAACACTTGGCTTGCGTTGTCTCTTGTCTTCGAGCACGTCTCTGATATCTGGGATTGGATTCTCGGCGAAATCCTTCAGCAGCTCCTCTGCCTTCATTCGAATGTGCTTTGTTGACGGAAGAAGCGATGCGAGGTCATCTTCAAGCTCGATACCGTTGTACCATGGCTGCTTGCATTCTTGCTCAAATGCATGCATCATCTCACCACGAAACCTGATGGATTCCAGGACTGCCGAATGCTTCTTGCAGAATATCAGCCTGTCGGATTCTGAGATTGCTGCGTGGTCGAGGCCGATGTTGATCAACCGCTTGTGTGATACTTCCTTAGTTCGATGTCGGTCTGGTTCTTTGGTGTTCTTGTGTCCTTTGGCGGTTCGTTTCTCGAGAGGAGCCGCCGCAGCAGGTCTATCGTGGGCTTCAACTTGTCTGTATTTTCCTTCAGCCTGTTGTCCAGCAGCTGCATCGGTTGACAACTTACCGCCAGTTGGCTCAACACCTGGCAACTCGACCAACTCGACGTCGTCGCCGGGCTTGGTCGAGTAGTTCTGCCCCTTTGCACTTGTTCGGTCTAACTTTCGCAGAGCCCCTCTGGCCCAGAGCCCCCAGTGCCGCGCCGTCAGGATACCGACGGTCGACGTCGGGCCATCCTCCGGAGGCGGCGTGACGACGATGACTGGTATCTCTTGGGCGCCCGTCATCCTGATCGACAAGCTGCGTGGTGGTGGACTGGAGTAACTGCTGGTGGACACTACGGGTATTTACACCCAGGGCTTGCACAAAGGACTTTGTTGTCAAGGAAAGTCAGCTTGACAATGGTGTTTGTCTTGAGATTGTGAGCGACAAGGGCATCAAAAGAATCAATGTTGTTTATGAAGCTTTCTAAGACGCTAAACAAAGAGACCGCACCCGCATGTGTCCGCGGACTCCTCGCGTATACCAGACATATTGCGGTTGTCCAGTGAGGCCTTCTGGTGCACATTGTTTGATAGACACTGCAAGAATGTCATTGTTGGGCGCCTGGGAATGGTAAACGGTCAATGTCGACTCAGACTGTTGCTATAGGTGTCTTGTGGGGAGCCTCGCGCAACACCTGGCTTGAGAGATGAGGTCGTTGCAGTGTTAAACTTGGGAAGAACAATGCTTAGATCGTACTCACTTGGATGAGACCTTCAGGGTCTTGTTCAGGTGCTCAGCAGAAAGGTACCATCACGACTTTCACAAGGGCACAAGATGACAATGATAAGGCTGAAAGCCCCTTGGTAGAATACAAAGCTACATTAGGCTCGACCGTTTCCGTATATTCATCATGGATGCAGTCCTGTTGCTTTTACACGTTTCTTCCCCAAACTTCCATGCACAAATGATACCCCTGCCGGTACGCTTCCCTGGCTTGTTGCCATGTCGCCCTGACGCGCAGCAGAGTCTGATGCTGTATCTTGCCGCCAAGGTAAGCTGATAGAGCAGCTCTGATGACCATTGTCATATCAAAGACCCAGAACTCAACCGAAGCTCTTCCTGGAATGACATCCTCCATCACAAGCTTCAACACGCTTCAGAATCGGAGGGCGGGGGCTTCTTCAGACTGAAACTTCAGACATATGGCTGCCAGCCCACTGTGACCCAGAGAACCCACCAAATTACACAACCGATTTAATAGTAAAGGCGGTAGAGGTATTGTATCGTCTTGCAGCTGAGACAAGTGGTCACGACAAGCCGAACGCTGCAACGCGAAACCCGAGCGAGGAAACAAGCATTCACCGAGCATTGTAGATGATGTCGTCGATAACCTCAGGATAGGCCTCATACGTGGCGGACCCGTCGTCGTAGATGATCTTCGCACTGACCGAGACCTCGAAGTTTGGCAGTTCTCTCGGATCCGCCCTCGAAATTCCCGCCTAAAAAGTCGATGGAATCAGCCGCATGCCCAAGGTAAGCCACCCTCAACAACACTTCGCTCTGTTGCTGCCAGAACTGTCACCGCGCGCGGCCAGACTTACATAGACAACCCTCCAGCGCAGGTACTTCACCAGGAACGGCCGAACGTGCTCGGCCCGCATGCTCTCCAGTGCCCCGTTGCCCACGTAATCGAGGAGCAGGGGCGTGATCGGGACCGTGTCGGACGCCAGGACCCCCGCGGCGTCTTGTCGGCCGCAGTTGTCGCAGACCTCGCGCGGCGCGGCGAAGATGTGGTTGATGCCCGCGAGATAGGGGCTGACCGCGTACTCGGCCGGGTCGTCGGGGAATCTCGATCTGGGGCAGAGGAAGAAGTAGATGGTGAAGGGGCCGTTCAGGGCGTTTCTAACCAACGGGCGGGGGGTTTGTTAGTCGAGGACACATTCGATTTCCAGGGCGAAATGAGGTCAAGAAGCGAAAGAGCGCAAGGGGGAAGCTCAGACAAGACGGACAACGGTACGAACCTTTTCACGACGTTGTCAATGTACCACTCGCGGTCGAAGTATGGATCGATGTCGTTGTTAGGAGCTGGCATGTACCCTCTATCCTGCGCGGCGAGCTGCTCCGTCGTCAGAGTGTCCGGGTCCGACGAGGAGACTCGCTTGAACACGATCCGAGTCGTCACGGAATAAGGAGACTCTGAAGTACTCGAAGTTCTCGAATTGTGGGCGTCGGGGTACTGAAAGACCTGGGCTCGGTTGAGGTTGAGCGGCATCATGTCCGAGGGCGGCGTCGAGAACCTGCGGCTTGAAGCGCTGCGGATGCTCCAGATATACCTGTGGTACACTCTGCTCCAGATCACCTTGGGGTCGCGAAGACGATCCAGGTCCGGGTACGTGTAGCCAAAGCTCTCGATGTCCCTGCACCAGTCGGAGTCGTAGTATATCGGGCCCAGCTCGCAGATGAACTTGTAGAACGGCAGCAAGTCCTTTTCGTTCTCCGGCTTCAGGCGCTGGCCTCTCGCGTCCCGGCCCGACGGTGGGAACCAGGCTTTTGGATGGAGAGCCTGCCAGATGGCGAAGATTCGGTCGACGTTGCTAGTAAAGAGTGAGTTTCAGTGCCGGCAAGCGAACTCGTTTTGCACCGGAGAGGGAGCTCACCAGTGATGAAGCCAGAAGACAGGATCGAACGCCGCGATGGACGGACTCGACATGTGGCCATTGGGGCCGCCGACCAGAGTGTGGTAGTTACCGTGCAGGGCTTCAATTGAGCCGTAGCTGGCGGGCCTCCCACCCCCGTCTCTGGGCAATATCCCAGACGTGGCTCTGGACAGGCCTGCTTGTGTCATGTCCCCTTCGCGCAGGACCAAGTCGGACGCAACATCCCCGAGTCGCGGGTACCGAGTGGAGCTTGGGTTCAAGATGTCGAGCATCATCGAGGCTCTGCCCTCGCGGCCGCTGTTGAGAGCGTCGCTCAATTGCTGCACGTTGTGGTACTTGGAGTCCTTGTCCCTGGGGTATCGTACGGTTCGATTAGGGTTGTAATTCTGCGAGCATGAGTTTGGTTGAAAGTCTCGTGAAAAGATCCCTCGGCCAAAGAGATTAGAAATACATACCCTCAGTCTAGCTCTGGCCAAATCCTTATCTAGGTTCTGCTTGTCCGTGAACTTGAAGTTGTAGAGCGGATTGCTCAGGACCGTCAACTTGTCGTAAGGAGGCACTCGGACCATGACTTCCTTCACGTTGAGGATGTCGGGCATGCGGAAATCATAGTCGTGCCTCGTCCGGTTCCCTTCCAACTTGATACCCGGAAACCTTGCGTCGACGTCGCGGGGCCGAAAGTAGTCCCAGTAGGGAAGCCGAAATGCCTTCGCCGCGGAGAGGTACCTGGACTGGAACGGTCGGTCGAATTCTTTGACGATGGCCAGCATTTTGCGATAGAGGGTTTGCTATGACCCGCATCAGGCTCCCCTTCTCCAAAATCGAAACCATCCTAAAGAGTCTCGGACCTCAAGAAGAGCCAGGTAGGGTCTGTGCCACGTTGGGAAGACGAGCCTTCCATGTGCACAGTATCCTCCCGTGCCTTCAGGGAAATTCTTGCCCACGCCATCCCAGAGAGCCGTGGGAAGTCCATGGATTCCTGAGAGACGAAGAAATTAGCCAAGGAAGAGCGGAGCTGAATGTAAAGACTGCTGAGGGAAGAGGTTACCCGCGAGAGAAAAGTAGCCTAGTTTCGAGGTATCGGCCTTTAGATCCATGAGCGCGAGGAGGAAGAGATTGAACGCGTCCGGCTGTTTGGCGATCATCACGTCGATGTCCAGCCTTGGTCGGACCTCATCATTGTTCAAGGCCCCGATGCCGAATACGATTCCAGCGTTGAGTTCCGCTTCACTGGGTGCCATATTTCGGGTTTCGAGATTATAGAACCACGAATGCGTAGCATAGAATAGAATCGAGAGCGGTGACACTCCATTCTGTCAGGCTGGCCGGGCAGGGTCCGCCTTATCAGTTTTTTACTAAACAGCCCGTTCCAGCATCAGAAGCAGATTTCGCAATGAAGGCCTGGATTGATTCAGCCTGTAAGGATGAAGGGCCGAGCCCTCAGACCTGCCTGTCAGACATACGGCGAGCACCCTTAAGCTTTCACCAATTATGTATGAAAGCATATTTGGAACTGCCTCGAAGGGTCTCAAGATGGGACGCCATGGCGGGAGGCTGCAAAACTCACATCATGAACAGTAAAACCAAAGCGCATCAACTCAGCGGAACGTGGTCCGTCCGACCAACATCTCCTGAGGAAGACTTTGGACTGACAAGGAGATTGACGGGCGTGTGTGAGCAGGGGTGGTGCCAATACCAGCATGCATGAAGCGCAGCGACCAGAACTGACCAGATTTCCCTTGACAGGGATGTGGACGGGAGCGAACTTTCAGCTCCCGTGTTCACGGTTCGCACAACATCTTCGTGTGTAGCCATATCCAAGAAGCTTGCAGCACATAGTGTGCCTAAGGACAGAGCTTCAAACGAGCACCCGAACCTCGAAGTGATTGAGATAAGATGTCTGGAAGCATTCGCTGGAGGTGTCTCTCTGAAGCATTCCCTGGATAGGTGCCTTTAGGTTTTGGTGTTGATCTGTCGGCAGATTTGGGATGGCAGCGATCGAGGAAGTGACTGTAGCGAATGTGGCCGCAAAGAACCCTTCTGGTCCAGCCCTCGATGCTTCACCAAACAAACAGAACCAGCTTAGGATTTCTTGGGTGAGGGTTCTAGGCCTGGCGAGGAACGAGACAAACCCCTGCTAGCTGAAATGGTGGCGTAGCTGAAAAGTCGAGCTCTGGTAGAAAGCTAAGTGCGTAGCTAATTGGGCGAGCCCCAAGTAGCAACATAAGAGGATGACTTTTGCTCCCGGCGTGATAAACAAGGAGATCGAGCCAGCAAAGGATGGTCTAAAGCGAGGGGAATCCTGAGCGCTGTCTGTACTCTGTACGTTGGATTTGCCCACCGTTACCCTCCTCCTAGCCACCGAGATTACCTACTTGATAACGAAAACCCTAATTGCCAAACAATTTGGCTATATCCTTGAAGAAGGGGATAAGGCTGCTTTGAGTGAGGGTTTAGCTACCTAGACAACATCAATTCTTTTCACTGCCGATATATCTTCCAGACAACTTACCTCCTGGGCGTTCTGTTTAACTCATAAGTACTTGTCGGTGCCCCACCGCACCCAGGCCTTGCCGGTAGATTCTATTATTTTCAGCCTGATTGCGCATTCTCTCTCCTATTACACTCGCTTTTAAAATTGCAAGCTAGGGCTCAAAATTGAGCTATGTTCAGCCTGCAAGACCTCGCAAAATGATGGGCGAAGAGAGAGAAAAAAAAAACCAAAGGAAACGTGAAACCGCCTCAAGCCTGGTCATGGGAAGAGCGTTGAGGAGCTGGAAAGGCACAAGAATGCAATAATAGCCCTTGCCTCCTCACCATCAACCTCATAAGGACGCACTTTTATTCATCTCGACAGTGGAGAAGCACCAGTCACTATGACTGTGACTCTAATTGTTGGACTATAGCTTCGCTTGTCAACGCTTACAGGAATAAGTTCTTCCTGGTATAGCTCTCCTACTTGAAGAATGGTCAATGAAAATAGGAGCTGTTATCATTGATCGCTTTGGCAGGGACATTGAAGGGTGACAATTTCCGAACGACAGTATGTCGCGAGATTTACACCATTCTCGCCTTTGCGCTCTTCCGGGATGATGAGACCTTGAGTCGCTTCATGCAGGACTTTCGACATTTCGACTGCTCGGAGGCGAACAGTCTCTGGACCTTCGACCCTTATCCTGGCATCAATGACTTCTGTTGTCGTCATTACGAGGGCAAAATAGAGGGCTGTTGTGCTGAGGAGGGGTTGCACCTTCGCCTCGCTCTCCAGTTCAACCACATCCACCTCGCAGGCGAAGACCAAGGGAAAAACCCCGAGAACTTGAGCTCGAACGAAGCTGCCACAATATTTGAGCATAAAAGCCGTCAAGATCTGTTGGCAGTGAGGTCAATTGCTCATTGAGCGTAGCCACAGATTCACCATCCAGTAGTAGCTGATGGATCGGGTGGACAACAAGAACGACCCAAAGGAAAACACCTTCGGCTCTGCGAACAATTTTAGTAGTAAGCCTTTCAAGTCCCTGTCCGAAAGCTCCGGGAGAGTCCTGAAAATAAGACACATTTTCTAAACTTGCCCGAACGTAGGCTTCAATATCGTTGGCTGTCAGATCTTGGAGTCGCAAGAGAGGTGCTCTGCCAAAGCTTTCTGCGATTGCCGCTTCAGGACGACTCGCAACAATCACTTTGACGTTCTGAACTTTTGATAAATCCTGAATCAGGCCTATGGCCATCAAAAGGTGATTTTTGTTCCCAAATAATCCGCAATCGTCCAGTCCGTCTACGAGGAGGAACCAGGGTGTATCAAACAATGGCGATTTCGGATCGTGAAACAGGCAGTTCGACGTCGGAATCTCGACACGAGTAAAGGTACTGTATCCTTCCCACTCCTATCTTCCTTGAACCTAACGCCTGCTGTTAGCCTGCTTGCAACACTCCGTTTTGTAAATATGGACGCTCGTCAATAAACGATCAGTGCACCCCTTGAAGAAACATGCTCATGGCTGCTTTCGCATTCTACTTACAAATCGTGGCCAAAACGTCAAAATGTGAGCCTCGATCGAGGACTTCTTTGGGTTAAGGAGAAGCCAGGCTCTGGCAAATCGACCCTCATGAAGGCAGCCTTCCATTCTGCTCAACGCAAGAAAAGCCTGGCGACTACTGGTGTCGCATGTTCCTTCTTCAATGCACGCGGCAGAGAGCTCGAGCGAAGCCAACTGGGCCGTTTTCGCTCGCTGCTTTACCAATTGCTATCTCAAGACCACGAATGTCTCCAGCAATTCATGGTGTTGTATCAAACGAAGGACAAAGACCAGGGTAAGCGCGTCCAGTGGAATGAAGGAGAGCTCAATTCTTCCCTTTACTCGATATGCACCAAGCGTCGAAATCGGCTTTCTTCGTCTCCCAGGAATCCATGGACTTCCGACGGCTCTCTGGGATGGCGTGGGCAAGAATTTCCCCGAAGGCACGTGAGGATACTGTGACGCAATCGATGAATCCGCTAGCGAAAACCCATCTCTTCTAGTCTATAACTCGCTCTTTGGTAAAGTGGAAGCCTTCTCTTGCATCAGGTTCTCTGCGCGGGCCCACACAGGATTACTTTTCCAATTCTTGAGCTCCAATAAATGGGGCAACAGATCATTGCTGAAGGCCTCACTTGCCTCTCTGGGCAACAAACTTGGCAAATGATCAATGCTAATAACGCTAAGCACCGGCTCGCCCTTGACCTCGACAGAAACAGTGGGTTTATCGAATGTGGTTGCGACTGTGTAGATAGGGATCGGGTTATTTGGATTTGTGGTGTCTGCGGACACGTCACAGACGACAGACAGCTTGCGACTCGGTGTATCGAGCGATGGCATATCGACAAAGTTGGGGATCTTCTTGTTGAGGTAAATGCAGTTGATGAAGATGTCGCTCTCAACGATCTCTGGAAAGGGGCCACCCTTTGCTATTGCGTCTGTTAGCTATTTCAATTTCACTTCACTCTGACTGATTTATTACCTGTCTCTGCCATATCCCACCGAAGGACGTTCTCAGTTGGGACACCAGCTTTCGAGCATAGGTCAACTGCACCACTGCCACAACGCCCTAAAGCTCCAATGATAAGCACTCTTGGTGCCTTGCCGGTCTTCTCAGCTCCTTGTGCGAGAGCCTTCTTGACGTCGGTAATCAAGGCATCGACGTTGGGATATGATGACACAGATGGAAGTGGCCGGTCCTGATGGTTGATTTGCCATGCCCTACAATGCTCCGGGTCAGACCTGGCTATTTAAGAAGCTTTGGGGTGCCGGGGAACTGTTTTGTTGTTGCAATATAACTCAGGTAGTCTTCTCGGCACCCACAGCAAGTCAAAAAAGGAAGTTTGGGAGTCCATAGAGTGATTTACCAGTTCATGACTGCTAAAGCTGCACTGTTCAATCCAAGAGATTAGTAATTACTCCCTGAAGAAGTCGAAGGGTATCAAAACACTGTCCCAGTGGAGTGCCACGCAGTATTGCACCCTGGACAGGGGAAAGACGATATGAAGTAGACGTACCCAGAAAACCCAGCGTGATACCCAAATGCCTATAAGATTTCAGACTTGATATCCAGGCAGAATAGCTGAAAGAGGACATATTACATACTGCTACTCTCCTTCCGCTCGAGTCGGTCAAAAATTCGAGGTCCAAGAGCACACCATTTCCTCGGACAAATCTGGCAAGAACCTTTTCCCATCCCGCCTGTTGCTTATAACAGTGGGCGAATTGGACATGTACATGCTCAAGGGGGACTTCAGAGACATCAGCTGCCATCAACAATATCTTTATAAATCCATTGACTCACATGTCTCGACTGGTAGCTCCTTGAGACCAATGATGATGTGGTCCTTTGGGGCATCACGCCAAGTATTCTCTGGTATTAATGTGGCTCCAACCTTCTCATATTCCTCGTCATCGAAGATTCTTTGAGGGCTCCGCTCAACATTAACCTGGTATCCTGCAGTAATGAGGGCTTTTGTGGTGGTGGGAGTCAGGGCGGCTCTATCTCCAGTGTCAGCAAATTGCTCTATGAAGAGGTTGAATCGTGCTGAGGCAACGTCTTGAGTGCAATGCCAGGTGGCGATGCAACTTGGACAGTCCTAGATCTGTGTTTGAAGGCCCCGGACGGACTCGAAGAGATAGACTAACCTGCGCTCGCGCGGCTTTCCAACTAGAAGAACATCAGCGAATGTGCGTGGTTAGACAGATAGGCAGACTTTACGTTCTGATCGTAGATGCAAAGTGGTTGTCTTCATTGTCGTCGGGCAGGCCATTTCTAGTCCCTTAACTTGAACAGTCTGAGTTGGTTTCAAAAAATAAAAATGACATCCAAATAGCGCAGTTTTTGTACGGGGAATCACTGCCGACCATTGGCAAACCACCTACGGTGCGGTACAGGGAACCTTTCCTAAAACCCGCGGCTTGGATCACCGTCTGGGGAGACAAGAGTCACGTCGCTTCAATCGGATTCTCTGCTGGAGTGGAGGGTATGGCTGAAATAGCGCCCTCTGTGGAATTCACTAAATCAACTTCAGGAAGTAATTGGCGTAAATTGCCTGCAAAGGTTTGTCAGAAGACGAGAATGTCCTCTATCAAGTACAGATCGAGACTGTGGGTTTCTGAAAGGGAAAATAGATGAGAAAACGTTTGATCCTCTCTTGTCTCTGCTCCCCGCCTAATTCGTTATGCAGGTAACGAAGCCCATGAATTAGGAACCCATCTCGAAATACGCCACCGTCACCGGCCATATCACAGATTGCAACACAGTACATGGGCTACCAACCCCGTCCATTCCCTGTACTCTTATCTCTTCCAGGCTCAAGCTTCATCTGGGACATCAGGATACCCTTTGGGTGAGATTTTCGCCACCATTTCAGCGGTGGTGGTGAGTCAAAATCTCCTTTCAGGTCGGAGATCCGACGGGCCGGGAACCGGTTTTCTCCCAGCCTGACGCACAATTATTCCCCTGATCACCCTTACCTTGTTCTCGATCAACAGCGATCAGAATATCACCAGTTATCTTCCGTGCAACGACACGAGTGTCCCGGGCGCACGCTGTGTCTTGAAGCGCAGAGGAGTACTTCCTCCGAGTACAGCCGAAGAGGCCGCTCAGTGATTGCCAAATGTCTATGGCCGGCGCGTCGAAGGGGTTTCCGTTCCTGAAGGCGGTGCGAATCGTCGGGGAGAGCTCAGGCGCGGGCTTTCGCCGTGCCGCCCAGTGAGCGTACAGCAGGCACAGGACAGCACTGACCACAAGGCCAGAGACGACCGAGGCGAACATGATGATGGTCCAGGGCTCCGACCTTACGCGGAAGGACACGCGGGCGAAGGACGCCGTGGTGGTCAGGTCGCTAAGGAGGACCGACTTGTCGATCTGCTGCAGCAGGAGCGTCCCGAACTGGACGGGGATCGTCAGGAAGCCCTCCAAGATGTCCCGCTGACCGTTGATCCAGCTTGGATAGCCGTTGTTGAGAAACAGCTCGGCCGCGGTGATCTCGGCCTGGATGCAGTACACCGAGGCCAGGTAGGCGAGGTCTGTCCACGCTTGGCCCGAGTCAAATTTTACCAGGGACGTCTCAATGTCCTCGAGGATGGTGGTCAACTGAGGATACATGATCGCGAAGAGCTTTTGCAAGTCGGCCACCGAGTCTTCGTCACTAGCAGCCTTCGCGGGGCCCAGGGATTCGATGCTCAAGATCGAAAAGTTGGAGCGATCGTAGGCGACCGTCGATGTTCGTTGATAGATGTTCATGGCGGCCGAGGCCTGCAGGTGCTCTGTCCACGACACGTCCGATTGACAAGAGCCGGCGCTCATCAAGTCGAAAGGACAGGTTGCGAAGCCTGTCACATTAGTCGAGTGTTAGCAATGCTCAAAATTGCTCCCTCTGTGTTCCACTGACCACTGAATATCGTGTTGTTACGACCTGCTACACATGCATAAAGGGCTGAGACGGGCAGGCCGTAAACTTGACAGTCCACAGAGGTATTGAAGGTGTAGTCCTGGGACGAGAATTCTATTTGGTAACCTGGAGCGTCATGGACAATGATGACGGGGTCGTCCGGCTGTTTCCCGTCAAACAGAGACGTCCCGTCCGCCTTGAGGACAAGTTCTAAGCCGCCGGGCAGGAACAAGGACTTGCAATCAGTCCCCTGGCAATGTGGAGATATCGGAGCCACGCTGGCAACGAACTTGGGGTCGGTGAGGATGCTGTTGGTCGAGCTGATGAGCATGGTGTTTATGCTTGCTTCTTGGAAAGTTGGCTGTTGGCCACCGTAGCTGGCCTTCTCCAGTGCGACGACTGACTCATGGAGAGGAGCGATCCCACCGACCACAGGGACCGTTCTACTGGGATAGAAGACGTCTCGATACGATATGCCGCCTGAAGAGATTTAGGTGTCAGCTACCATGCAGTCAGGTCAGATAGAAAGAGTTGCCGACTTACTGAGAAGCGGCAGGCCGATGACCCAGCCGCCGGCCATGAGAGCGAGCCTGTCCGGATTGTCAGGTCGTTCAAAAGCTCTGCAGGGATTTATATCTGCCGCAAGGTACCTGAAAATGCCCCACAGCTGGTGTCCTCCATATGTCCAGAGCAGCGAAGCCAGAGCTTCTATTCCCGTATCTTGTTTCGTGACCAGAAATGTCCTGAGTGGAGCACCTTCTCGACCAGATATCACTGCCCAGCAAACTGCGTCAAATGTCGCTTGGACCATGCAGCCAGCCAGATATACTGCGACGTGAGAGGCAAGGTTGACCACGGCGACCGTGATTCTGGGCGAAAAGTCGTAGAACCGCCAGACCGGGCTGGGGCTGACGAAGACGACGTAGGCGAAAGAGGCGGTCCAGCCACAAAATATTGCCGTCCCAAGAATCCACAGCCATGCCTTGATCAGCTTTGGGGACTTTGATTGCAAGACCGAGAAGATGCGTATGACCTGTCCGTCGGTGACAATGGCGGTCGAATCGACAAAAACGTCTGCTTTACCTCCTGCCGGCTCCTCATCCTCGACCGCGTCTTGTTTGCTTTCGCTCAGTGGTTGTCCAAGTCTGCTCATGTTATTTCGGAGGAAGTACAACGGCAGTCAGCTCCTTGGATGAAGATATATTGACATTCGGCTGGATTTCTGTGCTGAAGGCTGCATAAGAGCAGGCTTCGCACTCAGGCTGAGGGGGCCCTTCGCGGCTATGTATACCTGAATTGCTGTACGGCACCAGCCTGTCGTTCTTTTGCTCCCCTTAGGGTGTTAGCAAGGCACATGTTTACCAATGGAAAGTAGCCACGCGCCCAAGCAGCCAAAAGACCGACGAATTGGACGGAATCTGGGGATTGCCTGCGCCGGGGCATGAGGCTCAATCTGGTAGCTTCTGTGCAACCCGTGGCCAGCAGTCGAGACAGAAGGCAGCGGACTTGCTGGCCAGTTCTTCTGCTGCTGCCCTCAAGGGTTGGGCTCCCTAGCTGGTCAAACATGAGCGCTACTGCGGTCGGGCGCAACTTGGAGCAAAGGCGGAATGAAAACCATTGGTTTGGCGTTGGCTTCACGTAAAAATTTGGCGACGTGTTGTCCGTTTGGCCCCCAGAATCATAGGGTCCGTCTAATCATTTTGGAGTAATGAAGGCATGAATAAATGGTTGTCCTGCTAGAGCGACTTCTCAGGTCGAATTTGGGGTTGCGCTGGATGCGCCATTTCTTCCAGGGATGAGATGTTGAAGTTTCTCCCAACCAGACGATGAGCGATACTTTCACTGATGAACGTGAAAATTCAGTGCAGTCAACCATGCTCGCACGGTCAGCCAGGACTGCCAAATTAATCGCACAATACTTGCACGAAAAATGCAGAAGTTTCGTTTTCATCCTAGCCTGACCTCAACCCCCAACTCGGCGATCCGCTCCCATACACTTTTGGGCACTCTGGCGGCACCCCTGCGCTCAGCAATGCCGTTCTGCCACTCTACACAAATCGCATGATAGAAGTCATAATGATCCAGGGGCGGCGGCCGTTCGTACAAAGCATCTCTTTTGTTCATCGTGCTGATCAGGGTCTCGATACCCTGATTCGGAGCGTAAGGCTTGGGCAGCCTTGTGACAGATCTGACACTGCGCCGGGTCGAGAACGTCTGATTGCTCCAGTTGAGATGTTGGTGATCGACGTGAGCTTTGTTGTTCATCCCGGAGGACCGAAAAGGAAGGCTTTTCTATCAACCTATCTACAGCTTTGATTCTGACCTGATCTGTAAGTCATGTCGGCTGAGGTCTTTCACACTGGTCTTGCCCATATTCCCCAGCATATTATCAGTGTCAGCAAGCAAACACCTGAGGACATGCTCTACCCCTTCTTGTCCCCCGATGGCAAGACCATACATGAAAGGTCTGCCGATGCAAACAGCCTTTGCGCCTAGTGCTAATGCTTTTAGGACGTCACTCCCAGTACGGATACCACTGTCGAATATCAAAGTCAGATTAGATCGTTTAACCCTTTCGTCGGCGGCAATCTCGGCCAAAGCATCGAGGGAAGCGATAGCACCATCACACTGTCGTCCTCCGTGGTTGCTCACAATGATGCCATCCATTCCATAATCAATGGCTCTGTGAGCGTCGTCCACCGTCTGGATCCCTTTGAGGACAATTGGCCCGTCCCAGAGCTTCTTTAGAATTTCCAAGTGCTTCCACTCCCTGTACGTCCCAGAGTTCAAGACGTCTAACCAAGCCCTTGACTTTTGCAATAGAGACACGTTTGTTAGCACTCGCGCCGCCCCGTAAACGGAACCCGGTCTCTTCATCATCGCCCAAAGCTCGGCCAATTTCTCTCCGTAGCCTCTTGTGTCGTTCTTCTGGATTTCTTCATATCTGCGATTGAACACCGGGTCAGAGTGTCCAATCTGACAGCCGTCACCCCAGATAAAAGGCAGATATGCAGTGTCCAGATCGGTTGGCCTCCAGGCTAGGTTGAAGGTGTCCAATGTGACGACAAGGACCTTATACCCGCTGGCTTTCGCTCTATTTAGCAGGCTAACGGTAACTTCTTCCCACTGAGGCCTCGGCCAGTAAAGTTGATACCAACGGTATCCAGCGCCATTGGCCGCAGCCACTTGTTCGATGGTTCTCGTGGCAGCGGAGGAGAGAATCATAGGTATACCGACTTTTTGACAAGCTTTTGCGGTCGCCTCTTCAGCATCCTCATGCATAATATTCTGGACCCCAACTGGGGCTAACAGAAGTGGACTGCGATACTTGGTTCCGAATAGCTCGACACTCATATCGCGACGAGTGGCATTGACTAGCATATGGGGCCGGATTCGGTACCGATCAAACGCAGAAATGTTGGCAGTGTGAGTTTTACCACTGCTCGCTGACCCATAAACATAGCCGAAGTTGGCCGCAGGAACTTTGGAGCGAGCTAGAGATTCCCATTCGGACGGCTTGGTCGAGAAGGTAGGAGCCTGCAAAGAGCTGTAGATCTCTCGTTGGTATGCAGAATAGTTGTTTGGATCCGGCTCTGTATAGGATTGGTTCCATCTAGTGGCTTCGGTCTTGTTGGTCATGATTGCTTATGAGCTCCTTTCCACAGAGACGTGGCTCGTTCTTGCTCGAGAAAAAGAGGTGCCGAAGTACTCTGGACTCGAGACGAGAGATGGGCTAATTTAAAAGAAAGGACCGAGATGATGTCCTCCTTCTCAGGCCGTGGATAAGCGTACCATCAATGGTTAGCAAGCGGCTACACTTACTGGTGTTTCCTGATGCCGAGGCTCACTTTTGACCTTTTGCTTGATGGAGCTAGCGGCTATCCTAGCCGCCCGATTGGTCGATTGACGAGAATGCTGAGGTAATGATATGCTAGCTATTTTAGGAATGGTCTGGCCCAGCACTAGATCTGCTATGCTGATGACGTCGCGCCCAAACCGATGATCAAACCTCCCGTTCATGGGGCTGGCTGTACAACTCGATTTCCAAGTTTCCTCAATTCAACTCTTCTGCAAAGATAGCTTTCTGATAAGGTATCGCTCTGTCGAAGACTCCCTGCTGGGGCAAGCCCGCGCTCTGTTCCCTTACGTCTACTTTCCTCATCTCTCCGTCTCGCTCCCATTATGGCTTCCAAGGTGCTCCAGACAAACTTCGATGTTGACTATGTCATTAGCTACCGGGTGCCCAACGATGGTGCTAAATCCACACTCTCTACCCCACAGGTGTTGAAACTGACACTGGGCAGACAAAGAAGCTGGCGTCACCCAGTTCAAGAAGCTCATTCGAGCTCTCACTGAGACCGGGCTGACCACCGAAGTACGACGCGGCGATGAAACGTCCCTCCTGGTCTTTGTCAAGGCTGCCGACGAGAAGATATTTGCAGACGTGGTATATCGGTCGAGAATAAAAGACTGGTTACACGGAGTTCGACAACTTCAACCCAGCAATGACGCAGCCCAGACCCTTACCTCCGAGCCTCTCACCATTGCCGAGCGTCATCGACACATTCACCACATGATATGCTGCCCACGTGAAGAAGGAGGAGCTGGCATCACACCAAAACACGGCGAATGGAAGAATGTTGAAGCTGTGTTTCCCTTACACGACCACGTCAAAAACAAGGCATGGCTGACCGAGTTCACACGCAAGACGTTTCTAACACCCGATGATCTGGACGAAATCCGCAACACCGTCGGCGAAAAGGCCCGTCTCCTCCCTGATTCTGCTATGTACTTGCGAGCTGACTAGTGAGGATAGATTGGCTACTACTATGCATTCCTGCAATCTTACTTCTCCTTCATGATCTTCCCCGCTGCCTTCGGCTTCTCCTGCTGGGTGCTCCTGGGCAGCTACTCACCTATCTACGCAATTGTCAATGGCCTGTGGTGTGTCATATTCGTTGAATACTGGAAACGTCAAGAACGAGAATTGGCTATTCGATGGAACGTCAAGAGGGTTTCTTTGATCGAGGACAAACGCAGAGAATTTGAACCGGAAAAGGTCACCACGGACCCTGTTACGGGCGAAAAGGTTGCGTACTTCCCCGCAATGAAGCGACTCCAGAGACAACTCCTCCAGATCCCACTAGCAGCCTTGTGCGTTGTTGCACTCGGGGCAGTCATCTGCACCTGCTACGCCATTGAAATCTTCATCTCCGAAGTCTACGACGGCCCTCTGAAGTCCATCCTCGTCTTCCTTCCCACCATTCTCCTCACCCTTGCCGTCCCCACTATCAGCAATTTCCTGACTGGATTTGCCGAAAAGCTTACGTTCTACGAAAACTACGAGACCCAGGATGCCCATGACAAGGCGATGATCTCCAAGGTCTTCGTCATCAACTTTATCACCTCGTACACAGCCATCTTCTTAACTTCTTTCGTGTATGTCCCTTTCGCCTCCCTCTTGGTGCCTTATCTGGATATCTTCGGTTTGACAGTCAAACCATTCGCCGAGGACGAAAAGCAGCTTCAGACCCCGTCTCCGGCGGCCTTCAGCATCAACCCCAACCGCCTACGCAACCAGATGATCTATTTCGCCGTCACCGCCCAAGTCGTCAATTTCGCCATGGAGACAGTCATGCCAGTCGTCACACAGAGGGGAACCAAGAAGTTCAAGGAAATCAAATCCCAGCGTGCGGAGAAGCAGGGCGGCACCACACCTTCCGTCGCGGACCACGATCCACCCGAGGAGAAGGAATTCCTCACTCGAGTCCGCGAAGAGGCTGCTCTTCCAGAATACGATGTCACCTCAGACCTACGGGAGATGTGCATGCAGTTCGGCTACCTCTCGCTCTTCAGTGTGATATGGCCACTCACACCAGTCTCCTATTTTATCAATAATTGGATTGAGTTGAGAGGAGACACCTTCAAACTGACGGTCGAATGCCGACGGCCCAATCCTGCCCGAGCAGATACCATTGGTCCTTGGCTCGATAGTCTCGAGTTCCTCGCCTGGCTTGGCAGCATCACCTCTGCGGCGCTGGTCTACATGTTTTCGGGTGGTGACGGACATGGGCCGGATGGCAGACCTCATGCGATGAAACTGTGGGCACTCCTGCTCAGCGTCTTTGTCTCTGAGCATACCTTCCTGTTGGTGCGACTGTTGGTCAGGACAGCGATCAGCAAACTCGACTCTGCGGCCATGCGCAAGGAACGCAGCGAACGCTTCATGGTCCGTCGCAAGTACCTCGAGGAAGCTGGGCTGGGCCACGCTGTCAAACCCCTCGCCTCGCCTCCTAACAGCCCATTGGTGACCGAAACCGGAGAGCACGCATTCGCTAGTATCACGAGACAGAGTCTGGAAGAAGATGCAAGGAATCAGAGTGCATCTACGACCAACACTGCGGAAAGTTCATCCGAGAGGTTTTGGATGCGGCAGCGTAATTGGGCAGAGTGTGAGAGGGTCGGTCTAGCCATGATTGACTTGATGGACCTAGGGACGAGCAAAGGGAAGAAGGTACAATGATTACAGCCACCACTACGAGGTATTTTAGCAACAGGTTTCACGGCACTGTTTGCCAATTCACGCTTTAGTGCTTCAATGGTCCAACAAGTTTGTTGCAGAGTCGTGTTTGGGTGGAGGTGGGAGCTTCTGGACGTAGGAATCAAAACCAAATGTCGAGGTCGGAGCTAGCACATACGAGACATGAATGAAATACGAAGCATGGGCATGAGCCTAAACGGGATAACACCAGGACCCGGCCCTATTTTTTCTCTCTTCGCATCCCTCTAATATTGCGTTGTGTGCGCTGGGTCTGCGCTCATGGTGCATGTGGCGGTCTCAACGCAGCCTCGTGGACATCCCACGTCCTGTCCCAATATGGTTAGCGCCCCCAACGTGGTCCTCGCGGCCGTCTGGATCCGGCTTAGTGGATATTTGACTCACCACCATCTCACCGACATGCATTTACTTCTCATCAACCATCCTCCTATCGACATCCACCCTTATCCCATCGCGTCGTGCCAGCTGTTGCCACCGTATCATCGTGGCTGGTGTTTTGACCGCTCCTTCTCTCTCCCCAAAACCGACCTCCTTTTAACCACCGCACCTGATTGAGTTTCAGGCCGAACGCTCCTCTTTTGAACATCATTGCCCGGAGCAATACTAGCATGCCGTCGATCGAAGTGCCTGCCATGTCCATCGAGTCCCAGGCTCTCTCAGACAACTTGCCGCCATCCCTGCTCGATGTCCTGTCCAACTCCATCGTCCTTGACAACACCTTGCCATATCTGCCTCTCTCCACCATCTTCGCCTTAGCCAGAACATGCCGGTCTCTGCGGGATCTATTCCTCCGCACAGCAAGCGTCTTCCGATATGTTGACCTTTCAAAGTGTCGAGGAGCATATGTTCCTCCCAATCTCCTGACGAGAATTGATTCCGGCGGCCATTCCTGGCGCGCGGAACGAATGGACGAGAACCTGACTGAGGATGAATTTTATGCCGGTCCACTCCGCTTCGTCCTAGCGAGACTGGGGAAGATGAAGGTCCTTCAGAATGTTCAGACTTTGGTCCTCGATGATCTGGCGTCGGTCACCGTTGATCTGATCAATGATATCGTCACCAGAAATGAATACAATGTTCGTCTCCTCAGCATACGGCGATGTCTCAACATCAATCAATACAAGCTACAACAGCTTCTCTGCCACCTATGCCGACCAAGTAGACCTGAAGGGACTCCTCGACTACAGGGGCTGTACATCTTCACTCCTCCACCGTCAGTCAGCCAGGTACATGACGTCGACTTCAGTCATGCCTTTCATTACAATTTCGACACCATGGGCGGGGTGGAATTCGAGAGCTCTCGGTTCCAAGGCCAATCGAGTACGAATGAGGCAGCCAGGCCACGCTCCTCGGGACGATGGTATGCGAATTCAGGCTTCGTCATAGCTCAAGGTCGTGCCGCGCGAACCTCCTGGGAGGAGACATTGCAAACATGCCAAGGCGTAATCAGTTTCGATGCTGTTTTATGTACCCACATGCACGCTGACATGGCCCCTGTTCTTCATCCAGCGTCTAGAGATTACCTTACGGAAAACAAGCCCGGTATCCCTCCGCTGGCGAGTGTGGCTCTCGGGCCAGCAGGATGTTCAAGCTGTGGTCGAAGTCCCCACGGTGCGCCTGTCTGGGGCGAGAGCGATCTCCGCGAGTTTCCACTACTGTGGCCTCCACCGCACTCTGGAAAGCTGGTTGATGCTGTCCGACCTCCACTACGCTTCGCCGAGGATGGCCGGGTTCTTCCCCAGCGACTCATCGTTTCTTGCACCTGGTGCCTCGCGAATCGACACTGCGACAGTTGTCATCAGTGGTGGTGTGCGGACTGCTACAACCCCGAACGGATGAAAAGATCCGAATATCTAGCAAAATTGGAGCGTGCAGCAGGCATCAGACGGACCTCGGAAGCCGATCGAGGGGCAGATCAGACTGCGAATGGGGCATCCTCTACTAGTGATCCTCTCAAGGTATTTAACGGTCTTTGTGTTAAAAATTGCCGCGCTCGCAGACGGATGGTCGCGCCTAGAGGTGGCGTTGCTGCGGGATAACCAAGGAACGCATCAAGGACGAGAAGACCACCAATTGGACCCCATCGACTGGAGGGTTTTCCGGAACCAAGATTGGGTCATTGTTTCATCCCCAAGCCGCCATCGAGGCGAGTATGCCGCCAACCGGACGCTCCCACCGCCTGCAGCCCGCAAATACCTAAACTACCCATCGACCCTCCCTCTCTGTCGTCGTCCTTCCATCGTTAACTGACATGCGTTTGCTAATGGTCTCATCGTGTCCTCTCCCTCTACAGCGTCATCAACGGCACGAACATCCCGTGCAACTCAGACCCGGCCAAGCAGCAGTGACGCGAGACTGCTGGGACTGTGGGCGCCAGTGTGAAAACTGTACGCGGCGGTGGGCGAGAACGTGCAAGCGCTGTAAAGCCAGCTATTGCTATATTCACAGGACGGGCTGCGACGAAAGTATTGTACGTGCATTCGTTCCAAAAAGGCGGTGATTACGATGGAAATCCACTTTACTGACGAAATTACCGGATCAGTGCGATTGGTGCATGCACAGGGGAGGCAGGAGGACGGGGGAGCTCTACTAATGTTCAGCGCTATCGACATCGAGACTGACACGACTTTTACAGCTGATAGCCTCGTGGAAAGTACAGCAGATCCGTCATAAACCCCCACATCGTTCACGAGAGCAGCTATCAAACCACCCCGCGCAGAAAAAAAGATCCGGCAATATTTTCATAATCACCACTCAAATTCAATTATCAATCCCTCCAGGACCTCACTCATTTCTGCTCAAATAAGCGTCGACGACGTGGTTACCTCTCCGGTCAGGGCTGTGGTTTTGGCACAAATCCTCAAACGTCACGATCTTCTTTATGGTTACGATCCCTCGTTTGACTGGCTTCGACGACGACACCGGTTGGCCTTTTTTTTCCGCAGCGGGATGGCGACATGGCACAAACATCCGAGAAATCTGCACCCACGACGAAGGCAGGGGCGAAGTTGTCAAGTTTTGCTTGGGGGTTGAAATATCGGAATGGAGGTCTCGGTGGTGGTGATGGTGGTGGTGGTAGTAGGGGAATGCAATCTCAACTCAAATCCAGTACAGTACAGGGCTAGCGAAAAGGCGGGGCTTGGAGGTCATCGGAGCAACTTTGCATAGTGTCATCGGAGCGAGCATGACGATCAGAGGAGGGAAGGTCTCTGGAGGCGGTGCTCTTCTAACGCCTTGCTGGCTTGTTTAGCGGCCTGGCTCATATTGAATGATGTCCAGAATTTGTGCTCTCAACACCACCCCCAGCCAGCTGAGCTGGCGCCGTCGTTTCTCTTCCTCTCTACTAAAATGATCGTCTTCCAGGGAAAAAATCATAAATCTGCATGGTAAAAGGAAAAGGGAACGGTTGTCCTGATTTGATCGACGAATGACCAACAAATTGGGCCAGTTGCCATTAAATAAGTCCTCCTATTCATGGTTAGGATCTCGATGCCTTTGTCCAATTTCTAACTACCAATATGCATAACCATCCGACACTGAATTGAAATGTCCCATCGCTCGAATACACGTCAAAACCCGACAAGTCACAACACCCAACTCGCCACGTTCTCGGGACAAGGGGGCCTTGAATGCACCGATTACAACTCCCTCCCGCTGACCACCTTCGGGGGTCGGATCGTCCCTGGTGTATTTTGTTGCCACGCCATGCTTGACATGATGGCCAACGTGTCGTTAGGATCCACCCCCATGATGGTCAGGGTGGTGAAGCCACTGAAATAGAATCCTAGAACTACCACAAGGTACGTCAGGACCAGGATGCTGCCTTTGAAATAGTTGCTCTTCCCCTCCCCTGACATGTAACTGAGCAGGAAGACGCAAAGAATGATCGTGACCATGTCCCATTGTGGGAAGATGAGATTAAAGGTGTGGTCGATGAGGTTTTGCGGATCGATAAAGGGCCAACGCAATGCCGAAAACAGAACCAAAGCCGGAAGTTGAAGCATGCACACCTGCAGTGCGTACGCTGACCCAATCTCCATGCTGAGCGCAATATTCCCATTCATTGCAAAAGATATGCCGTTCAAAAATTCCGTCGTGTTGGGTACCAGCGCAAACAAAGTAATGCCCAGGAATTTCTCATCAATGTCAACCGAGTCGAGCACCACATCCACGGTATCGACTAGGATTTCAGCCACGATAGCGTAAGCAACAGTTGCTGTCAAAAGGATGATGGATGATTTTGCCCTGGACCAATTCGGGGCGTCGTGACCACCGCCTTCTACAGCAGGCACAGGAGCCTGTTCAGTCGCAGCGTTTGCATTTCCCTCATCTGTCGCAGTGTCTCTGCGAACTACTGATGGTCTCAGGTTTTTTGAAGTTTCTTGCTTGTAAGCATGAGTTGCCAGATACGATGCGGTTCGAGGATGATTGACTGCATCTCGAGTGGCAATCGTCGCTGCTGTGGCGGCGAGCTCCGCAACCTGTCGAACGAGATTGTTATTGTCTTCTTCAGAAAGTCCGGGCAGTACAGGATGGAGAAGGGGGCTTCGTATGTCCTCAGAACCGTGACTCGACTTGGGCGGTACCACATGAGGCAAATCACTCTTGTTGTGAGGATCCACGGTCGAGACGTGCGAGGTGCTTTCATGAGAACTGTATTGCTCACGTTCAGTATTAGCATCGCCATCGGGAAGCCCTGCGGATCGCAGAGACTGGCCCAAGATTCTTTTGTACAACTGAGACTCCCGGATAGCCGATCGAGGAAGATAGGAGCCTTCAGGTCTGGGCAAGTTCTGCGAGTTGACCACGCTTTGATGTCGGGTGTCCAACGGACTCACATCAGCGGTGGGAGGCTGAGCTTTCTTCTCATCCAGCTCGGTGCTCCATATAATAGCAGCGTGAGTCCGCAGAGTAAACAAGAGTCCTATAATGTAGGACGAAAAGAGAAATACCGCAGCAATCCAGCAATATGGTCGCACAGCCTTCAGAAAGAAATCATCTGAGACGGCTGGCACCTGGCGAAAATAGCATTGCCGACAATCCTCTGGAGCATCCACACCCTCTCCAGTACACGCTCTACAGATGAGCTCGTGGCTTCCGTATATCTTGTAGAACAGGGTTGGGCCAAATGCTGCAATGACAGCGAATAGCAACATAGTAGATGTGGCCCCAGCCGACTTGACGTTGAAGCGTTGAGTCTTTCTCTTTATGGCTCCAAAACACATCGACAACCCAGGGAGGAGAAGAATACCGGCGAGGATGCTGCCAATGATGCTCCCCTCCACCAGGGAGGCCTTCCCCTCGTTAAGGGCGACACAGTACAGGTATACCTCGACAATAGTGGAGAAAAAGGCATTGACTGCAGCTCCCATCCCCATGGACGACTGAGCCGAAATAGACGCCACTGCCTGTCCGATGAAGTAGGCCAGAGGGATGATGGAGATCAGGGCCAGCGCGAACATGAGTGCGGGACTCGTCAGCCAGATATTCAACCCAGCGGCAATCTTGAGAATGAAGTAGTCAAAAATGACAAAGACAACAACGGCCAGAAAGTTGATGAGGAAGATGTTGGTTCCATCGACTGTGTACTTCCAGTACTTGATCCCGACGGCGCGGTAAGTACACAGGAGGATTGACGAGGGCTTGGTAGAGCTCCTAGCATGGGAGACGTCTCGGTGGAACGTCAGGGCCAGCGGTCGTTTTCGTAGGTGATAGAACAGAATCAAGGTGACCCGGCCCATGGGAATCCAGAACACCATCAGCCAACAGACCATCGACACCAGTAACATCAATGGGGCGACGTTGAAGTAGAAGAAAACGAAGAAGATGACCCTGCCCAAGGTCCACTGCCCACGACCAAACAGTCGCCGCTTGGATTTGGCGCTCACGTTGGTCTCTTGCCGGTCCGCTCTTCCGCTTCGGTCCAGGAGGCTGTCGCTCTCACTGGCAGAATCGATGCTGTTTCGATGCCTGCCAACGATGGATCCAGTGTGAGTGAGAGTGGGCCCAAACATAAGCCGCCCATACTCCAGATCTCCACTCTGCCATCGTTCGTACTCGCTGATGCTGCGACCTTCGCCTTCGTCTTCCTCCGCGTAGTTCTCGTCTTGCTCGAGCCTCACAAATTTTCCAAATGGCCAGAAAAGGTAGCCAGCGAGACCCAGGAAGACTCCGCCGTATGCGGCCGCACTAGGGTCAAAGGCAAATAAGTAGCAGGCAAGGGCTCCGAATAGCGCTGCGACGCTCAGCCACCAGCCGAACAGAACAGTCCACAGGCAATTGAAGAACCACAACCAGGTGCTCACAATCTGGCTGGGTGAGGAATGGATATCTTCTTCTGCTCCCTTTTCCACCGATCGGGATTTCTTGTATAACGCAGGTTTCCAAATCCTGATGCCAAATGGATGCGTTTCGTTAATGGCCAACTGTCGATCTCTCAAGGTGAAGCTCTCCGCATCACTGAGGTCCGCGTCCTCAGAGTCTTCGAGTCCTTCCTCCTCTTCCTCACCTGGATCGGTTTCTTCAGTTGGCGGTGCTGCTGCAGGCTCCTGTAGAACCACATCTTCGACCTCCTCTTCTGCAGAATCAACACGCGGTAACTGCGGGGGTGCGGCCGCAGTTCGGCGACGAACGGTAGATTGTGATCGGGTCATAGTCGGAAAGGACTGCGTGCTTGGTGTTGTTTGGAGCTCTCGGTCGACTTCGACCTCGTCAGGGTCATCGTCCACCGAGAATTGTTCGCCTCGGTGAGGTAGTTGTCTCCGGGTCGAGACTCTTCTCACAGGAGGGGGTTTGCGCCTCGTAGCTTGGGGGGACAATTGGGGGACGCCCGAAGACTCTGATGCCTCTTCATTTCGATGCCCGCTGCGTGGTCTTTGGCTGCTTGAGGCGTGGACAACGCTGCTCAGGGTTCCTGTTCGGCCTTAGAAAGAAATTTCATTATACTCAAAGCCGCCAGGCCTCACCATAGTCTCGCCGAATTGTAGTATCTGCTGCGGTTGGCTCTTCCCGAGGTCTCGAGTCCGCTGCTCCAGAACCTGCGATTGAAGGCGGTCTGGGTGTGGACTGAGTATCTTGCCCAACTCTATCTTCGGGGTTCTTCTGGGGTAAGTCACTGGATGACATTCTGACTGAGATACTTTTCCCTCATTGAGTTGTTCCAGTTGCTCCCATCACTCGGCAAAGGCTGCGGTTTCAAGGACTGCACTGTGAATCCGGCACAGCTCTCGTAATAACAGGCAGTCAGGCGGGTCGATGCCTGGTCGGGGCACGTGGGTGCATCAAATGGGCACGAGGACTTTAAATCATCTGATGTGTTTGATGACGGTATCTATCTCAGGCGGAGGAGCACAGATATGTCGCGATGTGGAACTGAAACGGGAACGAGCGAAGGTCTCTGAAATGGATCAGATAATTGATAGCAGAGCAAAGGCAGTCGGTCTATGAATGGTGACTGGTTGGCATGTTAGTGATGCTTTTAACGATATGGGGTATTGTGTAGTACGAGTCGGGGCGAGGAGCCAGGACGACACGTCAATTGGCGCACGTGCTATAACCAGCAGTGGAGGCCGCGAGTAGGAATGGAGAGGATGGGGTGCTGGAAGGAACTGCCAAAATCTTGGAGAACACGAACCTCGTCTAACCTTGATCCAAAGCAAGCCGCAAGTCGCAGGCAAGGGAATGGCGAGAAGCAGCTGCAGACTGAGCTCATAGGAATGTCTTGATTTTTCGACAAGCAAATGGATGCGCAGTTGGTGGGCCGATGATGCCTGCAGCTGGTGCCCAAAGCTGGTCGGATCTCCGCTAGAGTCAGCTGCCCCAGACGGGAGAGCCGTCAAGTCCCGAGCACGCCGAAGTCAGTGCCTAGAGGAATGGTGCTGGAGGGGTCCTTGCACCTAAACTCGGCCGGTAATGGACTGCGCGCCCCCCCCCCCCCCTGTGGCAACGGAGTTTCTTGCCTGTCCTTTAGCCGCGTTAGGCGCTTCTCACCAGTAGCCGCCGTCTCAGGCTCCCAAGCGCAGTCGCGTCCCATCATCCCGTCCGTTCTTTTCACCACCCGTCATCGTCGCCATCAAACATCCCTCAAGTGTCCTTCGTTGACTAGGTCTGTTGACTGCTTTGTTCGGAGACCTCGCAGTTGAGATAGAACCGATCCCCTTCCTGTCACTCCGTACACCCCCCATTATCGGCCTCTCATCATGGCTCTCGACAACTTTTACCACAACAAAATTGAAGCTCTCAAGCTTGAGATCCTTCAAGGCCAAGCCGTCCTGCGCCGGTTAGAAGCACAACGAAATGACTATAACTCAAGAGTGCGACTTCTACGAGAAGAGCTGGGCTTGCTACAACAACCCGGGTCTTACGTAGGCGAGGTCGTCAAGGTCATGGGCACCAAGAAGGTACTGGTCAAGGTGCATCCCGAAGGAAAATACGGTAAGTCTCGACCACAGGTGGCCAGTTTTTAAACTCAGGCTGACGAACTGCCAAGTTGTCGATATCGCCGACAGCGTCGACATCTCCAAATTGACCGTCGGAAAGCGAGTCTCCCTTCTCTCCGACTCTTACAAACTCGAAAAGATGCTCCCTTCATCCGTCGATCCTCTAGTTTCCTTGATGATGGTCGAAAAGGTTCCAGACAGCACTTATGACATGATTGGTGGACTCGATCAACAGATCAAGGAGATCAAGGAAGTCATCGAGTTGGGTTTGAACCACCCGGAACTTTTCGAATCTCTTGGGATTGCTCAACCCAAAGGCGTCCTTCTCTACGGGCCGCCAGGAACAGGCAAGACACTCTTAGCACGAGCTGTGGCTCATCATGCCGACTGCAAATTCATCAGAGTGTCCGGATCGGAACTGGTACAGAAATACATTGGTGAAGGGAGCAGGATGGTGCGAGAACTTTTCGTCATGGCCAGAGAACACGCACCCAGCATCATCTTCATGGACGAAATCGACAGTATAGGCTCCAGCCGTGTGGAAGGGAGCAGCGGTGGAGACTCGGAGGTACAACGCACCATGTTGGAACTGCTGAACCAGCTGGATGGCTTCGAACCGACCAACAACATCAAAGTCATCATGGCAACAAATCGACTTGATATCTTGGACCCTGCGCTCCTCCGACCGGGTCGCATCGATCGCAAGATCGAGTTTCCGCCGCCGACTGTCGAGGCCAGAGCCGATATCCTGCGGATCCACTCCCGGAGCATGAACTTGACCAGAGGAATTGACCTGACGAAGATTGCCGAGAAAATGAACGGTTGCTCCGGCGCCGAACTCAAGGGCGTATGTACAGAAGCAGGCATGTTCGCGTTGCGGGAGAGGAGAGTCCACGTCACGCAAGAAGATTTTGACCTGGCAACGGCCAAAGTCCTCAACAAGCATGATGACAAGGAGGTGTCACTGGGCAAGTTATGGAAGTGAGTTCCATGCTGTATTCATGTCGGGTCTCCTTTTTTCCCTCTGCAGAGCGTCCAGTGTAACATTAGCGGGGCAATCAGAAAGGAAAGGATAGAGATTTCCAGGCGGCCACATATATCCGAGCATGTTGGTTTGCCGGATTCAAAACATTTCTTGTCTATGTTCTATCGTCGTCGTCGTCGTCTTCTTCTTGGTCGCGTACCGCGTCCACTATCTTTCCAGTTGGCCTTATATGCCAGAAGTCGCTGAACCGAGATTGGGCCATTATTGATCTATTCGACTCTCGCTCACTCAGTGCTCGTACTCCATCCGCCCCTTGATGAAGCCCCAGAACTCCTGCACCAGCTCCGTCTGCCCTGTCTCGGCGGCCCGCACGGCGAGATACTTCCTGTGGTCGACGGGGATGTCCCACGCCCCGGGGTTGCCGTCGACGACGCGGCCGCCGGCCTCGGTGAGGACGACCCAGCCGGCGCAGACGTCCCAGGCCCAGCAGCCGCCCTCCCAGTAGACGTCGATGGAGCCCTCGGCGACGGCGCACAGGTTGAGGGCCGCGGAGCCCAGCGCGCGCGCCGAGTGCACCATGGCGCCGCCCTCGTCCTTGCTGGCGCCCAGGGCCGCCCACGTGTCGATCTTGGTCCGCCAGTTCGCCCCGCTGCGGTCGCTGCCGTACTCGATGGCGACGACGCACTCGTCCAGCCCGGCCACGCCGCTGGGGTAGCGCAGCGGCAACTTCGTCTCGGCATCCTCATCGCCGCCGTGCCCTGAGGCCTTTCCGTCGTCTCGCATGATCCGCAGAAAGCTGCCCTGGCCCTTGATCCCGTGGTACAGCTTGCGCGTGAACGGGTTGAACACGACGCCCACGGTCGGCACCCGGCCCACGGCGAACCCCAGGCTGACGCTCACGTAGGGCCAGCCGTGGACGAAGTTGGTGGTCCCGTCGATCGGGTCGACGATGAAGGTCGGCTCCGGCCCCAGCTTGTTGCCCGGCACGTACGTCTCCTCGCCCATGAAGCTGAACGTGGGATACTGCTGCTTCAGGGTGCTGGAGATGAAGTCCTCCACGGCCTTGTCCGTCTCGGTGACCAGGTCGGCCGAGTTCTTCTTGGTCGACGCCGCCTTCGACTGGTTGCCCGTGCTGCGGTTCATGGAAGCCGAGGCGGATGTGATCATGGAGCCTGCCTGCAACGCGATGGCGATGAGTTTGTCCCGCAGGGCGGGGAGGTCGATGTCATCCATGCTGCGTAGATGTGTCTTCGTGCTCTGTTTACGGGCTTGTTGAGCGTCAATGGGCGTGTTTGGGCGGTAGATAGGTGGGAGAGGGTTGGTATATGGTTTTTTCGTGGCATTGTTTCCTTCGTTAATTTCGCCCAGATTGTTTTGAGACGATGGATGGTCGGTTCTCCAATAAAGCCAGAGGCTCGTGTCACGCTGCCAGCCATTGGTTCGACGATAAACTCCTCAGTCCTGAGCCCAAAACGACTACTATAGATCGGACCCTTACTCCTAAGAGGCCTTATTCTTAATAGATTCGTCAGGGCGAGAGTACTCTTATACATCGACACCTCACGATTCAATACCTGGGTAACTGAGACGTTTCAAGAGGGTGAGGGTAAAAGAATACGGGTAGTTCGCGACACCTCGCGTTCTCGTTACTCTATCGAGTCTTGTGCAAGAAGCACAGTGAAATCTTTTGATATGTATGTACAGAGTTCTGCTTCAGCCGAAGCTCCAGGACGCCCGGACGGTCGGATGTATGTCCTCAGTCTTCCGCTTGATAAAGTTTAGGGGGGAAATATATACAGAATATTCGTCGCTTGCTTGTTCATCATAATCAGACACGATGCCGCTGGGCAAAAGAAAACGTGAAAAGAAAAGAGTAGTGGCAATCATGAAATGATTCCTTCCGGCGATGGCTGGTTCGACCGCGCGTCCTGATATCTCGCCCCAGCATCACTGCTCATATCGCTCACCTCCGATATCTCACTCAGGCTCCTAGGGCGGTGTCCGATGGGCATTGGTACCGCCATTCCGATTGACGAGGCTCCCTGGCCGCCGATCCGTGCGGGGTCCCAGTTCAACGGCTTCCTCTTGATTCTAGGATATTGTCTCTGAGGATTCCGAAATCCAAAGGACAAGGGACGCACCAAGTGCTCCACCTCACCCATGCCCAAACCATCTAGGCCTCGACCGCTTTGTTGATGCATGCCGAAGGAAAGAACAGGGTCGTCGAGGGCACGGCGGTACGCAGATCGTTCTAGTCTTTGTTGACGCCAAGCTGAGTATCTTTCGCGGAGTGGTTTGCAGAAACGGAAGAGAAGAAATAGTAAGGCGGCCAACGCCAGGACAGGGAGAATGACTGCTGCGGCAATCTCTCCTGGGGACAGCCCTGACCCACCGGCTGAATCGGCTGATGTTGAACCTGAATTCCCTCCTGATCCTGAACTTGACCCGGGATCAGTGCTTGTACCGGTCTGTGACGATCCACTGCTTTCAGTTGTAGTAGGGATTACGCCGAGAGGTGCGCCTGTCGAGCCCGGCGAAGTCGAAAGGGCGCCTATGGACGTTGTGGTTGCTTCACTGTGTAGGGCGGACTTGGAAGCTGCATTCGTCGCCGAGACACTTCCGGTGGATAGTTGTGAATCCGTGGCGGTAACCGTTACCGTTCCTGTCCCACTTTTGATGGTGCTCACAGCTGCATCTGAAGATGCGAGATTGGTCTGTGCGGTGCTTGCTTGAGCGGAAGCTGCCACTGAACCTGCTGTACGTGTTGAGGAAGCCGAGAGGGCAGTTTGCGTTTGCTTTGCCGACGACTCGAGTGCAGATATTGCCGTCGTGAAGCCGAGCAGCTCGCTGGCGACGCTTTTCAGAGGATCCAGAGGGTTGTATATATCTCGAGGCTGTAATGGAATCGCTCTCACGGCGCAAATGGCAGTCAGAACTGAAACAAGCAGTTCCCTCTTGCGCATTCTCTCGTCCGCTGAGACTCGCCCTGTATCTTTCCCAATGAGTCGAGGTTTGACTAAGCCAATCGGCGCAATTCTTGAACTGGCAAATGCGGTAGGTCCAAAGAAGATCCGGGAAGTAGCCTGTTGAACTCTCGAAGCAACACAAAACACAACGGAAGAAATATGAGAAGAAAAGTACATTAGAAAAGAGCTCACCCATTGGGCGCCTTGCTGCCATTAGATACTCTCACAGAGGCATTCTGCGTACCTGCATTAGGCTTACCAGTGGGCTGTAAACATTTCGCAAGCGAATCCATCGCGCGGGGGCTGAGTAGGCGCGATGTTCGCACCAATGCCCGTGCGCGAGGCTTGGGCCAAACAACAAGCGTTTCAGCAATTTATAGCAAGGCAGAACACTTGGTGGTCGGCAGGATCTGAGCCTAAGCTCGGGAGAAGGCCGGGGAAGGTGGTGTTTGATCCCGGGTCCCTGGGACGTGGTCTCTTCGCATCCAGTGGTCCTTGTGTCGAGGCGGCTAATCATCTAGAAGGCGAGATGAAACCTGCGCCCGATTGAAGGGGAGATGGGCCGTGGCTGTTCGTCAACAGTCCGACTTCGGTTCTGTGGCAGATGCACAGTCACCGCGCGATGGACAGAAGAGCAGCAAGGATGAAGAGGATGAAGGTGCTGATTGTTCTCCATGATCCTTGCTCAACGGAGGCTGCGAGCCGATGTCAAAATTAAGTGGCAAGGTCTGACGAGAAATGGTACCGGGTACAGAGAAGTGATTCCCTGTTGACTCAAAGGTGACCACCATTGCAAAAGATATTAATTCCGTCCTTAGGAATAGCGGCATCGTTATCCTTATTGATTCTGAGATGGCGTCAATCCTCTGTCAGACTGTACCATTGTTTTCTTCCAGAGGCTTGGCTGGTGGTAGATAATGTTGAAGACGACAAGCTCCCGAAGCGGTAGTCAGGCCCGGGCTCGGCAGGGAATCGCAGGCCTGATCGCTCAGGCCTGCGCCCCAAGACGAAGCCGTAAGAACTTACTTCGACTCGCTCCAAATCCTGCATTGAAAGCTCCTGTGCTTGCTTCCCTAGCTATGCGGCTTGTTCGCTATGTAGGGAGCTGTCTCGCCCGCTATCATGCCAATGCTTCAGCTTATTGCCATGTGAACACATTGCAACTTCCACCCAGGGGGATGGCTGTCCTCCGTCCTTCGATGAATGCTTCATTTCCGCGAAGGAACTTATCGCTTTCCCCGAGTGATCCAATCACAATCTCCGAGGACCGCCAGACCATCACATTCCGTCTGGACAACGGCGAGACAATCACGCAGAAGATTTCGGCTACCCCAAAGGCAAACCGTGACAAGCTTGCGAACGCCCTTGCCTCGTTACTTTCGACACCAGAAACACCCAATCTCTCCTTGAAGCATTCATCAAGCCTGTCATTTGGCACGACCCAATGGCAACTCGATGCCCTCGGCGATGCTATACACCGACACACGGCTCATTCTTCAGCCAGCGAGTGTGAAGAGGTGGAAAAGTTGATCATGGTCGAGGCCGAGAAAATGAATCATCATCCACACATTACCCGTGGGAAATCTGGCGGAGAAGAAGACAGATACATGACTATCACATGTACAACCCACAGTCCTCGCGGCCTGAGCGTTCGAGACACCCGGCTGGCACACAAGATCAACGCCGTTCTGGATGCGTTCGACGTCACGGAGCCTGTGAGCGCAGATGTTGCGAAAGATCTATTTGAGGGCGAGAAACTGGTCGCCGCACACCGCGAGCGGATGATTGCCCTCAACCGGCAGAAAATCTTAGAAGCCCTAGAAAGCTGCTCCTGCGATGCAGCGAAACCAATTTCTACAACTTCCGCGCAAGAGTCTTCTACCCCCTAGACCGAGAATGGTGGCGAACTTCTGCTTCGCTGTGACAAACTCAGTAAACATTCGAAGGGCTGAAGGAGACTGCAGGAGACAAAAGACAATCTCGGTCAAGATCATCAAGAAAGAGCAGAAAAACGAGCATGATGTCGCATTAGAGGCGAAACGATAATCGTTTGATTCTTGAGAGGAGCTGGCCATTCGGCACTATCCATGAATAAGGAACCCATCCAGTTGCCCTGCCCGTTCTATGCAATCCAACGCCACTTTATGCATCTCTCTATTCCGTCGCTCTTCGCTCTTCAAGATGGAATCGACCGCATTATGTACACCGAAGCCGGGTCGAAGCTTCTTCTAACGGTTTCCGGTCCTCAAGGCCGATATCACATTCCTATTCGTCCTTGCCTTCGACAGCCTTCTTGTCCTTCTTCTTCGCCCCTTCGGAAGAACTCCCAATATCGGTACCCAAAGCTGCGTCCCACCACCGGAAAGAACTGGCATAATTTCCCAAGAATTTCTCATGATGCACGTCATGATGGTCCGCTCCTGCCCAGAAAGGCAAGAAGTGATGTAGCGACCAGGGAAACTCATAGCCAGAGTGCGCGTCAATAGCTTGGAAAAGTCGGCCCACGATCCACAGATACATTGTGACGATATGGAGGTTCTTGGTTAGCGCGCAAAAAACAATGGGGATCCCAACAGTGCCGAATGCGAGGATCATGGTTTCCAGCGGCGAGGCGTACTCGGCGGCAAGGCCAAACGGTGCGCTGTACTGGTGATGCAGCTTGTGGATCATCTTGTAAAGTCGAGGCAGGTGGAGGACTCGGTGGAACCAATAGTGCCATGCATCTTCAAGGACAAAGAACAACGCGATCTGCCAGGCCATTGTGTACCAGGGAGGAAAAGGAACGGATGTGGACAAGCCGAAGTATTGAGCCATTGGATGGAAGAGCCAGATTTGAGGGAGTTCGACGGTAAAGTGGGAGAGGAGGACCAATTTGGCGCATGCCCATTGTTCGGCAAGCGTGGGCATTTTGTTCTATACCACTCTCGTGTCAGCAAGCCGAAGAGGTTGACACCAATCCATGAGGCATATGACCACTTACCGCCTGGATCTTGTATCTCCTGAAATAGGGAATCTTGTCCATAATCATGAATGGCACACACCTCCCAAAGTACACCAGTTCGTGCATGGCGAAGCTCATGATACCCGTCGCCAACACATCGTTCTGCATGTATGCGTACCATGCTGCCCAAAGCTTTTCAAAGATGTTCAGGTGCACATTGTAGGCGGCGATATCGTTGAAGTAGTCCGTGTAAGTGACGGGTGCGGCGAAGGTTGTGGAATTCCTGCAGCAGATCGATGTATTAGCCCAACCAATTCATCGCATCTCGGGCTTGTTTACTGGATTTTTGCGAGGGAGCATACATCTTGAGGAAGGGTAAGTCGACCGACCTCGCCAGCAACAAAGAGCGAGGTGGAAGAGGCGATAAGAAAGAGTGACAGGTCAACAACGAACTGGTTGTAAAAAAGAATAGGATAGGAAATCCAGAAATCCTTGGGCCAACAATTTGAATCTCGAACTGAAAGAACCCTGGATTAGTGGTTTGTTCCGGAAGCCATTTCTTTGATTGGCAAGGTGGGCTTGCAAGGGGTTTTTATTGGGCGCTGTGGTGGTGGCATCACTCGGGCCTGCAGGCGGCTCTGGAGCTTCCGGGTAGGGACCACAGGGAGGTGGTGGTGGTGGACTGACGCGCAGACACTCGTAGGGAGCCGGATGTGCTGAGGCGGTGAGTGGTGGGCATGCAGGGTGGCGTGTTCAAGGGGGCAACCTTGTGGCTCTGTACCTGATCTTTGCAAGATGGTGTTTGCCGAATCTCCATCAATCACGAGAGCCGACGAGATGGGCGCATCGATTGTCAAACCTACCAAACAGTGCAAACAACCCAAGGAAGAGAGAAAAGGAGGGCTCTGCCATGTCCGCGCGGATCAATGTTATTCCTCCACTGTCTCCAGAGGCAAGGCTGTGAGGTGACATCACGGTAATATCGAGCATACGCCCTTCGACGGACAGTTCCCAGAGCGAGAGGCTTGTTATAAACGTATCAAAAATGTTATTACACGATCTCGAACTCTAACCTCTGCTACTGGATCCAAAAACGGTCTCCAAGGAGGACATCCAGCATACCAAGACAATGTCTGAAACAACTATTATCGAACTTACACCCCCAGCTTCGGCATTGCTTACACCACCGCCACCAATCACCCAGGACGATGGCATTGCGTCTCAAAGAATCGCTGAAACCGCACTGGAGCAGCCTGCATTACGGAAGGGCTCTACTGCGGTAGTATTTGTGTCTGTGACGGGCGTTACAGGTATCAGCAGTCTGCTTGCGGGTCTGATAACCGTTATTCTACCAACATTGGCAAAAGACCTGCACCTTTCAGATTCTGTTCTTCTATGGTATCCTCCTGTCTGCCAAGTAGTTACACCGTCAATGACTAACTGTATATCAAAGGCCTTCGTCAATCTATGCTCTAACGTGTGGTTGCTCGCTGATTCTTTCAGGAGCTGTCGCCGACGTGGTGGGCAACCGCTTCATGTATCTGCTGGGTTGTCTACTTCAATGCGCGCTCACCCTGGCATGTGGACTGGCCCAGAACAGTTTGGAGCTGCTCTTCTTCCGCGCACTTGCTGGCGTCGCGATCGCCTTCTGTCTGCCCTCCGCCGTGAGTCTCATCACGTCGTATTTCCCCCACGGGCGCCGTCGCAATTTTGCGTTTGCAATGATGGGCGCTGGTCAGCCTGTAGGCTTCTCAATTGGCCTGGTCGTGGGGGGCATCTTGACCGATGGACCCGGGTGGCGGGCGGGTTTCTATATCGCCGCTGCCATCAATGCTGTCCTTTTTGCTCTGGCTGTTATCGGTCTGCCAAAATCGGCACAGCCAACGCGGCTGTCAGTCAGGAGACTGGCAACAGAGATTGACTGGCCGGGGGCCTTGATCCTCAGCACCGCGCTGGGTCTCCTCTCGTACGTTTTTGCGTAAGTATTCGCATACCGCCCCATGTTGAAGTGCCGAGCTAAGCGACGATAGTGTCTTGACCGGCAATGTTTCAAGCATCAAGTCACCTACAAACATAGCATGCTTGTCAACGGCGGTTGCGTTAATACCGGCATTCATCTGGTGGGTTGGTCGACAGGAGAAGCTCAACCGTCCAGCAATCATCCCGAATTCGCTGTGGCGCAATAGGATCTTCACGAGCGTTTGTGTCGACGTCTTTTTGGCTTGGGGAGCATTTAATGCAACCGAAACCCTTCTTACCTTCTTCTTCCAGGATATCCAACAGCTCAGCGCCACTCAGACCTCTCTGCGTTTCTTACCAGCTCCGGCTTCTGGTATTGCCACCAATATTCTCATGGGCCTGGCGGTGCACAAAGTTCGCGCAGATTGGGCGGTCATCTTCACCATGGCGATCTCCAGTATCTCACCTCTCCTCGTTGCCATCATGAAAGTCCGCGCGTCTTATTGGGAGTACGTTTTCCCAGCTATAACGTTAAATGCCATAGGACCAGACGTTCTCTTTACCGTTTCCAACCTAGTCATCACAGCCGCCTTTCCAGAGAAGACACAGGCATTGGCAGGCGGGGTCTTCAACACTGTCGCACAAATCGGTAAAAGCGTCGGCCTTGCGCTCTCCGCTGTTATCGCAGGAAGTATCACCATGCAGTCAGATTATGCAGATAAACAAGCACCGAAGGCACTGATGGAAGGATACAGAGCAGCCTTCTGGTTCTGCTTGGCTGTGACGTCGAGCACCCTTGTAGTGAGTCTTTGGGGCTTAAGGAACATTGGAAAAATCGGGCTGAAGCGAGACTGAGGCTCCACTCGGTCCAGACCTGCTCCCCAGGCCGGTCTTTGGATGGTTTATATACATACTCAAGAGGCTCAACGGGGTTCAGGTTGAGTCTATTGACACCATTGAGTTGCACATCGCGCTCTCCAAGAATTGGTCTATTCAGGTTTCACATACCTTGCGGCGCGATTTTGACGGATATAAAGACAGTCGTACCACGCCGATACTGCGGACGAGTACGCTATGGTACAGCAAACCACATCTACCCCTGCTGCAAATACCATTGAGGCTAGTGTTATCCGAGAAGCTTTTCTTTTGTCCCGGACGAGCGCGGCTCTGGATCCGGCTTGCAATCAGCATGGCTTTGTGTCATGTGCTAAACCCCAGATGCTACACGTGGGTTCTCTGCGGGCAAGCATTGGCATCTCTGGGCACCCATTATGTCTTATCTTGTTTCGTCGACATCACCCTGCAGCCAGCCGGCCATCCCTGGGAAACGGCCGGTCATCCTACACGAATCGATGGAGAGCCCCCTATTTCTGGTATCACCATCCTACCTATGGGCTTCGCTAGGCGGGGTCGAGGGGTAGGAGATCCGGATAATAGGCTCGCGAGCACCCTGTACTTGTAGGTAAGAAAAATAGGGCGATCGAGCAAGAAGTGGCGAAGGCTAAACATACATAACTCAAGTGACTTGCCAACAGATGCTAGTTATGGTGTGACCAAAGCGCTCACATCGAGTTCTTAACCCTTCTTGTCGCTCAACACATCCTCGCCTTGGCCCTTATATACATCTTCCAAATCCAAAGTTGGTATTCGTACGATTATCTTCGGCAACTCATCGACCAAGACTGCCTCCCGGAATCCTTGAAACGTATTCCCGTCATGTCGGTCAAGGAGCCAAGATCCGCCTTTGACCGCAACCCTCAGTTACCGTCCTCGCGACCTGCGAGCATTTTCTCGGCGCAATCCATCGATACACTTGTCGCTGATCAGAGCTACCGAGGCTTTCCATCCGAGCAAGCATACCTTGATGCTCTCAAAGAATGGGCACAATCAAAAATGTTCTACGAGTCCGATGAACAACTACAAGGCTTCTACGGCACCAAAACTCTGGATGACATCCTGATCAAACAGGGGACTACTCGGGGTGCGAAGAAGAGTGTTCGAGACCAGAGGAGGGCAACGGTGGCTCCTCAACTGCCCACTCTCGCCGAGCACAACGGCAGTGCGACAACCTTGTCGAGACAAAATTCCGTTGCGCAGGGCGCAGACGCCACAGACGAGCGGCCGGAAGCCAAAGGCAGCAAATTGAAACGAGTCTTCACACGGCGCAAGACCGTGGTATGAGACATTCCGGATGTAATGGCGCCTACGACATGTTATGTACTCTTACAGGGATCTGCGCACTCGATGGTGGAGCAGGTATCACTCATTACAACAGAGAAGGAAAGAACTGGGATTCACGAAGTATACGTCTATGGGGCGATTATATACATAGCATCACATACTATTGCGTTCCACGTTACTCGGATCTCAATCCCGCCCATTAGCTTCTGCTGGACTTCGTGAGAATATTGCACCATCTTCTAGAAAGTCTCCTTCATCGTCAGATGGTAGGTGTTGTTGGGGCCGCCCAGGTCTGCATCCTATTTTCTGTCAGGCCTCTTTCGACATCCCCTGTGCTACCCAACCACTAGAACTTCTCTCTATTTCTCTAGTGAGCCAAGTTCCTTGCTGTCCTGAAGGTGCTCCAGTCCCAGCCATCTCAGTCACGATCTGATCTTCGGAAGACGAGACCTGGGTTTTGAGTTCGAACGGCGGTATGTGGACTGAGCACCTAATGCTTTTGATGGAGTAGAGCCGACACCTAATTGCGGGGGTTTTCCCTAGTAACACCATCTCCGCCATCTAGGTATACTCCGGCCTCAACGCATGGTTACTCGTTCCCTGTGTAAGGTCGAACAACATCTAGCGTGTGCGCAAAGTCAGAGACATGCATCCAGCTCCAAGTGGGAGTCAAATCAGCTGTCCAGAGCAATTCTCAATAGGTTTGTCCTGAACGATCTGCCGTCTGCTCAGCATTCAAGTAAGAAGGTGCATTTCCATAACACGAACAGTGAAGCGAGAAATGGCTGGCTTCCCAGCGCGACGCTGCATTTAAATGCAACAGAACGGCATCGAGGAACCGACCCCTGCTTGGAGATGTGTTGCTTGGTCATTTCGAGCAAACTACTCCGCCAATTGTAACGGTCCAACTGCCAGTCGTTATCATCTGTTATTCAGCATACACGAGGAGCCGAGCCTAGGCATCCTCAAACTGGGCCAGATAGAGCGCCTCGAGGCCTTGGAAAGCCACATGGAGGTGGTCTCACCGCTTAACCCTCCTCCAACCTCCTCAACCACATTCTTGGAGTCCACGCGCAAGGGCAACGCTACCGAAACCTCCGCACCCATGTTGAAAGGATCACCGCGCTGACGAGACCAATCCTGAGAACCCCCTAGGTTTGTCAGCCACCGTGTCAGGAGATGTAACCGTCGAGAAAGCTCCTCTAACCAGGGCCCTACCAGGCGAATCTCCCTCCGACAATTCTTGAAGAAGACTATCTCTGGCGAGTGCCTGGCTAGAAGCATAGCAGATATAGGGCCCCCGCCATACCTCCCAAACTCCACAGTTGATGCTTTCCGAATGAAGCCTTTCGAATCACTGGCAGTCCATACAATGAAACTTCCACCATGGCCGTAACGTCGACATCCAAACATGGCTACCCGACCGATCTCCTATGGGTCAATCATGATGCGCTGAATATGAAAGCACAGCCCCACCGGCAACGGGTCTTCAGCCACATCCAACAACGGTACCGACCATGGCAGAGACGCGATTCTGCCCTGAAGCTAAGAAAGAGCGTGAAACTACCCACATCCGGCTCTCGAGAGCATTCCTCGGAGAGCGAGGAGGACCGCTCAGAGTCGTCAGTGAGGACAGATTCGTGGCGTGCTTCAGGGGCTCTCATACTAATTCATTCCATAGAGCAGTTCCCCCGCCTCGTCATGTACTTCTTACAGTTCAGAGCCTCTGACCAGCTCGGAGAGGAGCCCCGGGCTTGCGGTGTATGATGTCAAGTTGTTTCAAGGGAACTCTGATCCTTTCAACGCTTATCCGGTGCCCATCTCGCCGAGAGTCAACGATATTTTGAGATTTTACCGGGACATCGTCATACCGTCACAATACCACACCGGGTCGGATGGATGGAGAACGCTCGACGCCGCCAGGGATGACTGGAGAGATGTCGTCCGTTCGCTGTATGAGAAGGGTGGCGCGCTGGGATTCCTCGCACGATGGGCCCAGGTCGCGTCCAATGTCACCGACAATTCCGAGCTCGCCGTCCAGAGTTTACGTTTTCGATCTCAGAGTACCTCAATGCTACTGCGGAAAATGCAGCAGGGCTCCGGATTTGTGTCGAGGTCGTCTTACTGGCACATCATCACGTTGTATATGGCCGAGGCGCAAGCTGGAAACGCCGACGGGGCGTGGCTCCACGCAACGATGCTGTCTCGGGCATTGAAATACGAGAGTCAACAGGGGCAAGTCGACATCACGTCTCTGCGATCCTTCATGTACAATGAAGCTTGCGCCTGCTGCATGTTCCTGCGCAAGCCCGTTCTAGACTATGACGGCTGGGTTTCGGATGTGTTCAAGACACCTTGGGCAGAAGGCAGAAAGGAATTGCCGGCCATGCAGCTGTCGTTCTCGACATCGCTGGATCCCTCCGTTGAGGATGAGTTTCTTGTGGACATGTTCATTCAGGAGCGCGAAAGCCTTGCAGTCTGGAGGCACGGTTCCGAAAGAGGGGACGGCCTGTCTCCCGCCGTGTTCACCTGGTGGTGTTCCAGCCATCTGGTCAAGCACACGAGACTCGTGAAGTACGCGCTTGACCGCCTCGACGAGGCAAAGCAAGGGAAAGGCCCGCAATCGCACCTCCACAAGAAGAACGCCTACCTCGCGTTGACTGCGGTCTACTGGACGCGCCTGATTGCTGGGGACGAGACTCTCCTCGGCCGGGAGATCTATCAAACGAAGAAGCCTTTGCGAACCCTGACGAGGCAGCTTCTGGAGAAAGAGCAATTGGTGGTGGAGTTTACCGGATCGATGAAATACGCCAACGCACGACTGTGGGCTCTTTACGTCGGGGCGCAAGCAGAGCATGACCACCTGGGCATTCGGCGATGCGATGAGAGCTGGTTCAGCGACCAGTTTTCCCTTCTGGTTGCGCAGATGAACTTGTCCTCCTGGGAGGCCATTCGCTTGATTCTTGACGGCTTCCTGGATTGCGATGTCGTCGAGCCCCACGGTTCCAACTTTGTGCCAGCACTGTTGTCACGTCCTTCCTCAACCACACAAGGTGATAGTCGGCGGTCGTCCAAGACACCATGATCAGAACCAAACCGGGAAGCAGGAGGCCGATTTTTCCATAACCACGGGTGCTGGTAGGGCATTTGATCAGGAGCGGCCACGATATTTGAACTCAAGCGACACCGGCGACAGGTTAGGTACGATATGGTGCCCGACAATGGCTCGCGTCAGTGTCCATACTAGGAACAATACTTGCCTGCATGCTCAAAGCCCCAGCTCCGCCGAAGGAGAAAAGACATCGACATGGAACCTCACGGGCTCAGCTGGACGGCACAAAACTGGAATATTGGGAACGAACCCTCGACATGGCAGTGAGCAAATGCTCCTCTTCGAAGTGTTTCTCTGATGTCGACAAGTTCAATAAGACGTGCGCGAGATTGACAGATTATGTCGGTGTGGGTTACATCGACGTGGCATCTACTGGCTTCTCGTCATCAATCTATTTAACGCAGGAGAGAAATCCGTGCCATTGCCATTGCCATGATCGAGGACCCGTCTTGAGACCCGGAGATAAACAGCGAAATTCTCCCAATTAGGCAATTTCTGGCATATCTCCAGCCCAGGATCTTGGACCGGGCTCGGTCGGGCGCAATAACTGCCAGTTTCCCCTACCGCTGAATGATCCGAGAATTGATTTTCTCCTGGTGTCGTATTTCGAGAGTGGTAATGGTGCAAAGCATATTTTGTCAACCTCGAGGCGGTGGTCATCCTTCGTTTTCTCATCCTGTGCCCAAATCCAGCCCCCTAACAATAGCTATTGCCGCAATACTGGCAATGGGCACGATGGCTTTCTTGGGTCGATTCGGCGAGGGCTTCAACCGGGGACTCAAAATACCGACTTGTCAGATCCCTAGTGTCACCATGACCTGCCAAATACCTCTTGTCTTGGGCTCTATAAAGCAGTGAGATGGCTCTACCACCGACCGTCACTCTGGCAGCAGACACGAAAGGCATCCCCTCCTCTCACCTGTGGCCGTGAATACTTGGGATCCATCAGGATGACTTCGACCGACGCGAACGAGAACGAGGCGCTCCTCTATCCGCCCAAACCGGCTCCCGTGCTGCACATCCCGCCCGGTGCAGCGGCCAAAGTCCAAATCATCGACACGACCTCCCGCCTCGACGTGCCTGTGGAGGTCTTCATGGGGCCGACCCAGTTTGGGCACGAGATCCTCCAGGTGCCGTCCTTCTCGTTCCTCGTCGAACAGGTGTCCACGGGCCGGAAACTGCTGTTCGACCTCGGGTGCAGGAAGGACTGGCAGCGCCTCCCGCCCGCGGTGCGGGGCCTGGTGACCCAGCCGGGCTGGAAGATCGAGGTCGAGAAGGACTCGGTCGCGCAGATCCTGCAGGAGGGCGGCGTCGACGTCGCCGGCGGCGCTGTCGAGGCCATCGTCTGGAGCCACTGGCACTACGACCACACGGGCGACCCGAGCACGTTTCCCGGGAGTACGGCGCTGGTGGTCGGCCCGGGCGTCCAGGAGGTGTTCCTGCCGGCGTACCCGGAGAACGAACAGTCGCCGCTCCTGGCCGCGGACTTTGCGGGCCGCGAGCTGAAGGTCGTCGACTTCGACAACTCGGAGACCGTCCAGATCGGCCGCTTCCGCGCCATCGACTACTTCGGCGACGGGTCCTTCTATCTCCTCGACGCGCCGGGCCACGCGGTCGGGCACATGTGCGGGCTCGCGCGCGTGACGTCGTCGTCGTCCACCACCACCACCACCACCACCACCACCACACGGGACGGCGGCGACGCGGAGGAAGAAGACACCTTCGTCCTGATGGGCGCGGACGCAGCCCATCACGGCGCCGAGCTCCGACCGACCGCGTACCTCCCGCTGCCCAAGACGGTCCGCCCGACGCCCTACGCGGCCAAACACCCGCCGGGCGTCGGCTGCCCGGGCCACATCTTCGAGACGATCCACCCGCGCGGCCGGGGCACCGAGCCCTTCTACCACATCCACGCCGGCGTCGCGCACGACCCGGCGCGGGCGCAGGAGATCGTGGGCGTGCTGCAGGAGTTCGACGCCGCGGACCACGTCTTCGTCGTCGTCGCCCACGACGCCAGCCTGCTGCACGAGAGCGTCGGCGTCGACTGGTTCCCGCGCGGGACCCTGCGCGACTGGAAGAAGAAGGACTGTGCGCGCCGGGCCAGATGGCGTTTCCTGGAGGACTTGACTAAGGCGGTTGAGCACGCCGCTCCGGCCGAGTGCGCGGAGGATCAAGTTGGCGAGAAGACGTGCGACGGCACATGAGTCACGGAGGAAAGACACGGGCGCATTATTGGAGTTCACTACTGCGTGCACGCAATACGCCCGGGCGGAAATTCACGCCATGTGTCTCCAAGAGAAGAAGAATTCCCTGTATCATTAGTGAGCTAGCTAGCTAGCTCTCTGTGTTTGAATCTCATCTCATCTCAACTCATCTAATCCAGTCCAGCGGGCCGAATTACCCCCCCAACTGTCGACAATACACGGAAAGCCAAGGCCAGAGGTATTGTCGTTCAGTGATGAGACTGGACACCCTTTTTAATGAAGAGGGAGTGCCTGGCTGTATTGCGTCTGCGTCTAGGGCATGAAATACTTGAACAAAGCCCTCCTCTGCGAGGTTTTATTATTAGCTATTTGATTACTTTTACCTTCAGGCGCTATGGAGCCTATGTAATTATGTCCTTCAACATAAGCACGGAGTAAGTGTGATGACACTATCATCGTTCAACTCGCGATTGACCCAGCGGGATAGCCCCAAGCCATGTACGACACGGTCGCTCGTTCGCGGTATTGCATCCCACCTAACGGCGAAGCCAAGCCTTTCACATTGTTCTGCAGGATCTTAGAACGAGGACTGCAAACCCCGAACTCCAGACTCCGGTCCCCGTATGGTTTGAATCAAGCTCTGTCCTGGCAGATGAGGGAGAACGGTTTCGGGAAGTTGGTCCACTTGTCGACCGGCTCGAGACGGTAGGTTGGGTCCTCGAGGGAGATCTAGTTCAGAATGCCACAGTCAGCGAAGGAAGGCGACCTCTCAGCATGGATGGTCCATCTACGTGCAAGGCAAGGAAAGGATTGGGGAAGACGGGATGGATGGAGGGAGCGAGGCAGTGAAGTTGGTGTGGACTTTTGATACTCACATCGAACTCGAGCAGGATTCTCGGGATCACCTTCTTCATCTCCAGCTCGGCAATGTGTCTGCCAATGCAGACGCGTTTGCCGGCTCCGAATCCGAGCACGGTCCTCTCCATCATGAGTCGGCGCTGGTGGTCAGGCTCCAGCCAACGATCGGGTCTAAACTCGTCGGCGTCCTTCCCAAAGACGGTGCGGTCGAAATGCGCATTCCAGACAGACACGCCCACTATGGTACCGCCCGGGAGGAACGTCCCAGCGATCTCGGCCCCCTCCGGAGGAACCTCTCTTTCCAGCGGGACTCGGACGAAGGGCTGCATGCGCATGGTCTCTTTGATGACGGCGCCGAGATAGTCCAGCCTGTCTGTCTCGACGAATCGTGGCTGGGGGGACAGTCGTCCTGCGTTGAGCGCCTCGTCGATCTCGGAGCGCAGCTTCTTCATTGCCCCGGGATACTTGACCAGGTAGTAGAGGATGGCGGTCATGGTGAAGGCCGAAGTGTCAAAGCCAGCGGCAATGGTGCTCGAGATCATCCTCAGGATGGTTTCGTCTGAGACGCGGTCCTTGTGCCGATTGCGTCCGTCCAGGTATTTGGCCATGAGATCAGGCTTTTCACTGGCATCACTCACAAACCCCTCATCCGCTTTGTACTTTCGCTTGTTGAACTCTTCGATGGCCATGGCCGTCCACGCCTGGGGTTTTGCGGTCTGTCTGCTGTACCATGTCCAACAGAGCGGAGACTTGAAAAGGAGCTTCTCGAGCGCGGGCACGCTTTGCCAACGGCCCCAATGTACCAGTCTCGCATAGGCCGAGACCGGGGCGACGGATCGTCCGGTTTCCAGATAATCCGTCTGTTTGCTGAAGGCCGCCTTCAGGAGAAAGTCGACTTGGAATTGCTGCATAACGTCAAACAGTGTCGCCGTTCGGGACTTGCGAAGGACCTGCACGAGTGTCTCGAGAGCATGGTCTACATCGGGCTCATAATCCAGCAGATTCTTGGCTGCGAAGGCGCTTCCGACTGCCCGCTTGAGAGCCGACACTTCGTCCTCGTCTAAAATATCAATCACCGTGCCGAGGACTCTCCCGTTCACAAGGGCTCTCAAAGTCGTATAAGACTGGGCCTTGACATCACGGATGGGCGTCAGTCGAAGCAGGCTGGCAGGGGTGGGCACCTTGCATACCTTTCTGAACTCCCCGTGCATCGAATGGATCATAGGAACCGCGGCAGGGTCGGAGACGCTCACGGTGTTGGGACCAATTCGCACCAACGGCCCGTACTGATTATGGAGTTCTTTGAGTGTGTGTGAGAACCCTCCATACTGTGTGACAGAAAACCTCCAGAGGTCCGTGAATGATGCCAGGAGAGGCCCCGGAATGGAGCACAGCCGTCGGTATCTGAAGAGAGCCGTCGCCAGCAGGAAAATGGCAACAGACCAGAGCGAGAAAGACAACGAAAAGAGCATGGTCGAAACGGTCAAGACTGGATGTTTCACGACAACTGTGCCGGTGGAAAACGAGTCTCGCCTTTGAAGAGGTTCTTTGACGTACCTTATATTATATCTTGCCGGGCTCATTCGCAGAGGTCCCGTGTAGTGGTCAGACTCGCCTTGAGGGACGAGAAAGATCCAAGGTCGTACGTTAGGGGTCGACAGCCCACTCTCACAGTGTTCCGTGATTCCATGGGGCCTTACATAAGACGATGGAAGCTTGTTCCCTGTTCTGTTCTCAGGCTGGACATCCCAGATTGAGCCATTATGAGCCTGGGAGGAGGTTGAGAGTCCACATCAGGTGCGAGCAATGGCTTGAGGCGACGATCATGGGTTGTACGAGGGAAGGGGCCTGTTCTGATCGACGTCGGGAGAAGGGGACGTCTTACCTTTGACATTCGTTGTTACTCGGTTGGCCCATATGCGGGAGTCAGGACACAGCAACCCTCTCGTCGACCTGCGATGATTGGATGAAGAGCAAAGCACATGAGCAGGTTCCCCGCGTCTTATACTGCTCCATCGTCTCCCTGACTAAGCTCTTAAAGGAGTGGACCTTATTGACTCCTTTCCGCGGAGGCTTGTAGCGATTCATGCAGGGGGATGGGATTGATTGTACACAAGTTGAACTCCGATCGTACTCATGGCTCGTGAGACGCGATACACCAGTCACCTTTATTGCTGATTCGTGGCTGAGGACGTGGGGTTGGCGATATATTCAAGAGTATGGTCAACACCGGGGGTTCCTTCTGGGTAGCCTGACCCAAGCACTGCGAGTCGATCTTTTTCTGATTTCAAGGAAGGGGTATTGCCGGTGAATGGGCTGATGTCTTTCCTTCTTTCGCAGAACTCCGTTCGAGAGCAGCTGGATGTCCGGGAATCGTCTACAACTCGCCCTGACTTGCGATTTGTCCCAGCCGGGCAATTCCGAATAGTTTCACGTCGTTCGGTCCTCGGAAGCACTTTTCAGCTCGTTTCTTTCCAGTATAGCAATATAAACATAGTGATAGCCCTACATGCTGTTAGTTGCAGCCGAAGGAAATTCTGGAGGGTCAACACGTGATGGGGTTTTGTATTACTTCAAAGCCATGTAAGTCAGGCACAAGGCCCAGTTTTAAAGCTGACAACATCAGCCTTGGTGGACAACACCCATTGTCCAATGTATTGGCTGAAGCCCTTTTCGATTTCCGTTGCCCTCTAGGTCGAGCCACCAACCATGATCCAGTCTTAGTCGCTGGATGACGCATCAGTCGTTCGGACTCACGTCGACCCGGGATGAAGCACGCAGCCCGACGGAGAACGGGGGTGACTCGGTATGACGAGGGCATGTGCTCGAAGAGGCTCAGAGTGCCGCCCTAGGGGACCTTGCCAGGTGTTAGGATTCTCGTGCTTGAGAACATGTTTGCATCAGCAGAGAGTGCATGGTATGGGACTCCAGACGTCAAAGACGGCGACCTGATGCTGTATATCTGCGGCTGCAGGCAGGCACCAGAAAGGGGCAGTGCAGGGGGGGCCTCGGCCTTACGAACAAGACGAGCCACTGGATGGTAACTGGGCAGTGAGGCAGGCTTGGTAGGACTTCGCCAGAGCTTTGCGTTGCATCTCTACAACAGGCACGGAGGATAGTCACGTACAAAGACCCATGTGCTGTGAAACACATCAAGCCCAACAACAGTATAGAGAACATATCCTGTTCTTCAAGGAAATTGTTGCATTCACCATGATGCTCCTATATAGAACATCGTTTTCATATCGATTTTGCCCACCCATGTACATGCTCATAACCAGGTTGCCCTCCTTCGCCTTCTTCTGCTCCAACGTTTTGACCGGACTATCTCTTGGATCCCGATACTCGTTCGACGGATCCCCTTGCCTTCTCGCCTCCGTCATCTCCGCCTGCCCGGACGCGGCGGGCTTGGTGCTGTGGAAAAGGTAATAGAAGGGCACAAAGGCCAAGACGCTTCCGACGGCGATACTGCATTTTGGGGGGGGCCCATCGTGTCAATACTCGTCCAAAGAAATGTATGTGTATAGACACATGGTTGTGGTAATTGCATTCAGGCTGGACGCGGACCTTACATTGGTACTCTGCTGTTGTAGGTGCCCGGGACATCAGGACGTGCAGACACGTAGGCTCTTCTGGACTGTCTGGATCCCGTCTGGAGGGATTGGATTGGTCTCAGGGCGGGCTTGACCGCCTGGATTGCACAACTTCGGGGCGACATGGTGGTCGAGACGTATTTTGGAACTTTTGAGTCTACGACAACAATCACAGTGATGGCCCTTGTTCAGTGTCAATAGCTCTGCCAAATGTTGAAGATCACACATTTGAGTCTCTCTCCCCCCTTTTCTTTACTTTTACCGTTCCTTCTACCTACGTCGCTTCTTACCTTTGCCACAAAACATCAATCCTGCGTCATGAAAGAGCCTGTTCCTGTTCGACGGGAAACGTCATGTCTCTAGATCGTTTACATCATGACCACGGACGGAATTTGCTTTCCCTGCCCACGCGGAGACAGCCCCCAGGGTTTTTTTCAAATCTTCAAATCTTACCTAAAAGGCCTCAATCGCCGATCGGCGGTGACGGCGCGGCGCCAGTCCTAGTGGCCCCCGGATCGACACCAGGGGGGAGGAAAAGTTCGAGGGCTTGAAGAGCCCTTGGGTTAGCGAGACGGAGAAGTCCCCGCATGCGAGCAACGAACGAGTGCAGTAGGCTTGCCAGGTAATCGTTACGAGCAGTCCGTATTTGGGCAGGTGGCAGGGTTGCAAGTCCCTCCACAGTCTCGGTGGCTGGCTGGGTAGCGAGGTAGGCAAGCTCCTCCTCCCTGAGAAAGACCTAGCTCGCGAGGTACCTAGGCAACTACTTGTAGAAAGGCCCTTGTACTTGTACCACCAAGCTACTCGTAACCAGCTAACTGGGCAGGCCAAACGACGGTGCCCATCCTGAGAGACTGGACCACCCAAGTACCTCGTACTCGACTCGCACTGGCCCCCCTGAACAGGCACTACTACGAGTACTACTGTACGTCCCGAGCACTCGTCCTCCCACCTGGGTAGCAGGTAGTACGAGGTAGGTACCCATCAATCTCCCCGCTGCCGATGGGCGAATTCCAGTGCGCGAGTCCGGGGGTCGCTTGCTGGGGGCCAGTCCCAGGATGCGTCAAATTTCGCCTATCAAACATAGCTCATCAAAGGTGATGCGGTTCGTCTGCATGAATCATGGTACTCCGTCGCCAGCCAGCCAGCCAGCCAGCCAGCCAGTCCACGCCCAGATGCGTTGCTAGCCAAATCAGCCTCGGTCAGTCCGCCAGCCGGCGAAAAAGGGGGGGTGGGAGGACAAGGAGGTCCACGCGACCAACACTGGCATGCGAGAAAGGCAAGAGAAATACAAGTCACAGGAAGAGGCGCAGCCTCCTTGTCTGGACCCTGGACACTTGGCTTCGCTCGGGAAATCACAATCTTCCCTCGACGGCAATCTTCGCCTATGAATTGATTGACTGTGGTACAACAACGCACAAAGAGCCTCTCCATCGTCACAAAGGAAATGGATATACTGGTACACTGCCTCAACGAGGCGCGCAAAAAGGAAATTACCTCCCGAATGCCGTTCAGTGAGTCCGAGAGTCCCTCATCCCATCATCCATACACATCACTTTACGGGCTTCCTCCACCCACCAAGATGGTCACAGCCTCATCCCACCCCCGCCCGTTCACAATATCCATCACTGTCCTCCCCGACTCGTCTTTAGCTTCCAGGTCGACGCCACCACCTCGCTCGACGAGAAGCTTCAACGTCTTAGCGTCTCCATTTTCCACCGCCTGGAGCACTGCGTTCCAGCCCCGGTACATGAGATTGATATCGGCCCCTCGCGCGAGCAACATTTCAATGATCTCGGTATCGCCGTTGCGGAACCTCCGGATAGCCTTGATGATGGGCAGATGCTCGCCGGGGGCGTTGACATCGGCACCAGCTTCGTCGAGCAGGTAGCGAACAATCTCTCTTCTGTCCTCCCGAATAGCAGTTGTCAGAGGAGAGAAAACACCTCCGTTCTTGTCCTCGACATTGACACCCGCTTTCAGCAACAACTTGATACTCTCGAGCTGGTTGGCAACCACGGCCATTTCCAGGACCCCTTTAACTGCTCTTGGATTGGAAAGGGAAGGAAGGAGCTTGCGCAGAATTTCGGGTCTTTTCACAGCCATACAGATAGGCCAGTCCTGACCTCGGATGCCAGGGTCTGCACCGTTGGCCAGTAGTATGTCGACAAAGTCAAGTCTCTCGTCACGGATTGCCGTAGTCAGAGGTGTGTAGCCTTCAGCGCTTCTGTCATTGGGGCTGACGTGCTGGTCAAGTAAGTACATGAGCGCGTCCTTGTTGTTGTGAGCAACGGCTTTCTCGATGATGCCCTTGGGTTTGTGCAGGTTCGCGCCTGCAGCAACAAGCTGTGGAAGTAGATGCGTGCGGTCGTGGGTCACGCACTTGAAGGCTGGGTACTCCGACGCCGTCAGATTTGGATCCGCTCCATTGGCCAGGAGGAGCGAGACAAGTTCGCCTCGGTTGTCACGAATGGCAGAACAGAGTGGTGTATAAACCCCGTCCTTCTTAGCATTGGGATCGACACCGGCTTTGAGCAGGGTCGTTACCGACTCCAGATTGTTGATACTTGTGGCGAGTTCCAGAACCCCGGGGCACTTTTTGTAATCTGCTCCTCGAGATAGCAGCAGCTGCAGTGCTTTTGGCTGGTAGGTCGAAGGCCACAAAAGGTGCTTAGGACCAGGCATGTTGGGGTCGGCTCCGTGGTCCAAGAGAAAGATCATGATGTCCACTCTTCTCGACTGGACTGCTGTGAAAAGGGGCGTCTCGCCCTCGCCATTTTTCCCATTCACGTCGCTCCCATAGTCGACAAGAAGCTCTACCAACTTCTTCGGATTCGTTTTGTTTATAGCCTTGATGAGCAGAGTGTTGCCATCAGCGGTGTTGAGGTTGGTGTCTCCTCCGTACGTGAGATAGAGCTGCAGAAACTCGAGCTTGTTCTCCACGACGGCCATGGCGAGGGGACATTCCCCCTCTGGACCGGCGGGAAGATTAGGATCTGCTCCATATTTCAGCAGCAACTTTGCGGCTTCGAGGAACGACAGCTCTGTCGCGGACAAAAGGGGACTGAACTTGATCTTGTCGAGGCCATTGGGATCGGCTCCAAAGAGGAGTAAAAGCCGGACTGTCTCAACGTCTTGATGAAGAACTGCCTCTCGGAGAAGGTTGACTCCGTTGTCGCCCTCGGGAGGCACGCCGCAGTCCAGTAGTTGTTCAATCATCTTGTGCTTCTGCTGCTGGACGGCATTCAACAAGGACGATTTCAGGGCGGCGGAGTTGGCCCCAGACATTTGTTTAGGTGTCCATCTTGGGACTGTGGCAGGGTCGGCTTTCACGCGAGCAGTGGGAGAAGAGTGCTTGTCCAGTCCGATCTCGTGGATCATGTCCTCAATCTGGGCAAATGAATCCGCCGTTTTGACAGAGACATGATCTTCCACGGCAACCTCGGTTCGCGAACTCTCACTGCTCATCATTTGCTGTTCCCTTTCCCTGGTGGCGGAATTGACGGTGAGTTTGCTGGACCTGGTACTGGGCGCGGGCCTGCTGAAGCTTTGTCTCTGAGGGATCGCGGTCAAGGTATCTGGATCCTCGCTTAGCCGGGAGAGGAAGTTGGACTCTGACGTTCTCTCCGTCAATGGAATGGACGGGAGCGGTGGCAGAAGATCGGGTGCTTCCGAAAGAGGAGCATGAAGGGCAGGCTTCACGGTGGTCGACGGAGTGTGCCTGATGCTGGGATTGATGCTGGGGTTCATGCGCTCGAGGACAGCTGCAAGACCCGTATATCCTATGCCAACAGAGGCATCCGCCTTTGCGTCGCCCAGGTACCATCTGAACACCATTGCACTCATGCCCAGCGCATCGCGGCTCCTGGCGAGCGAGTCCTTCATCTTGTGAATGTCCGTATCGGCGAACATCATGTGCCATCCTTTCCTGAGCTTGCCCAAGCTTCCTTTCTTCTCGTACTCGAGGAACTTGACGAGCATCTGGTTCAAGACGATAAAGTCATCATTGGCCTGACGAAACTTTTTGTCGAGTTCCTGTTGCATGTCACTGGGGAACTGGCTGTGCCCCCTCGAGGCTTCGGTCAGTCCTGCTTCGATGGAGCAAAGGACTCGACAAATGTCGAGGAAATTGGTCGCCAGCTCACGGAAGCCATGCGGGGGCTCCTTGACGGTGCTGAGATACTCCAGCATGCGCACCGACACGCTGTTTCCCAAGGTGGTTGCCCGGCCACAGAGGTCCAAAAGGGACTCCTTCCCCTTTCTGGGCGCCATTGTCGAGAGGGTGAGAGTGGCAGGGTGAGTCTTTGGATCTCAGACTGGACAGGTATACCCCTGCCGGTTAGAAACAGAACATTCAACGGCGAAGAGCTCGAGGTTGATAAAAGTTTGGGTAGGAAGGAGCGGATCTATGGGTTCAGGATGAGTTCGCCCGCCTTTATTTCCCATTTTCCCCCTCTTCGAATCGAAAGGTCAAGGCGGACGAGAACATTCGACGCGGGAAGCCCTCATCCACTTCCCATACGAACTACTGATGGCGGCGGCGGCGGCAGGTTCCTGGTACAACAATCCCATGCATTGTCCAAGCCAATACCATTCTTGGAATGTACCACTGTACCACGTAGTACAGAGACTCCTGTCCCACTAGGGCTCCTGAACAAGGCCGGTAGATCCTTGAACTTACAGCTTGCCCCGAGACGATTCCTGAGGCAACTAGCCACAATATCCTCCCCTTCCCAGCTACCGCTACATCTTTTCCACTTTTGGCACGGCCAGGGATGTTACCTGCTCGGACTTTGATGCAATACTAGCCTCGTCTGGTTGGGCTCGCTTCAATCGTTGATGAAGGATCGTCGATTGCCTCCTGACAAGGAGGATTCATATTGATCTGATTCGTAAGTCAGGATCTGTCAACTGTCGGGGCTGCGGGATGCCACCAGATGAACTGACAGGCTCGGCAGGGCCAGAGGAAGCCACGCAGGTACTCTACTCCAGACGTCAAAACGTGGTTGGCAGATTTTGGGGTCTGCAACTGGGGCTAGTCGGCCTGCAGCTCCTGCAAGCCACAACGGACTTGGTGATAAACTAGTCCACGAGGGAGACGAGCTCAAGGGCACCCGGCCCCTGACCCCTCCAGCCTTCCACCAAGGAGATGGTGTTTTTGTGCAAGAAGATAGGACTGGCTATGACCAATTCTTCACGTTAATATTCAGGGCGGATTCGGCAGCCCGTATTTTACGTACAGGCCGCGCGGGAGCCAAAGCCACCGCGCTTGACTAGAGCTCGATTGCGCCTCTTCGATTTGCTGGTTTCAAGGGGCAGCAGAATTCAAGCGAAACAAGCCGCTCCAGAGGGGACCTGTTCAGCTGGCAACATTCTCGCACCAAATCTGCAGCCGGATACGAGATTCCTTGTTCGCCATGACCAACTGGGGTGGATGTCCTGAAGATTCTGTGCACGGCCCAGGCAACTTTCCGCAATACGATGCTCAACGCTCCGGAGGTTCCGCAGAATTCATCACGAGCCTATTGAGAGGTCTAGAGCACCGGTATCACCACAGTATGAATACTAGCCTTGCTGGATATTGTGTGGCGGCCTATATACGGAACATGAATTCCAACAGACCGACTACCAGTATTAGACTACCTTTCCTGCATGGAACACAGACCTCGAACTATCCTGGTGATGGCCATGATCCACCGACCCGTCGTCAACTGTGCCTGAGCTAACAAAAGTCAATTCCAAACCATTCTCTACAGAGCATGGAACACCCCACTGATCTGTGGAGGAGGATTCCCAATGCTGTTCGCTGGCTTCCACGTTGCCAGGGTTGTCACGCTCTTCAACAAGATCAGTGGCGTTTTGGCCCGATCTTTGCAAGCCGTCCTCGCCGTCTGCTCCGGACAGCCAACGGACGAATGCAAGGCAGCGAAAGCTGGCCATCCTGTCCACCCAAAAGGATCCGCGGCACAATTGGATTTTGGCCGCCCAGACCCTAGGTACGAGTGGTACGTACTCGGTGCTAGAGTAGTGCCAGGGCGAGTTCCCCGATGGAAAACTTCGAGGCCTGGCGGCTTAGACTTCTTTGTCTCAGGTCGAAATCGTGAGAGGTCGAAAATTCTGCCTCTGAAGCGGTTCGTCTGGGCTCCAACATTGCTGGCCAGACATCCTGGCGCTGCTCCACCCCGAGCATTTATCTTGCCCCAGGCTGGAAAGGATTGCAACTTCTAGCCATGCGAAGGATAGTCTTTATCTCTATCCACAAGAGTGTCCCTAGTTCTTATGCACCCACCAGTAAAGCCACGACCTCAGAACTCCCCGCTCTAGCAGTCGTCTGCCTGGGTTTCGCTCAATCCTTGTTTGAAAGTTGCCCATTGAGGTAATTCGCGCAACGGTATGTCTCATCGCTCCATCGGCCCCCCTTGTGCCTGGGCATGCTGAGCTGGAATTTACTCGGGGAACGCACAGGATTTGTCCTTACGCTGACCGAGACGCAAGGAAAAGGAATCACATCTCCGGGCTGGGATCGACAACTTGCTCAGATCGGGCTAACCCAGCATCAATTTCATATGAATCCTTCCTTCAATCTGCATATGTGAGCATTGGGACCGGAACCGTCTTCTCTCGAACCACTGGGGTCCTCTCCTCCGCACACTTTGGTTTCAGAGCAACAAGGACGCGCCAAATGCACCCACTCTGAGCGGCTTGTGCGGGGCTTGATTCTGCAGACGCATGGCAGACTACAGGATAGTCTGTGTCTAGAACTTTGAACTTAGTGCTCGTGCTGCCTCCAACACTAGGATTGTTATTGAATAACGCTCCCCCTTTTCCCCTCTCCCTAACCTTTTCAGGACAGTAGGACGCAAAGTGCGCATGCATCGAGTGGGAACGTGCCGTTGAGTTGAATAACAACCATGTGCCATGTGCGGAGTACGTCTCTGGAGGTGACCCTCTAGTTCTCGCGTAGGTAGAGACTAAGGTGGAGCAGTATGCTTTATCGTGCGAGTATTCGTCTGGTAAGCAGGTGTGGAATGCCTGTGATTAGGGGGCATATAGATAATTCGCTGTGCATGCTACTCCAATTTGGTCCTGTGTACCTCAAGAGACAAGGCCTAGCTCCTCATGTCTCCGTGCCTTCGCACCCAGCGAGACCGTTCGGTAGACGGAGAGGAGTCCAGCCCGGACGAGAACCTGGGGATAGCGCAGTCTAGAGTCTGGTTCGGCCGCTCATACCTCGTGCAGGGATTGCCCCGTTGCGTTGCAATAATAGCTCTCCTCCTCCAGAAAAAAGCTCGGGACAACCGTCTATCCCCGGTGGTTTATTTTTTCTCAGTATTTCCCTCGCCACTTGAGTCGGACGATGACGCCGGACTGTTTCCAGAACCAGACTGCCTCCGTCTTCCACTCCGGGGCGCTCGACGCCCACTGCATGTCGAAGTGGCGCAGGATCTGCGGGATGAACTTGCCCATCTCGAGGATGGAGATGTTTTTGCCAATGCACGTGCGGGCTCCGGCCCCGAACTGAAGGAGCACAATGGAATATCCGTCAGTAAGTCTTACAGCAAAGCGGTAAGTTGTGAGTGCGGTAGGGAAGGAAGAAAAGAGGCGAGAAGGAGAAAGGTAATAATCACGCCCCTTGGGAGGAGAGAAACAAGGAAAAGAAAGAAAGAAGGAATAATCAATACCGCGAGAAAGCTCCGGTCCATCAGCTTCAGCTGCTCCGGCGACGCCTCGAGCCACCGTTCAGGCCGGAATGCTTCCACGTCGCGCCCGTAGACGGCCGGGTCCATGTGGACGACGGGCGCCGTGATGCTGACGTTGGTGCCGCCGGGGAGATGGACGCCGCAGATCGTGGCGCCTTCGGGCGGCACGTACCTCTCCAGAGGCAGCGCGACGCCCGGGTGTAAGCGCATGGCCTCTTTCATGACCGCTTGTCTAGGAGAGAACTTTAGCGATCTGATCGGAAACAGACAGACCCAAACCAAAAAAATGGGGGTTGGCCGTTTTGACGTACAGGTACGGAAGTTTCAGACACTCCTCGTATGAGATGTAGGGCGACAGCTGCGCGTTCTTCTCGGCTTCGTCGATCTCTGCGACGAGCTTCGCGTACGCCCGAGGCGTCTTGATGAGGTAGTAGAAGCAGGCGCGCAACGACACCGCCGTGGTGTCGGAGCCGGCAATCTGTTTCCTGAAAGTCAGCGGAATCCAAACCTCTCTGCGCGGGGGGGGCGCCGTGGGTTGACTCAACGATGTTGTTGGACAGGTGGTTCATCATGTCCCTGAACGGGATCTTTCCATCCTTGGCTTCCTTGTCCCTCAGCTGGGCGAGGAAGTCTGTCCGCCCGGCCTTGCCGCCCTTGGTGTCGTACCTTGCAATCTCCTCCTCGGTGATCTGGCGCCGACTCTTCGTCAGTATTGCGAGGCACAGCCGTTGGTTGATGGAACCCAATCACCTTTAGGAATCTGTACAACGGATCGGGGATTTGGGGGAACAGCCACCCCAAGGCTCGCACCACGTTTCTGTTCCCCAGCAGCCACGGATGCAATTCGGGATATTGGCCTATGATCTTGACGTAGTGCAGACCCCCGTCACTGAGAATCACGAGTCAGCCCCCGTCTCAGAACGGCACCGTTTGACTCTGGCACTAGAGAACCGACAATTTCTGTACGGCGAAGGGCCAACTCACAGGTCTCCAATCATGTTGTTGACGTCGCGGCGCTCCTCCAGAAACCCGAAGCGTCGCTGGAACGTCATGCTGGCAATGACATCAAAGGCGTACCACTGGACCCAGGCGGACAGGTCGATCGGCTGGCCCTCCAGATCGCGCATGGCGTCGATGAAGATGCCCGTGCACTCGTCCGCGTACGGCTCGTAGTTTCGCATGTTGGTCATGCCGAACAACTGCGCGACGGGCCTCTTCAAGTTTCGGTGGGCGATGGGATCGCGCTCGGTGAAGACGCTCGGCATGGGTTTCCCCTGGTACGAGGGGCTCATTGTGTTGTAGAACTCGGTCTGCACTGTCTTAGCGATATAACCCATTGTTGTTGAGTCTGACGAATCAGGAGAACCTTGACAAACTTGCTCCCAATCCCGTAGATCTGAGGGATCTCCGACGGGTCTGCGACCGACACATGGTTCGGGCCCACGCGCACAATCGGTCCGTACTCTTCATGGGCCCTCCTGTATGCTTCGGGAGCTTTGCCTCCCGCGACCAGAGACAAACGGTATAGGCGGGAGAATCGAGCAGACAGCGGACCCGGCAGCTTTCGAAGGCCCGGGCGGAACGCTATCCGAATGCAATGGACGCAATACGCGAGGGACAGGGCCACGCCCAAATAGAAGATCCCGGCGAAGAAATCCATCGCGAAGCCAGGTAGGTGGTAGGGAATACTCCGGGCTGTGCAAGTTCCAGTCAACTCATATCCTTCATTCCTTCCCCAGCTCCAAGCGGTTCGCCATGCGATCGATGCCTTTTAAATGTCCACTGCATACAGCCTTACCGCAAACTCCCACCCCCCGCAAACCGCCCCGAAAAATACGGCGTGTCCCACATCGTGAGGCGGGCTGGAATGCGGGAACCCAGGGGTGGGAGAGCGCTGTAAGTGGTTCGAAGAGTGAGGGTTCGAACTCAACTGTGGTTTGTTTATTGATGGTGTAAGGGGCATTGATGTGTTATTGGCACAAGCAAAGTCCCAACGGCCTGGCGGGAAACCCAAGTGCGAGCCGGTCACATGCGTCTGGGGTCTGGCCCAGCCACCTTTCGGGCGAGAAGCCCTGGTCGCGTGGTGGGCGGTAGGACGACAGGACAACCTTGTAAGAACTCCCCGTTTCTCTCAAAAGACTCTGCGAAATCTTGAATAATGGAGGGGAGCTTTGATACCGTCGGCACTCAGGGTTAAGGAGAAGACCTGGGCCGACGCTGACCTGATTATATTGTTACGTACCTGCAATACAATGTCGGGGTTTCAAAAGCACCAACCTATGGAGATGCGGTGGCGAAGCGAAAAGCAGGTCTTGATGACTGCGGTCTTCGCAGCCAGCCATTAGCAATATATTGCGGCCGGATCACACCCATGGGGAGCTTCGTTCAACCGCGGCGTCCATTGAGGTATTCCCTCGACAGGACGCAGAGCTCGCCCATCCGTCACCAACGTCGATGCCAACGAACATCTAATATCAAAACGCAGCCAGCGGCACCTCGTGAGACGACTCTGCCCCTCCTACACTCAATCTGGCCCTTTCCTGAGGCAGGTTTCCTTGCCGGGCCGCACGACAGACGGATGACGAACTCTAGATAGTCATCGGTGGGAAGATGACGAGTAGTTTGATTCTCCGTCTTTGGGACCGTCGCTTTGAACGAACGTTTATCGCTCCTATGCGTACCCCCGTTATGTAACTGGATTGACAAAGTTGGCTCCAGAGTTGCCGGGTTCACCGAATAGATGACCAGGAGCGACTGGAAAAGGGACCGTAGTATATCCCATCATCAAGGTGCCGAGCCCCTTTCCTCTCCCTTCGGCACCAAATCTATTACACCGTGAGTCCAAGCGAGATAGATCGCGATCACCATCACTGTCATAAGACTCGACACTCTCTGACACAACACAATTCCTGCAGGTCGCATTTCCTGACTCGTCAACATACATGCAATGCCAAGGCCGTCCACTGCTTTGCTCGGTAAATGGCGACATAACCTAGGTAGAGTCGACCATCCTGATGAGCTGCCGAATGGAACCGATGCATGCATTGCCGAAGAAGGGCGCTAGGCCAGCTTGTAGTGGGAACCTAATACTGAGGACAATTACTCCCTGGGGTGGCTGTCAGGGCGGGAAAAGGGTTCTCTGCGTACGACCTATGACAACCGTGAGGTCCTGGAGGATAGCATCTGCGCTACAAAAATCCGTCACAGCAGCATTGGGAGCAGTTATTTACTCGGTCGTCTATAGACGCTTTGATAGAGAAAGACGCGCCGCGTCGCGTCGTCGCTAGGGACGCGTCGCTGAGCAACGAGCAATGACGTCAGACAGACAACAAGCAATCGCCAGGCGGTGAAGATGGTCGAATGTTTCTTGACCTTTATCACAACATCATCCATCATGACCTATTCTGTCTGCGCAGCTCGCTTCTTCAGAGCCGCCTCCAGCTTGTTCGTCATAATGTACTCGGATCCCTCGTCTCCCCAGTCGGGCTGTTTCCTGTAATGGATCTTGTCGACGCTGCACTCCGCTGCTTGACCCGTCAGAGAGTCGTCGTCGACAAACCCCATGACTGCTCGCACAATGGTCGACTTTGGTGTCACGTATTCAGGTGGAGCAACAGCCATCAGCACCGGCGTCAGGCCCGTGTCGACAAGCCCGGGACAGATGCAGTTCACTGTGATCGGCTCGCCGAGGATTCCCAAGCGTTTGGCCAGAGCTCGGGTCAAGCCAACGATCCCATGTTTGGCTGCCGTGTACAGCGGGATGCTGTCTCCTGGATACAACCTGGAGATCGCATCGGTAAGTGCTTGCACTGAACTGATACAAAGGAAACGGAAAGCCCAAGGGACGTAACAGGCTCGTGAATGCCAAACACCGACTGCTTACCCGCACATGGAAGACGTGAAGACTATCTTGCCCGCTTTAGAAGGATTCTGCCGGAAGAAGTGCAGAGCCAAATAGGCACTGTAGACCATGGCATTGAGGCAAACATCGATAACCAGCTCGTTCGGCTTCGCGGGCACGCCTGGCAGCTCGGGCAAGAACTCGGTGGCAGGTGCCAGAAAGTTCATTCTGTCACCAATACCCGCGTTCGCAAACACGAGATCCAGTCGGTGCCATTTGTCCCAAGTCTGCGCAAAGGCTTTCGCCTGCGCCACATAGTCTGTCACATCGGCCTTGACAAAGTTGGTCCTCTTGGGGTCAAAGTCGGCTTCCACGGATGATATCGACTTTTCGTTGAGATCGACAATGGTCAAGTTCCAGCCTTTGGAAGCCAGCTCTTGAGCGACGGCCAACCCCATCCCGCTGGCTCCACCAGTGATGTACGCCACAGGGGCAGACGATCTCGCTGCATCGCCGTTTGCAGCCATGTTGCTGTTGTGCAGGGGTTCGATGGTTTAAGAGAACTGCTGGGCCTACTTCTTGCCGCTGCCGCTGCTTGCTTATTTGCTCTTCTTATACGGCATCTACGAGAAACGTTCGGGCCCGAAACAATGGCATTGCAATTCCCAGCAGTGGCGAGACCCCGCAGAAGCAAATGGCCGTGGATTGTTGCGTTGTTGTCCTCGTTTCGTATCCAATCCAACACTACCGAGGCAGGACGTTTTGGGTAACCAGTGCGAGGGCAACACAGCTTCCATGTTCGGTTCACAACATCACAAGATCCCAAGGCGTGCTCGTTTCGCAACGCATTCCGCATTTACACTTTGCAGACCTCGGTAGCTGGATGGGTTCTGCAACCCGAAAGACAAAATGCGGGGGACATTGGGATAACCGCCAATCCTCCGCGGTTTGTTCTGCGAATCTACACTGTTGTCTCACGCTGGGTTCTTATACTTCCAGCCTCTTCGGCTTGATGCGGTAACACAGCTCGGGCCCGAGAGTCAACAAGCAGATCACATATATTTTACCCTGAAGAACGAATCTTCTGTCTACGCCTCTATCATACTAGAGAGGCCAGAATTGACAACTTGCAGATAGAACGAAAGACTGCTTTGCCATTGTTGACTGCGACGGTCGCACCAGCAAGAGGATCTTTTGTTTCCGACGCAATCATAAATAGTCTACAAAAACCTTCAAAGGCAGTGGTCGGTTGAAAATGGCCAAAGTCGAGGTTCTTGTCCCGTCTGATCTCCTGGGTCCAAAGCCACCAAAGAAGACGCTCGAATCCGATATTTCATTGGCGTCTAAACCCAATGACCTCCCTTTCGACCCTGACGCGCTGAAGCGCAAGTACATGGAGGAGCGTGATAAACGGCTAAAGTACGGCCAAGCGAAAGGTGGTATCAACCAATATCGGCTGGTCGAGCACGACGGCCCTTTCGCCCATTACCTCAAGGATCCATGGGTAGAGCCCGGCTTCAAGCGAGACCCAGTTGACGAGCAAGTTGATGTTATTATTATCGGTGGCGGATATGGTGCTCAACTCGTAGCCGTTCGGCTGATTGAGGCTGGTGTCACCAACTTACGGATCATTGAGAAAGCAGGTGACTTTGGAGGGACCTGGTAAGTCCAAGGCTGCAAGCTTGTCCCCATGTGGCTCAGAGCAAACTGCTCCTGACACGTCAATAGGTATTGGAACCGGTATCCTGGTGCCCAATGCGACATTGAATCGTACATTTACATGCCTCTTCTCGAAGAGCTCAACTATATGCCAACCGAGAAGTATGCCAGGGCTAATGAACTCCTGAAGCACGCCGAAATGATCGGTCGTCGCTGGGGCTTGTACGAAAAGGCACTCTTCCAGACCGAGACGCATGGTCTCGAGTGGGATGAGAAGACGGCACTGTGGACGGCAAAGACCAACTGGGGCGATACCGTCCGGGCAAAGTATGTTATTCCAGCTGCTGGGCCGCTACATCGACCAAAGCTACCTGGCCTCCCGGGAATAGAGTCGTTCAAAGGCCACGCTTTCCATTCATCTAGATGGGACTATAACTACACCGGCGGTGACACAACAGGTAACCTCCACAAGCTCTCGGACAAACGGGTAGGCATCATCGGCACCGGTGCGACTGCCGTCCAAATCGTGCCTCATCTGGGGAAATGGGCCAAGGAGGTCTACGTCTTCCAACGGACGCCATCGTCCATCGACGTCCGGGGAAACCGACCGACCGACCCTGAGTGGGCGGCCTCGCTTAAGCCAGGCTGGCAAAAGGAGCGTATGGACAATTTTAATATCATTGTCAACGGCGGCATCGCGCCCGTCGACCTGGTCAAGGACGGCTGGACAGACATCTTGCACAAACTCCTCGCACGTTGGCAGCCGACTGTGGGCAACGAGCCGGCGAACCCGGAAAAGGCTGCGGCGCAGCGCCAGATCGCAGACTACGAGAAGATGGAGTCTGTGCGGGCGCGCTGCGACGAGGTGGTCAAGGACCCCGTGACGGCGGCGGCGTTGAAGCCGTGGTACAACCAGCTGTGCAAGCGCCCGTGCTTCCACGACGAATATCTAGACGCGTTCAACCGGCCCAACGTGCACCTAATCGACACGGCGGGCCAGGGCGTCGAGGCCATCACGGAGACGGGCGTAGTGGCCAACGGCCAACTATACGAGCTGGACATGCTCATCTACGCGACGGGCTTCGAGCTGGCGACCGAGTGGAGCCACCGGTCCAACATGGAGGTGACCGGCCGCCACGGCAAGACCATCACCGAGTGCTGGAAGGACGGGTCGCGCACGCTGCACGGCTGGACGACGCGCGACTTCCCCAACTGCTTCTGGGTGCAGATCGTGCAGGCGGCGCTGTCGCCCAACTTCCTGCACGTCACGGGTGAGCAGGCCGAGCACCTGGCGTACGTGATCGCCGAGTGCCAGAAGCGCGGTGTCCGCACCGTCGAGCCCACCGTCCAGGCCGAGGAGGACTGGATCAAGACGATCCTCGACATGGCCAAGCTGCGCGCCGAGTTCCTCTCCGGCTGCACCCCGGGCTACTACAACAACGAGGGCACGCCAAATCCGTCGGCCGCCAAGAATGCCAGCTACGGCGGCGGCGCCCCGGCCTTCCTGAACCTGTTGAGGGAGTGGCGGGCCAAGGGGGACTTGGACGGGTTGGATCTGACGTTTGAGAAGGATGAGAGCAGCGCGTCATGACGGTGGTGAGTGGTGGTGACTGTGATGAGATGTTGACATGATTGCTCGACAGACATACCTTTGCATTTCAGCATTACACTTGCTTGACTGATCGATATTTGTTCATGGCTTCGTTGATCTAAGATACTTTCCCAGAAATAAACATGTTACCTCGTCAGATGTAGTAACACTGACATCATCCACACCGTTTTCCCTTTTGCCCCATTCCTGCCTTTGACCGGCGTGATTGCTTAACTAGACACACAGTAGTGTTTGGGGGATCTTTGAACACTTGGACGAAGCACATCCCCGACAGACAGCTTCGCACCTTGGCCGGACCAACCCAGGGCCCCTATAAGGCATCCCTATCCAACACCCCGGATACATGTAAGATACGTATCTAGCTGACCGAGGCCTCCGCCCTGTTACCGGCGGCCTGTTCGGATCCAACTCCCGCGCTTTGAACCCTGACCAGCACCGAGCTGAGTGGCTTGGTGACGAGATATCGACGGCATCGCAGCTCGGCGCCGGGGTCCAGGAGGGAGAGATCGTACCGCCGGAAGAAGGAGTAGAGCAGCAACTTCATCTCGAGAAGGGCAATGTTCTTGCCGATGCACGAGCGGGGACCGGTGCTGAACTGTTTTCGCGCACCAACGGGAGACGTCAGTCGGCATGTACCCAACTCGCAAAGAAACAATCTGGCCACAGGAGGTGATAAGGGAAATGATTTCACTCAACTCCGAGAAAGTACTTGTCCAGCTCCTTGCCACTGTCGCTGCTCACCAGCCAGCGCTCCGGCGTGAAGGACTCGGGGTCGTGGAAGATGCGCCCGTCGTTGTGGATCTGGCACTGCATGACGTTGACCACTGTCCCCGGCGGGATGTGCGTGCCTCCAATGTCGAGGCCCCCTTGCGACGGTGAGAGGCGAGGCAGGGGTCCGGCAAAGGGCGTGGTGAGACGCATGCCTTCCTTGATGCAGGCGTCCAGGTACGGGAGTCTCTGAATGTCTCGGTACAGAGGGGCGTCGCCTAGCGAACTGCCTCGAACCTCCGCGGTCAGTTGCGCAGCGCGGTCTGGGTTCCGGAGGAGGTGGTAGACAATGGCGGTGAGCGAGATGGTGACCGTGTCGGAGCCGGCGATGCTACAGATCGACACTCCCGGTCAGCACATACAGTCTTCAACTTTTGCAACCCTCGCCTCGCTGGTCCACAAAGCTATCGTGACTTACATGTTGGTCGACGCGTTGGTGGCCAGCTCTGCGAACTCGAGCCGTTCGTTGGTGGCCGGGTCTCTGGCTTCCATGAGGGCGCCCAGGATGTCGCCACGCTGAGCGGCGACACCGTCTCTTTTGATCCATCGGTCTTGGACCAGTCTCGTTGTTTCCTTTTCAGAGGACAGATCAGTAAAACTTTGGCTCTAGGATGCCCTCTCTTGACAACGAATGCCACTTGCCTTTTTCACGTACGCGAATCCGCTCTTGAGCTCCCTGAACAGGGAGAAGGGCAGATACTCCACGAGGAGCTGGCACAGCGGCCTCAAGAACGACGGCAAGAGAAACCTCTAAGACCCCCCGAAATGATTCAGCAATCTTTTCCGGGGAGAAGGAACGTGGCCGCGCGAGCCTCTCACCACAAACGTAAACTCGACCCCGTCCGAGATGCAGCGGACAAAGTCGTCGACGACGCCGCGCTGGAGCATGCCGAAGCCCCTGCCGAACGCGAGGTCGCCGATGACGTCGAAGGCGTAGAACTTGAACCACACGGCGGCGTCCATGGGCTGGGCCCGCGCGGCGCACCGGTCCATCTGGCCGAGGAACACGTCGAGGTTGGTGGCCACGACGTGTTCCATCCTGGTCAGGCTCTGCATGCTGTACGTGTGGGCCGCGATGCGGCGCTTGCGTGCGTGCGCCGTGCGGTCCGTCTCGCTGAAGATGGACGGCGTGTGCACCACCAGCGCGTCGTAGTCGGGCGACTTGTCCAGGTAGTGGTCGCCGTAGCCGAGCACCTTGCGCACCGCCTCGGCGCTGCCTGCCACCACGGTGCGGGGCCCGATCCGCACGACGTCGCCGTACGTGCGGTGGGCGTCGAGGACGGCCGCTTCGGTCTGTCCCCTGAAAGCCTGGATGGCTAGCCAGCCGGGCAGGTGGCGGGCGAGCAGCGGGCCAGGGATGTGGCGGAGGGGGTCGACCAGGACGGCGTATACAATGTATGCGACCTAGGGTTGTTGTTGTCGTCAGTTTCCTGAAAACATCCACCGCGACGACTTCAGGGACGGTGTTCACCAGGAGAGCGACCAGCAATGTGATCCGCAGATGGTCCACGCAGAAGTCAACCGCGGTCTTGGTGATTGACTCCATGATGAGTGCAGCTTGAAGAATGGCTGGCGAGGTGATAGCCCAATATCCCCCCCCCATCAGAGAGAATGCCACAAGTGCACCCCCCATTTTGTATATGTCCTCCTCTTGGAATGGTCCTTCTGGCTCAGCGCCGTCCGCCGTCAGCCGTACGAGCCTCGCTCTTTTCGCTCTTTCGCTTGCGTGCGGAGTTTCGTACTCCCACTCATTCTTTATCCCAATCTCAGCTCCGGCGGACGGGGAAGCCGACGTACTCCCGTCCCGACACAGCTTGACAAACTCCACAAATCCGGGGAAAGAAGCCCTCGAATTCTTGAGGCGCGCCATTCAGCATCAGCATTAGAATCAGGCGTGACGTGAGATCTCTGACCTCCAGGGCTCCGATGTCCCCCCGGGCCATGCCTCTGCGGACGGCGGAACGAGGATGAATCGATCCAGCTCGGACTCTCAATAAGGCCGAAGTATTTACAGTAGGTCCAGCCAGAGCGTGAGAGGGAGAGCCAGAGGGGAATACTGACGAGCAGCTCCCCGCGCTTGGGAGCCAAGATTGACTTTTTAGTGTATAACATTTGGGCCAGGGGACATCTAGAAAGGTGATTTTTTTCGGGTCAGGTCTTGTGTCTCCAGAGACATCCTCAACCCTCAAAACTCCACGCGAACCAGGAAAATGGAGGAGGTATACACCCTGTTCTACAACGACTACTCGATCTGCTCCGTGATGGTCCGGTATACCATTGCCCTGACGAGACGTCTTCAAGGCCAGCAGTTGAGCATTGAGGAAAGACCGGTCAACATCCAACAAGGCGGACAGTTGACGGAATACTATCTTTGCGAAGTCAACGCGCGAGGAACAGTACGTCTTCCCTCCCCCCTAAGGGAGGCCAAACGCTCACCAGAGCCGCTCCAGGTTCCGGTCCTGCTGGGACCCAGTTCATCCAAAGCGCTGAAGAAGCCCCTGACCGAAAGCGTCGACATTACATATTTTCTCGCCCAACGTTTCCCCAGCCTCTGTCCACCGCACCTCTCACCGCAGATCCAGCGTCTCATGGCGGAGCTCCACGACATCAACTACTTTTCTCTCACCTACACCCACAAGCCTCAGCGCGCGGCAGACATGGAGAACTCGGTGCTGAAGCTGCTATCCGACCCGACCATCTCGCCTCGGTGGCGCCAGGCTCTGGAGTTCAAGCTCGAGGTGTAAGTCAAGAAGAAGATGAAGAAGCAAGACGTCCATCCCTTTCGGGGCCACCGTTTTCATTCTAGGCAGCCCTGTGGCGCAAGAACTGACGTTTCACCTCTCGCTACAGGGTTCGCGCGACCCGAGCACCGGCACTTACCAAGGAAGCCGTGGCGGAGCAGGAATCCAAAGCATCTTCCTTCCTGTCGCAGATCGACACCCTCTTGGCCGGGGCCGCGGTCGAGGGGAGCGGGTCGCCCTGGATCTTTGGCACTGCGGACCCGACCGCTCTCGACGCCCACGTCGTGCCGTTCGTCGCGCGTTTGATGGACGTCGGGCGGCAGGGCATGCTGCAGGACAGAGTGCGCGCCTACGCCGAGCGCGCATTCGACGCTGAGGCGTGGAGGGAGGCCATGCAGGGTCGGAGAACTGTGCATGCCACCTACCTTTGACGTTTTTCGCGCGAATAGAAAAACCCATCGAGATCTGATCAAAGCCATCAATTGGCCCGAGTAGTTGTACTGCCCGGCTTTGCGACGAGGGATTCCTCGTCCGAGCGACTGCCTTCCTACGGCGCGCCCTTGGTCAATCATAAGATCGCGGACTGGTTGGGAGGTACTCTACCTCCTCATTTACGTTTCGTAGATAGGTGTCTAGGCATATGTGGTGCTTCTGAGCATATACCTAGCTTCCAAAAAAAGAAAATAACCTGCTTTGTCGATTGCCTCGTACACGAGGATATTGTGTATGCATCGCTGGTTTACAGGCACGGATGCAGTAGAAAGAACTTACTGTTCATCACAAGGCCCGGCCAGGCTGTGGGATCACGCTGCACAGCAACTGGAAGATAGGTTTGGTGTTTCTGGTGATACCCCTCGTCACGGCCGTGGCAATATTGGTGCGATCGTGTGCGCCAGGGTTAGCGACCATGAAGCCAGAGAGTCTGGGGCGGGCCGGGATAACGATGAAAACAAGACAAGATTGGAGAAGCGCGTGAAGAAGACTAGAGGTGTAAGGCAGGTGGGCATCGGGCTGTCGACGAGTCAGGGGGCCTTTGTGCAGGATTGGCATCGAGGGGGAACATGTTGTATTCGTAGTGGTTCTCTGATGTAGACTCGGGTACCCCCTCCATCTTGTGCCAGCCACTGTGAAAACCCAGGACTGTGAATGAGTATATCTCAATAGATAAAAGTGCTGCGCTCCGTCAAGAGTTCCTCGTCGTCCTCGTCTATCTCGAGGGGAGTCCACATTTCAAGGGTTGGTTGTCCCCAGAGAGAGGCAGGATGCTATTATCTTCGCAATGGTGAAGATACCAGGCCGATCAGTGATGTAGAAGGAAAGGTTCGGGTTCGAGACGAGAGTGCATAGAGGGTGATTTCAAACCATTTTGCCTGCACGCCGTCAACAACCTTGACGGGACGGAGAGAGTTTTGCGTCAAAACAAGTTCCCGGCTCTTTGAAGCTGGACAAGTATGAGTATGAGATGTGAGTGTCCGTCCTCTTGCGTGTGTATGTACAATGCCTCGATTGGGAGGTGGATGCATTTGCTGAGTAACCAGTTGCGGCCATCACCTAATAACTGGCGGAGGTTTGTCGGACGATTCTCGCATCTCGATTCCGCTGCACGATGATGTCGATGATGTCGACGTTGATGGTGCTGCGCATGACGACAACGACGCCGAGTTTGCGCCGGGGCGGCATCGCGGGAGCTGATTGGCTGTGTCGACGCGGGAATTAATGCGTGCAATGCTGGACCCCTAGGATGCGCACCCCATGGGGAGGGTGTATAAAGATACACCCAGACCTTTGCGGTTTGGCCACCGTTCGAGAGTGGAATGACCCCAAAGCATCCAGCAAACAAACACATCTTCTCAGAAAGACAATAAACAAACACAAACACATCCTCATGAATCCCATCAGTTCAGAAAGCTCATCCGCCCCTCGCAGGTCGATGTCAGACTCCAGCCTGCCAGCACCACTGCAAGACCTCGTTGACAAGGCGGAGAAGGAGAGAGACCTGTACGAGGATCCCTGGAGTCGGATGTAAGTGGCGCTGATAATTGCCTCTCCCTTGTATATGGATCCACATACTAACACAGGCTACTATAATAGTCCAGGTCCACAGGCTTCGAAACAAGTCAACCAGCCAGAGAAGCCCAGCAAAGAACAAGGCAGCAAGCGATCAATACTCAAAAAGCCTCGTCTGCCGGCCTCGCTGCAACGTCTGATCGACAAAGCTGAGGTCGACAGGGAGGTCTATGAAGATTCTTGGTCTAGAATGTAAGTATTGAGATTGCCAACTCTGTGTGCATGGCGAGGTCACTGACACGCTTCCGCATAGTCCACGAGCCCTAGGCTGGGGAAAATATAGCAAAAAACAAGACACAAAGAAGCCGGTAACAAAGGCTTGAGGCGAGGACAGCTGAGTTGTACAGCACTCGAGGATGCTGTCTCCATACTCCAATCACAACTTCTTCGCGACCTATGACCGCTTGTCACAAACCAGACGATGACAATTCGCTGAACGAATCAAACGAACCAACAAAGCAAAGATGACGTCCTTGCTTTGACCAGCACGCCGAGAAGGCAATTTGCTGTTGCGCATAATAATATGTGCTGTTATCAGGGACCGAAGACCGACGCCATCTCCTGGCTGATACGTTGGTCCAACCATGGCGTCGAGGTTGATCCGTCATGATGGAGGCCACTATCAGATGGAACGAGGTCTCGGATGTATGACTAGACTAGAACCGGGGCAGTTCTTTGGGTGCGCTCCGGTTTTGATAATAATAACCCAGACCTCTCTGCATGATCCTGCTCTGTGCCGTCGGTGGTGCTGTTAGGTCACAGTTAACAACGCAAATGTTTTGAGAAATGTTGGGCAATATCAGCTGGTGAAGCTGGTGAATTTTCCATTCTGCTGGGCACGCGACATAACGAAGAGAATCGTCGGCTGATTGGCGGCGCCACACGCCGGGTGCCCAGGCAGTGGCGCTGCACGATCCCGGATATGGCGTTGGTATCTTGCCTATCTGTATGAAGGATCAAGTAGTGGTGGAAAATCAGTTGAACTGCTTGCTTGCCGTCAGACCCATCGGCCTAGCATCGATGTGTCGGTCTTCGAATTGATCGCAATCACCAGAAACTCTTGGCTGTCCTGAAGAGGTCTGCGCTTCGAGCGTTTAGGCGAACTGCGAACCTAGACCAGGTTCTGCTTTCAGGGAGAAATACTCCGGAGGTTCTTAGCCTTCCCCAAAGAACCAGGGATCATGTTTTCTTCTGGAGCTTAGGTACGCGCTTTCTTAGAGGCTTGCTCGTAACTAGTACCCAATGACTATCCAGTGTGAAGGCTATTCTTGTCATGGCATGCTTAGCGGGAGGGAGGGGGGCTCAAACGCACCTCGACAGTGGCTGTACCCGTACTTTGTACCTGGTTGAGCTAAGGGGGAACTTCCCCAGTCTAGACTTACATATTCATGGACCCATCACCAGCTACCAAAAGGCAGGCGGTACTCGCAACATCCCCTGGAGGACGGTTGGGTGTGAAATGTAGACCTTCCAAACCCTTCTGGCTGGCGAACGTTCTCTGCTCGCCAATATTCTGGACACGTAGGCGTCTGATCGATCAAGGCCGAGCCCTGTGCGTACATAGGCTGTCGCCCATCGACCTGTGGAGGTTCATATTTGAGACGCTCTGTCCTCCCACACCACCCGCCGTATCCGTGACCCCGTAAGATATCAACGGGTAAGTTTACTGTGCCGACAACCCGAAGAATCTTTTCACCAGGCCTGGAACGCGCATCGACCTCCGCAAAACGTCGATCGACATGAGCCAAGTCAAGCCCTCTGGCCAAGTTAAGCATTCCGAGCCGTGTCGTCTATTGACATAAAGACACGAAGAAGAAAATTTCTGCAGGAACTCATCTGGCTTTGAGATTGGACATGCTTATCGTGCATCAAGCTCCCCGAGGGCTTCAGTCGACAGTGTCGGCTCGCGTAAGCACATAGCATGACTGATAAAGGTGGTGAGGATAGAAATTTTTCACAGCTCGGAGTTCGAGAAATGGCCCAAAGCCCAATCAGGTAGCCGCAAAAGCAGGTTCGATCGATCCAAGGGAGCGATTCCTCTCCATGCCAACAGACGTCCAAGCATCTCCCCTCAGACACATTCCTGCCGTATCTGAAGCCAACGAGAGTGATTGTAATTGCTCATCTGTTCTCGTGACACCACACACCGGAAGTCTCCAGGACGGACTCTTCACCAAGGACTGTCTGTCCTAATACCAAGACGGTCGGCGTGCCTTTAACTTGATTAACAGCATGCAACAAGCGAGATTCGACTGCCGGGCCGTGTGTGGTGCAGAAGGGGGGAAGGGAGGAGGAGGACGGCCGTGGGGAGGAGATCCTCTCTCCGGCGTCGGACGGTGGGCTTCTGGAGGGGCCGTTCAGGGCGTTTGAGGTCGTTGTTTGGCCGTCATGGCAGCCCGAAGCTGTGCTCAAGCCGTGCTCAAGCCTCAAGGATTGCAGGCTCCACAGGGCGAAGACAGAAGAAAGTTGTTGACAAGATGAGAAGCCGCTTCAACCTCAGCATCTTGTCCTGCTTATCCCGACGTGCCCCGTGTCATTGGCCCGTGCCGCAGAGATATGAGGCTTGGCACATGTCTTGGCGAGGCTCCACTGATAAGAGCAAGGCCAGCAAGGCTCGCTAATCTTACAATCTCGCAACCTCAGCGGCACCCGGGCAGTCAACCACGAGGCGTATTCAGGGGGCCATACGAACCCATTTGATCCAGCTATTTGCATCGTCTTTGCTCCCAGCCAATCTCGGCCCTCCATCTATCTCTATCAACCAGGCCTAGCCTCAGGACCACCACTATCAAGTCGGCTGCCCTGTCCCCTTCGAGGAAAGGTCCGCACGCCTCCCGTGTCTAAGGGATCCAGAATGAACAGAAAAAATTCTCGTGCCTCTCGCTTCGAGGTCAAACATAGCACATTTGACAACACCACAAGAGCAATGGAGACCTGTGAACTGTGGGATCTAGCGTGGAGGTGGTCTGGCGACGAAAAATTTGCCACGCGCATTCTCGCCATGGTGGACTCTGCTTCCGATATCCGGTGAGAGACTCTCCAGGTATATAGTAGGTCTTGTCCTGCTGCGTCTCCACAACTCTTCTCTCCATCAAGACTCTCTTGTCCCGCAGGGTGATCCTCTCCAGATTCGACTTCCAACATTGTCTCTGAGTCTACGACCATGGCGTCAGTTGCAGTCCCGGTCGCCGTACGTTGCTCCTCGATCCTCTCTCTGAGGTCTCTGTGCTAACCTCAGCCCCCAGCCGGAGTTCAACTCCAGCATGGCCAACGGAGGCAATCCGCAGGTGATAGACGTCAACCTGCCTTACACCGGCCTCGAGTACCACTACGTCTACCAGGTCATCATGGGATGTCTCGTCTTCGTGATTGTCCCCGGTATCGGTCTGCTCTACGGTGGTATGACGCGCAGGAAGTCGGCCTTGGCCATGGTGTTCCAATCCCTGACGGTTATGGCTGTTTGCTCCTTTCAATGGGCCTTTTGGGGCTTCTCCCTCGCCTTTTCTCGAACTGGCGGGCCTTTCATTGGCGATTTGAAGAACTTTGGAATGATCAACGTAAGAAATGCCCGCAAAAAGGACCCGCAAAACTCCCACGGCAAAAGACTTACCTTGTGATTCTAGGTCATGGCCGCGCCGTCCTGGGGTTCCGCTGTCATCCCCGACATTGTCTTCGCCTTCTATGAGTTGATGTTCTGCGCCTGCGCGACCATGATCGTTGTCGGCGGCTCGTTCGAGCGTGGCCGTGTCCTTCCGTCTATCATCTTCGGCTTTTGCTGGGCCACCCTGTGCTACTGCCCGATTTCCTACTGGACCTGGAATGCCAACGGCTGGCTGTTCACCTTCGGTGCTCTTGACTTCGCTGGTGGTGGCCCTGTCCACATCTCCAGCGGTACTGCCGGGTTGGCCTACGCCCTTGTCCTCGGCAAACGAAGCCGATATGGCGAGAAGCACGTCTACAAGCCCCACAACGTCACCATTGTTTTCCTCGGAACCACCCTCATTTGGTTCGGATGGTTTGGCTTCAACGGCGGTTCAGCTCTGAATGCCAGCATTCGCGCCATGATGGCCATCTGGAACACCAACTTGGCTGCGTCAACTGGTGTCGCTGGTTGGGTCCTGATGGACTACATCAAGCACCGCAAATTCTCCGTCATTGGCGCTTGTGAGGGTGTGATTGCTGGTCTTGTTGGTATTACACCTGCGGCTGGTTATGTGTCTGTCTGGTGTGGAGCTGCCATTGGTTTCATCACCGCCATTGTAGTCAACCTGTTCGAGCCCGTCAACGAGTGGCTTCACATTGATGATGGCTTGGAAGTCTTGTGAGTACCCACTGTATCTGTGACTGTTGTTGACCTGCCACTGACAAAATATTCACAGCAAATTGCACGGAATCGGTGGCATGTGCGGAGCATTCCTCACCGGTATCTTCGCTTCTGCTTCTGTCTCGTCTCTCGACGGCGTCACCATCGCTCAAGGAGCCATCGATGGCCACGGCGTGCAGGTTGCTAAGCAACTCGCCGAAATCGCCGCCATTGCCGGCTGGTCCTTCACTCTCTCGGTCATCATGCTCACTATCCTGAAATACATTCCCGGCTTGCACCTGAGAGTGACGGATGAGGTGGAAATTATCGGTCTGGATCTCGACCAGTTCTCCGACGAGCTCATTGGCGAGTGGTCGTTGTTCCAAGATGAAGCCTCGGTGCGTCGCAGCTCGATTGCTCAGATCAACGCTCAGATCACCCAGGGTGTTGCACCCGCTGGATCATCTACTCCGCAGTCTGAGAGCGTTACTGGAGAAAAGGAGACGGCCAAGGCTAGCGCTGAAGGGCAGCAGTGATTGTGCTGCATGCGAGCCTAGTCACCCCCGATGGTCTTGTGTGGTTGTGCTGTATTCGGATGTGTCACTTTATATACCCAGATATGTAGGAGCTTCCATAGGTTGAGCGAGGAGTGGAATCAAAAATTGTCACCATTGTAATGCAATTGTTTGTCACATTCTTGCGCAGTAATGATTGTAGAGAAGTTGTATTGACCAACCTTGGTTAGTATCGAACTCAGGTGGTTGTAGACGAGGCTGAAATGGTGGGGGTTGACGGCCGCAGCTGCGGGGGTGACGGTGACGGTGACGGTGACTCGTTCGATGACATTTCTCCGATGGTGCCAGCGTTGCGTGCCCCTGCCCGTTGGCTTCGTCTCCAAAATCACTGTACCTCACAAACATACATGATACATACACCGCCTGCTACAAACGAAGAGGAGTTTGGGAGAAAATATATCTTGCTTTTCCACTTTCCGGCCCTTTGGCCACCCCTGCCCCACGTCACCTGTTACAAATACATAGTATCTCGACCTGCGTTCCCAACAAAGCCTTCAGCTCGACCGGTTCAGCCTCGTTCCCGCACTCTGAGGTGCCTGTGCCGCCCAAACCAAGTTTCCTACCAGCCCACACCGTTTGCCTCCCACAATGTTCGCAGCGAAGAGACTAGGGAAGGTAAGTGACTCCCGGTCTGCAGACCTAGCTGTCTTTCAGAGTACGGACTAACCACTTCCCCCTACGTCGCAGGAACTGGTCAAGGTAATAGTCACATGCCACCCCAAACTACACCGAAGGGTTTCTCGTCCGAACACCCTCGATGAGCCGGCCTCGTCCTGCCTCTGCTGGCCTCCCGATCTCCCAAACACCCGTTCTGACCCGTGGTATCACGTCTAGGCGAAACAAAAACTCCCTCCCGGCATCGAGCTGGTCAAAGCAGACGACTTCCGAGAATGGCTGGTCGACATACGAGTCCTGGACGCGAATCCTCTGTACATGAACCAAGTCTTCCGCCTCAGTTTCCTATTCTCGGAGTCCTACCCCATTGGTACGTGCCAACCTCGGAGATGAAGAAAAGAGAATGAAAACATAGCACGCAGAAGAAGGACAGCGTTTGGACTGACATGGGATACCTGAAATTTTCACAGAAGCGCCCGAAGTCGTCTTCATCAAGGTGCCACCCGCCGCAACCGACCCCGCGATACCGCAACAGCAGGCACAATCCCAGACCCCCTTTGCCGGCCGCCCCATCCCGATCCACCCTCACATCTACTCCAACGGCATCATCTGTCTCGACCTGCTGGGCTCGGCCGGGTGGTCGCCCGTGCAGTCCGTCGAGTCCGTCTGCATGAGCCTGCAGAGCATGTTGACGGGGAACAACAAGAACGAGAGACCTCAGGGCGACGAGCAGTTCTGCCAGAGCATGGGCGTCCGCGGGCCCGACGGCTGGAGCGGCTACAAAGGCAACGGCCGGGGCAGAGGCTTGAGGGATGTACGATTCGCTTACGACGACGACACGGTATGAAATGACTACGACAACAACATGACGAGCATGAAGGCGTTGGGAGTAACGGAGACGATGTCGCTGGCTGGCCCTGGTTGGCGGTTGGTGGTTGGGAGGTCGATTGGCGTCAGGACAAGACAGAACCTCTCCATCAATATTCAGACGTTTCCAAAGTCGGGAAGTCACGCAGATCATGCAAAACTACCTGGGCGCTACAAGACTTGGGGGCATTCCTGGGCTATATACCCTTCTTTCTATTCTCATCCTGCCTTGTGTTCTTGGTCCGGGCCTTGTTTGGGAAGGAAAAGACGCAGAGGTGCAAGGCTCAGGGATACGGGAGCCATCTCTGTTTCGCCAGCATCGTGACAGGGCATGGGATGGCATGGCGTGGCGTGGAATGGGCATGGTACATGGTGCAACGCGGCATGGTATAACACAGAATGACACGGATGGTATGGTCCTCACGGAGGCGACTCCAGGCTTGGACATCGACGACACCTGCTGTATCCATGCAACCGGATTGAATTGGAGCCGGAGCCGAGCTGCTTCATACGATACGTAGGTATGGATATGACTAACGATACCAAACCGATTTGCAACCATGAAATAAAAACGGCGTCTTGAGCTGCTCATTACTACCTAGTAGTACCTATGTATGGATACCTGGTCATGCGTACGACTCCGCAATGATTTCTGTGGGTGAATTGACCTGGAACGAGACCTGATTGTGAAAAACCGCTATCGCTTTCGCTGTCACTGCTGCTATCGCCGCTATGCTGAGAAGAGACACAACCTCCCACTCCTGCAAAAAGCTGGGCTTGTGTTGACGTATTCTTTTGCTTTGGGATCATGTTCGTCCTACAACCAAATACCAGCCACGGTTGGGTTCCTCGCACACATTCCGTCCCTTTCCAATATACCAAGCCAACCCATTCCGCCCAACATCCATGAACGGTCGGTCAGGACTAGTCAAAATCCGCAGCCCTCGCTCTGCCGTCGCCACCTCGTCTGTTCGGGCTCGGGCTCGGTGACCATCGTCTCCTTCCTCCTTTGTTTTGGATCCCTCGCGCAGGTAATGGAGACCTCGACCTAGACGCTGATCGTCCGCTGATACTAGACGAATTCCTTCTCCTTGGGGGAGGTGCTCTCCGTCGTGGCGGGGTCAAACTTCGACTCCTGCTCCTGCTCGGCGAATATCTGTCGGCTTTACGCTTCGGCGGGGGGGACCGCGACGGCGAGCGCGACAGACTGCGGCTTGGGCTCCTTCTGGGTGCTGGCCGACGGCTGAACCGCGGTGGTGTACGTGATCTGGATTTACGTCTTGGAGGTGAGAAGTTGCGCTGACGAGATGGATGCACTGCAGGACTGGCTTGGCGTGGTGGTGGAGAGCGGGATCTGGACCGTGACGTCGAATAACCGCCCTGGCGCCGAGCCGGAAGACGACGCGGAGGCGGCGAGCGAGAATCACCAGAGTAACCACTGTACGATCCTGAGCGTGTACGTGCTCGTCCCCGCGGAGGGCCGGTGTCGCGTCCTCGCTTTGGTGACGGGCTTCGAGAGACGGAATAGGAGCGCGATCGTCGTCTCGGTACAACCCGTCGTGCGGGTGAACGAGAGCGAGAGCGCGATAGTGACGAGCTGTAGCTCCTTCCCCTTCTGTTGGCACCGCGAGGGGGAGGTGGAGATCTTGATGGTGAATCAGATACACGGTGGCGGCGAGTCTTCCCTGTCAACCGGTCATCTGGAGTTAACGACCGAGACCTCCTCTCCGCTCGTCGAGGCGGACTTCTTGAGGATGACCTGCTCGTCGTATAGCTAGAATAGCTTGAATATGAACTGACGCTTTCAGAGTCCGAAACATCATCCTTTGGTGCCGGAAGGGCAGGTGGTTCAGCTTTCGGTAAATTCTTGAGGTGTTCGCGCATTTCCTCCGTGAGGGCGCCCATGCCGATGGACGTGAAGTAGTTGATGGCGAACCGTGTGTTGCGAGGTGTATCTGTTGGGAAAAGTCCTGAAAAGCTGGGCCGGAGAATATCGTCCTTCATCCTCTTCTGAAGCTCAGGCAGACCCAAAGCTTCCGCCAGATCCTGGAACAGTATCTTGATAAAGATACGACTGCTGGAAGTTGTCTCTTCTTCGTTGAGATGGACCACGGAAAACACGTGCCAGCCAATGGCATCGGTAGCTAAAAGATGTCCAAAGAACCGAGCAATGTTCCGTAGCCGATTTGTCTCGTAGCGATGGATTGTGTCGTAGTATTGGGCAAAGGACTGTTCAAACAAGTCCGTCCAAAGCCGATTAAGCTTGGCAAACCTTTCACCGACGAGGCCAAAGAATTTCGAGTATGTCTTCTCCTGGGAACAGCATTCAATGATCATGGACGGTAGCTCGGATTCCTGGCCCGCCGGGAGTTGGATTTTCATCAGCTTGTGACAGGCTTCTTCGAAATCGAGGCTGGACATGATGGTTAGGTAGATTGTCCTTCGCAAATTGACCAGGTCTGTGTTCGTTTGATCTTTGATTTCCAGGGCACGTTCTTGTTCAGCCTCTTCATCCTCTGAACTCTCATCCGAGCCACTCTCGTCACCATCTTCCTCGTCGCCACTTTCTTCCCCGAGAATTTCGGCTTTCAATTTTCGATACGCCTCTTCGTGTTCTTCCCACTGTGAGTCGTACTTGAAGATGTTCAATGAATCTTGAACATCAATATCATCATCAAGATCGACTTGGTGTGTAATTTGGTCTTCCTCCTCCACGAGATCGAGTTCCTCCCGAATGGCCGGATTGTCCTTGTATCGATCCTTCCTGACCTGGAACAGCACTTCTATCATGTATTGGACTCGTTTGTCGATGTCAGCTTCATGTAAAATGCTCCGAAATTGATCAAACACAGCCAATGCGATAGGTGGGCTCATCTCTTCCAAGTGTTGGCCCACTTCCCGAGTCAAACCAACCGCAATTTCCACGGAGTCATCAGTTGGCTTGTGCAGAAGCAGCAAAAGAAGCTGTGCAGCGAGAGTCTCATGCGCCACTTGTTGGTTGCACAGGTGAGCGATGAAAGTGGTGGAAGACAAGCAGACTGCTTTGTCGTTGCGCTTGAAAGCCTTTCGAAATTGAACAACAAGCCGGTTGAGGAGTAGCTCTCCAACTTGAGGGAGTTTGGTGTTCACAATTGCTGCCATCGCCGCATAGATGGGGGTGAAAGGTAGAGAAGCGGCCTGCGCCTTCATGATGCTCCGACAAAACAATCCTCGACCGCGGACCAGATTTTCGCCAAACAGTTCCGGGACAATGTGCTTGATGTTGGAGACATTGACCTTGTTGATGAGACCGTTGATTGATTTCTTCAAGGCCTCCCAAGCCATTCGCTGATACTCCTTGCTCGACTTGTCGGTAATCTGTGACTGTAATGCACGCAGTTTCGCAGGAGGTATATAGGTGCCGCCCGATCGCATCGTAAGTAGTTTCTCGTACTCTGCTTTTGCGGCCGCCTGTTTTTCTTCCGCAGTCAAGGGTTTCCGTCTTGCTTCATCTGCTTCTCTGGGCTTGAACCTCGCGAGCAGTTGTCTCTCCCTCTCATCCATCTCACGCTCTGGTTCTGCCCCCTTTGGTTTCCGCTCATCACCGTCTTCGATGGGCGCAGGTCGGCGGCGTCGAGGAGACGGCGACCGAGACGGAGGTGATCTCTTTCTGGGTGCTGAAGGGCCGGGAGAATAGGAACCACCTGGAGGAGGGGTGGGGAGGCGGACGGCGGACGACAGTAACATGGTGTCCGCCATGGTGATGAAACCAGAGATCCGAATCGATGGCTACAGGGTTGTTAACTTCATACCTTCAAAGTCACCTTGTCGGTGAAGGCGAAGACATCTCGTTTCGAGGTTTGCGGCGAAGGCAGCGGCAGGCAAATCGAAAGTTGATTTTCAAAAATCGGAACCGGAAAAACTCCTCCGGGGCCGTTCCCTTTTTGGGCTATCCAGCGAAGTGACATTTTCCGAGAACGCGACTGCGTGTTCAATTCTGTCCGCGTGTCAAACATTTCAACTCGACTATACAAGCCTTCTCTTGTAAGATTTGAGCTCTCAAGGGCAGAATCTACAAACAAGAAGCAAATTGTGACGAGATGGTATTTTCTCACCCCGCCAGGCCGCTCGTTCAATCGACATACTAATTGTTCTCCTGTGCACAATAGCTGGACAAACTTGTGGGTATGGCAATGCTCGTGGTAGCGACCACAGTCTTCTTATATTACACATTATGGACCTTGTTCATGGTACAGTACCTTCCACAGACATGAGGCTCCCGACTAAGCTTTGTTGCAGCCCTTTGTGGACGATGACCATCCGCTTCAGAGTCTGTTCCCACCTCGCGTCTGGGCAATCCGAATCCCTGTCATTCTCACCCTACTTGGGTCGGCGGTAGTAGGGACGTTCCTCGCTATGGTCATGATCAGAAGCAATAGAAAGAAGGCGGCAAAGGCGAGAGCCGCTGCGGCGAAGAAGTCAAAATGAAAGAGCAGGAGGCAGAGAGGGATTTCACACCCATTCCTCAGGCTATTGGCAATTATACAGCCATCATGGGCTTGTTGACATCGACAAGTCGGACATTGACACTCACCTCTCCGTACAACAGGAGTAGCCGGTTTTTGAATGAACGCAGCTTTCCCCTTCGCTCGGTAAAGGGTCGGGTGGACTGCACCATCGTTCGATGTTCGGGACTTGATGGTGGTTGCATTCATTCATATGCCTGAAAGTCGACAATGGATCATGTACCTAAGAGCCGTCGATGGAGCCAATATCTTGGATAAATGGAAGCCTTTCACAAAAACTCTTTGCTCGGCCCGGAGGATGCATTTTTGTGGCTGAAAAATCAGTCTAGCCCGCCAACTCAGACATGACATTGCGCCTTGTTACAGTCTTAACTTCTGTTTGGGGCGTCCCTCTGTTGTTGTCCTGATTGGGGGAGAAATGAATGACTGCATTGGAGGAGTTTGGAATGTGAGTCAGGCGCAGTGTCTAACGAGATGAGATGTTCCTCCCACATCTCCTCCAAAGCTGGCTGCGAATGGAATCGCTCAAGGAGGCATCTATGAACCCAAGAGAATTGATGTTGAGGACAATTGATCTTCTGGCTGCCTCAGAGTCGGAGTGTGGGAAGATCTCTGTGTGACGACCGTCCCTGAGGCCGGAATCTGCCAACAGCCTTTACTATTTTGGTGACTCGTGACTCGCCCAGCCACATCCCGTGGCCCTGGACAGTGGGCACGTCTCCCCCGCACGGTGCTGCAAGTGACCGCCCCGGGTGCTTGGGATTCAGTGACCATTCAGACGCCCGCGCAGCGCCCCGTTGCCGATAAGCAGGCCACTAGAGTTCACCTGTGAGGCCTCCTGACTCAACTACTTGATTGCTGAGGGCCTCTGTACGTAGCTGCTCTCACCAAGGTACTTATAAGTGATGCCACCTGACTGACTCTGACTACCACCATTCCTTCTGCTGAGCCAGACAAAGAACAAGACAAGATACCTATAAGTCCTTCGTTGCACACTGCCCATCCGTCCCTCCTTTAATCCAAATACGTAACCGCTGGTGCCGCTGGTGACAAGCTGATCGCCACTCGAGACCACCACTCCTCACCTATACTCTCTCCAACCGACGCGTCGAATAACCCCGCGCCGGTCCCTCGATTCAGTCCTGAGCAACTGCACAGCGTCCTTACACGTACTGCGGATTTGATCCCTCTTCCTGCAGATTCAACCTTGCTGCTCGGACAGAGTAGTCAGCTAAGGTCTCACACGGTGTCCCACCCCAGATCTTGAATGCCAGCATCCAACAAGCCAGCCTCCGTCGAGTCCAGGAATTCAGAAAGAGAAGGCTTTCAAACCGTGGTAGACCAAGATCCTCCCGCCTCAAAAGCAGGAAAGCGGAAGACAAAGAATGCTGCTGTCAAACAGCTGTCCAGCCTCGATCATGCCGAAAAGACTGTCGAGTCAATGGGCCAATCTCAACAACCCCCTGTTTCCTCAAACCCTCCTTCCATCCTGGGCCAACTGCCCCAAACATTTCCTTCGAACAGAAAGATCAGTCCGTTCGACGTCCTGAACGACGCGAATGCTTCCCAAAAGGTGTCTGATGAGCACACTCCCCCAGCAGACAACTGGGCCCGGAGCGCTGCCCATGGGAGAACTCCACCTATCGAACCCATTCCTGGTCTAAATACAGGCGGCTCTCCCCCTTATGAGCCAGGCTTCAGTAGCCGAGGCGTCTTCAATAGCAGAAGTCCTCCCATCTCTCCTCCATTGCGGAAGGCCCGGCCAGTTAGTTACAGCAGTGCTATACCTCCGCTCCCGACTCACTCGAGAATCTCGACATCGCCCTATGGCTACGGCATGACTGCCTATGGGTCTCCGCCTGCCCCACCTCATCTCCCTCAACAGCATTTCTATGGGCCTCATGATGTTGACTTGGGCCTACATCCTCCGCATACGCCTCTGCCAGAACCTGTGCCACTGAAGTTCGGTCGGCTTCCAGGTTCAGGAAACGAGTTCCGTGAGGCTGCTTTGCTTGCTGTTGACGGCGAATTGCATGTTGTTAGCTACAATGGCGAGAAAATGGAACATGTGGGAGCGCTCAGCGGCGTGCAAGGTACTATACTTGATGCCTCGCTGCTTACATGGAATACTTGCGAAACCCCGTTCGCAGACTACAGGCCTCTAGTCGCGCTCACCATCTTTGGGCCGAGTGAGTCCCAATCTGGTTCCCCTGCTCAAGAAGACCGACCCTTCCCTGGTAGTCACCATAACCCTTTCGAGACGAAGGTGGTGATATTTTCGGTGAGCAAAGGCTGTCAGGTCGCAGAGCTATTGAGAGTGCAAACGCTCACGGAGAGCTTCCCCGGAGTACCTGCAAGCATTAGTCCAGCAGCAAATCTGAAGGTCTATTCGAGCGGCAACTTTCTTGTTGTTGCTTCCGGCGACAGCGGGGAAATGTTTGTCTTCTCCATTCGACAAGGAAAGGAGTCCGCGGTATTTGAATGTTTAGGCAAGTACTGGACCACGATACAACCTCAACTTCACCGGAGGGATTCCTCTTCTCACGGCCCAGGATCGGATGCAGATGTTTCACCTGCCGACCTCGGTCGTGGCCCAGATAGCCAGACTCTCCCGATTCTCAGTCTTAACGGGCGATGGCTTTCTTTTTGTCCTGCAAGCACACCCTCGCGAAGATCCATTGGGGCTATCTTGGGTGATTACGTGGTGCATAATAAAAACTCCAATATTACGGCTGGGACGGCTCCTTCGCGACCTTTGCCCAACTGCGATGTTGAGTCTCCCGATGTCGACACATTCCTCAGTAAGGTCGCCAAAGGATTCGCCCAGGAGGCGGTAAGGGGCGCGAAATGGATCAGCGAAAAAGGCATGCAGACCTGGCAGAGTTACTGGAAAAGGGACACGGCCAGCACCAACATGCAAGCCGCTCCATCCTCCAGTCCCCCAGTCTACCCTCCCCAGCTCGGTCTGGCACAATTTCCGCCTACTCACGCTATTGACCAGCAAGGCATGTCTAAGGACCCGGATCTAGTCACGATAATCGACTTGAAGCTGCTCCAAGACAACCATGGCCGGAAACCCACCTCCGAATCCAGCCCAATGATCACCTTCCAACCACCGGGAGGCTGTAGTTTTCTGTCATTCATGCCAACTGGTCTCGGCATTTTGACAGCCAATCGCAAAGGTGACGTGCAGTACATCTGGGATCTGATGCAGATCAAACATGTCAGAGTTTCAACAACTTCAAATTCTGCTGAAAGCGGACGCGTGCGGCAGATTGCACGCTACGAACGCTTGAGTCCTTCTTCCATCGTTGACGTTGCTTGGGATGGCCCAACAGGCTGCCGGTTTGCCATTCTGACGAAGAATCGAACCATTCACCTTTTTGACTTGCCCAAAGCTGCCTTTCAATGGCCGCCACCTCCCACCAAAAAACATCGGCCGACTTCGGCGCCGGTTGACCCCTCCCAGGTAAAGGCAGAACATGATCCTGCCCCGCCCGGGGGGTTCTTTGCCTCTGCTATGAGCATTGCAGGTAGAACACAGCCGATGCTTGCAAGCCTTCGCGGGAGGGCACCAAGTATCAACAGTGGAATGGCTGGGATGGCCCCGTCAGGGATCGGTTTCGCCTCTACAACCACAATCAAAAGCGGTAGCAGGGCGGTGGCGGCTGGACTTAGCAAGTCTCTGGGTGCCGCTACTGAGACCGTTACCAGTATACGACACGCGAATCAGAGCAGGCTTCATCTGAAGATCCCAGCCCGGGTGGGAATTTTCTGTTGGTTGCGGCGTGACGGGAAGCCAGTATTATCCATTCTAGACGAGAGCAACATCAAGAATTACTACGTACGGATGACAAAGCCTAGAGAGAATCGTCAGATGGAGACGGTGTCCGTATTCGATGCACGCAGGGCTGTCGCAATAAAGCTCCCTAAGGCCGCGGAACTCGCTGCAGATCTCCCCACGAGAAATCGCCCAGATGAAGTACACGGGGACGGCAGTGAGGGCTCTGCACTGCTCAGCTTCTGGAAAGTCCGACCTACCAGAGACGGAGGTTCGAGGACGCCGCACCCGCTCGCTTCAGCCGAAATCGAGACCAATGCGCCGTACCAGCCTTTCCATTCCGACCGAAGAGTCACCATTTCCCTATTTCCAGATAAGGTAAAGACTCGGCTTGAGGGCTATTCGACTACGAGGTCTGGCCAGGCTCCTGTCACGGAGACTCCCAGTTCAATATCGCAGCAGAAGTGGGTTTTTGGCGACCAGGTTCTCTCATATGCACAGAACATCAGCAGCCAGCACGCCGTAGACGAAGGCTCTATCATCTATCGAGAAACGACCGTTTTCTCTGGGAGTACGTCTTTGGCCACAGGCCCTACCGGAATGTTGGAGGATGAGATACCTCAAGCCGTTAGTAACACTAAGAAGAAGAAAGGCAAGAAAAATCGAGCGCAGGCCCGGTTGTTTGAACACGACAATGCAAGCGACAGCATGATGGATTTTGCGGCGCAGGATGCCCCTTTTGAGCCGGACGAAGACTTGCTGAGAGGCGATAGTCCCCCTTGAACGTCGTGGACTGCGTGCGGATAGTGCCTCGACCATTCTTTGTCAGTTGCGCTGCTCGATTGATGGTGTCTAGTTTCCGATGAAGAGCCAGCTCTAGCTAATCGGTGCTTTTCATAGCCTTGAGTGCAGCCTGATGGGCTTTCCGCCTTGGGCCGGCAGATGGGGTCGTCCATTCATCATCCTCTTTCTGCCAGGTCGTACGAGCATTGTGGGATCTGCTTTTCTGCTGATAGCATCAGAACACGCATTTCTGGCCTTAGTTAGCAATCGCACAAGCACTTTGCACTTCGCCACATTCACAACGAGTCCTGTTTCTCTACTGGCTACTCTGCAAGCACCTTCCAGGCCAGCTTTGAGCCGCCTGAGCATGAGAAGCAATCTGTTTCCACCATTCGCTCTTGGTGTTTGCCATTATTGTCTGGTTTCCCCCTTGACAAGACGCACAACTTGTTACCTCATCCCTACAATTTACCGTGCCTGCCATCGTCCCCCCATGGATGACTTAAAATCGACGCCGAAGCTACCACCGTGGTTGTCGGTTACCTTTTACCCTACGCTTCAATGGATCCTTCGACAAGGACCAAGGTCACGAGCCATTGACTCCAACATCACTCGCACCCTCATACTCTCTGATAGAGGCAAAGCCTGCACGGTACACCGCATCGGTGCCGTCCGGAACTCGTCTGAGGGAGCAGCAGCCTAAAGAATTTGTGGCAGAGGACTGATCGCGCGGCTGGGGGCGACAGATCTAAACACTTCTGCAGGGGATCCAGGCAGCTTGCCGTAGGGATTGCCACCTGTGTCGTTTGGGCGACCACTGAGGATGTCAATTACGTCCTTGATGGGCCGCCAATATTCGTTGATCTGGCGACGTAAAGCCCAGTCCGTCTCGGTCGCTTCCAAGCCGTAGTCGCTGCCCATGGGACTGAAGACGGCTTCCGATCCCTGGATACCGATGATGGCCGCGTTCAGAGGATTCGCATTGATTTCGTCTTGGCTCTTGCCGGCGAAGTTGTCTTCGAGGAACTGCATGCACTTGATGGCCAACTTGAAGGACCGGATGCGGTCAATCGGCGAGGGCTTCATGCCCTGTTGGTAATGGGCGGGAACTGCAGCGCGGGCGTCGAATCTGCCTTGGGCCTCGACATTGATCACGTCGGCGATCATCTGTGTGGTGTAAGTTTGACTTGCGCGCTCGTTGCGGAGGATGATCTTCCCCGCCCGCGAGGCGCCCTTGTCGTCCTGGAAGTCTTCACGGATAAAGTCGATGTCCCGTAACAACATGCGCATGTTGATGCCATCCTCTGGCGTGTAAACGGCTAAAGCACCAACGGCAAGACCTGTCATGGTGGCCAGATAGCCAGACTTGCCACCCTGGGTTTCGACCACAAACACTCTTCTCCGCGAGGCCGACGCCGACTGCCGGATCACGTCACAGAATCCTACCAGGGTGTTGAGGCAGGTGTCGCTGCCCAACGAGTACTCGGTCCCGGGGACGTTGTTGGAGATGGTGGCGGGCAGGACCAGGAGTGGAATGCGGAAAGAAGGATACTTGTCTCTGTTGTTCCTGATCTGGCTGGCGGAAGTGAAAGCCTCGAAGCCGCCGATCAAGAAGAGGGCGTCGAATTTGTACAGGTCAAAGCAGTAAGCCGTCTTTGCGAGATCTTCGCTCGGTAGACTTCGGTTGGTGCCCAGCTCGGAGCCGCCTTGGTTGACCCAACCGTCGACATCAATCCACTTGAGTTCTCGGACCGAGCCCACCGGTTCATCGTCGTGGTGTCTCTGTAGTCCCGGAAAGCCATTGTATATCGCCAGCGGGGTGTGCCCGCGAGACAGGCAGTAAGCCACGGCGGCGCGAGTGGCCGGATTCATGCCGGCCGCGGGGGCGCCAATGTGGATGATGGCGATGCGCATGTGCTTTTCCGGGGGCAGTCGCAGACGCGGCCTCTCCTCGCTGGTGGACGTGGTGAGCTTGTAGCTGTCAAAGTAGTCCTTGAACTCGACGTCGCGGAGCTTCATGGCCTTGGTCCAGTCCTTGTCCTGGACGGCCGCGCCCGCGGACTTGGTCAGGCGCACGCACTCCTGCAGGTCGGAGCGCAGGATCTTGTTCTCGCGCACCGTGACAACGGGCGAGGGCGTGTCCGGGGTGGCCTCCAGGAGGGCCTTGACGGCCTCGACGCCCTGGAGGGTGGCGAGCCAGCGGTCGTAGTACGAGGGCATGCCGCCGCGCTGGATGTGGCCCAGCACGGTCTTGCGGGTGTCGAGGTCGAGCTTCTCGGTCAGGGCCTGGACGACCTGGTCGGCGGTGATGCGGTTGAGCTCGACGTCCTGGGCGCCCTCGGAGATGATAACGATGGTGCGCCGCTTCCCCCGGCCGCGGTGGCTGGTGACGATCTCGCACATCTCCTCCTCCCAGTCGCTGCCGGGCGGCTTCTCGGGGATGAAGACGTAGTCGGCACCCGTGGCGATCGCGGCCATCAGCGCCAGCCAGCCGCAGTGGCGGCCCATGACCTCGATGACGAAGCCGCGCATGTGCGACGCCGCCGTGTCGAAGACGGCGTCGACCATCTCGCAGATCCGCTCCAGCGACGAGTAGCACCCGATCGTCGCGTCCGTGCCGGAGAAGTCGTTGTCGATCGACCCGACCAGCCCGCAGATGTTGAGGTGCCGGTAGGGCGTGATCTGGTCGGGCGCGAGCTGCTGCGTCTGCACCAGCTCGTCCAGCAGGCTGGGCCACTCGGCCCGGAACCGGTCGGCGCCCGTCAGGCTGCCGTCGCCGCCGCAGACGATCAGGCCCGAGATGCCCTTGAGGATCATGTTCCTCGCGGCCCTCAGCCGGCCGGCGCGTTCGAAGAACTCGCGGCACCGTTTCGTGCCGATCAACGTGCCCCCCAGCGAGAGGTAGCCCCGGACGTCGTCCCAGTACATGCGCTTGATCGCGTCCCCGCCGCGCACGAGGCCGTCGTACCCCTCGAGGATGGCGTAGGCCTCGCATCCCATGTGGATCGACATGCGCACGACCGCCCGGACCACCCCGTTCATGCCCTGCGAATCCCCGCCGCTGGTCATGACCCCGATTCGCCTCGTGCTAGAGGATGCGGTGCCCACGCTGAACTCCATGATGTGGTTGTCGTTGACACGATGAAGTTGGAGCGAGTCTTGGTCAGATATCCCTCGGGCGGTGGAATGTCAAGCGGCACGCTCAGAGAGCAGGACACATCCGTAGAAGGTGTTTGGTAGGAATGTGAGATGGTAGAGAGCATGAGGCGAAGAAGAGAGAAAGAGAGAGGAAGAGAGAAGCGTACAATCTGGCCGAGGGCTCGACATAAATTGTGCCTTTGGTGAATAGCCACACCATCACACCACGTCCCTTTGCAGGATGCTTGGTCCTACGCCCACTCACTTGTGTTTGAGACGATCAAGGCCATTGCTGAGGACCACCGGCGCTCTCCTCTGCATTCCCTGTGTAATCCACCTTGGGACACGCACCTACCTTCTCATGGGATAACGAGGCGCACGATGGTCTCTCATCTGTCGTGATGAAGGATGTTCTCTTTCTTTGGTGGAGAAACTGGGGGATCGAGACTCGGCTGAAGCCTGACGATTTTGATTAGTCCAAAGTTCCACCTCGACATCATCTGATCTTCGCCTGTGGCGCGGCCGTTGCCGGTGACCGTCTCACACTTCTCTTGCGTCTTTATGGCTTGCTGGCCGTCTTGGGTCCTGTGGTGTGATATAACTTGTGCCTGTCTGGTGTCTAACAAGGTCCAATGCGCAATGTCTAATGTCCAATGTCCAATGTCCGATGCCGAGTCCGTCTTGTTCAGGGATGGTCAGGAGCTTCGAACTCAGTTGGCGGTTGCTCGGTCAGTCAGTCAATCCGTCGAAATATGTGCTCCATACTGACTGCAATGCGCAGTCTGCGATGCATCATATCCCGGTACAGACACATAAATACTCTTGACACGATTCCCTACGGACCGACATTCCCGAGGGGTGTTGGACTTGGAAGCGAAGAAAAAGGAAATGCAGATAAAGCAATGTCTTTCGGTATGCCCAATGGAGCTAAATCCTACTTTCCCATGGCCTCCATGTCTGTCGTTCGCTCGTTCGTCTCAAGCAGCCACCATCTTAGGGGGTACGAGGCTGAAATTCCACCGAGGACACCATCCGACACCTCTCCGCCCGCCGTCCTTCCTCCCTACTACCCCTGAACCCAATCCGCGTCTTCTCTACAGTCACAACCCAAGATTAGCACCAGTGAGCATGGCCAGATCAGCCCGGAGTTCCCAGATGCTCCCGCCCGCTTTGTCGGCGCTGTTGACACGCTGCTGGGTGCTCGTCTCCCACCACCTCCTCGCCAGGTCGCCGTCGATGACCCCGCGGCCACCAATGCCGTCGGTCTCCACCTGGCGATATGCCCGTGGGTTGAGGCTCGCAGGCTGGTGGTCGAGGGTGGCGACCAGGGTGTTCTGCAAGGTCGAGAGGCGGCGGTACGTGCTCTCACGGAGAGGGGTGAGGAGAGCGATCGACCCGGATTGCGTGGTGATGAGGATCTGAGCTGGCTGCGGCTGGTTGCTGTTGTTGTTGCTGTCGTTGTTGCTGTCCTCGAGGTCCATCTCGTCATTGCTGCCACGAGAATTGTTTGGCGCCGACGACGCTATCAATGTCATGGTCGTCGGGACCGCTCCGCTGTGAAACGTGCTTCTCAACAGCAGCTTGGTCCCTCGCTCTGTCTTTGGGTTTTCCGGGTCATACTGCAACACCCTCAACGTGCCGTCCTCGTCCGAGGAGACGATATATAGCTGTTTCCCGTCCGGCAAGAACTCGGCGGCGAGCACAGCCGGGTTTTCGAAGTCGCGGCCCAGGATCTGCAACTTGTACGGTTCTTCCGAGTACCCTACCAACCACAATCCCGAAAAGCCGTCTCCCAAAATGCACAGACCCGTCCCTGGAAGTTCCTTCGCCACGTGCACGTAATACCGCATGTCCAAGAACGCGACCGGCAGAATGGACATGTCCTCCTTCAGTCCTCGGACCATGCATTTCTGGCCCTGCGCGGCCAGGAGGAACCCTTGTGATCCCACCCCCGAGATTGCCGAGACGGCACCACGCACATCTTCTCTTGTGATGAGCTTGAGCTTGAGATCGGTTTCAGGCACATCTGGCTCGGGAACGACGTCCACCACGTCGAAGATATACAAGTTCCCTCGCGTGGTGACATTCTCTCCCTTCACCAGAGCCGTGCCCACGACGATCAGATCCTTGCGTTCGTGCGTTTCCTCGGAAACTTCGAGATTGAGCGTTTTCACAGCCAGAATCCTTTCAGAATGGTCAAAATGATACTGGCTGATGATCCGATGAGTTTTCGAGCTCAGGAGCTTCAGCGTAGATTGCAGCGTGGTGGGGAAGAAGGTCGTGGCTTCATTTTGCCATTCCGGATGCCATTCATCGTCTTGGGGAAGCTGGAAGTCCACCGTGTGGTTTGTGGCAAGGACATAGGAATCTGTAGGTCCAAAGTAGGTAAGAGAGGCGACATCTTGTCCCAACGGGATGCGCTTGATGATCCAGTCTGATTGCCCCAGCATGAGTGATGAAGGAAGCTGAGAGAAGCAGAGATGATCGGACTCGTCGATGAACACGAAGCCATTGCGGCAGCTTTCAACGTGGATCGCACTCATTGACCTGATATTTTGCAACCCCAGCTCGTAAATGTGAGGCATTGTGGAAGCGTTGCGTAGAATAAGCATCGGGCGCAAGCCAGGGATGAACACTGAAGCGTGGCCAGCGAGATTCTTGATGACTTGCATCGGCCGCAGTGAGGTTTCTTCCCCTTCTTCCTCAATTTGATCTTCAGGCGCTTCGGCTGGCTTGGTCGAGACTTTCTTGAACTTGAAGCTTCCCACCACCGTCGGATCTGCGAAGGGCTCATAAAGAATGACATCTCCCGTCGTGTTGCGAGCGATCAAGTATGGTCGACTTTCAGTTGCGTCTCCCAGGTCGACGAGGAGGGTTTCGGCCAAATCGTCCTTGTTCCTCCAATGCTTCGGCAATTGTAGGCCTTGCATTAGATAAGTGGGAAGGAACGGCAGGCTATCACATTGAAACACCTCAAGGGCGGTGTTTGGCAGTGACAGTAGGCAAAAGTGCCCTTCAGATGTCAACAGCGCCAGAACCGGCCCTCGTGACGCTCCAGCACTCTCATAAAATCTCGATGTCTGGAAGAAATCGCTAGTATCATGATAGAGCGAGGCTGACAGGACAGAATTGTTCTTGAGAGTGGTGGAAAGCTCAACCTCATCCAGTTCGCCGGCTCTATCGGCTTTGAGTAAGGTCATGTTTCCATCATCTCTGACAAGGATGAGATACGGCTCGGCGAAAGTGGCCTTCACCGCTCTGGCTGTCTGGCCCTCTTCTTCATCCACGACAGGAAATATCTGGGAGAGTCCGAAATTGGCATCATACACACGGACTTCTGTAGGAAGTACTTGGATTGTGTGATTAGTCATTTCCAGCTTGAAGACAGATATGGTAGAGCCAGCAGACTCATCAAAGTCCGTATCTGCGATCGGGACCAGATTTTCGTCTGCCAGTGAAAACAACGAAGACTTCCCGGCGCCGTCCAGAGTCACTTGCGAGACCAGAATGAGGTTGTCGAATCCAGAGTCCACATGCTTGTCAGTCTCATTCTGATTCTTTCTACCAGAATTGAAACACCAGAGTCCAATGGCATCGTCGTACTTTATTCGTTGCGTTACCTTTGGCTCCAGCTGTCGACGGATAAAGGCGATCCCACCGGCATTGCCTCGACCATATGCACAGACAAGTTCCCGCTCTGCTGAATCAGGTCGGTCTGGTTCATCGGCATCATCGCGTTTTCGCTTGCCCAGATTCCCCAAGGCAATGTCGTTGATTGGTGCTAAACATGCAAGCCGATCGACCGCTCGAAAGCTCTGGCCGCTTAGCTCGCTCGAGGAATGGCCATTGTGTCCGTCAATGATTTCGGCGTAGAGGTCATCATCGTCATCATAACCATCTTCTTCATCGTCATCGTCCTGGGGCTCAACTTCATTGGCCTGTATCTGCGCTCGGGAGCGTATTCGCTTCAATTGAGGGACCTTCTTCTCCGTCGCAAGTAAGACTGAATCGGCCTCCTCGCTCCCAATGAAGAGCCGATTCATTCCGAGATTGGTCGTGCAAGACGCTGCTCCCATGAACAGACTTTGCATTTGTGCGTCGCCGAGTCGACGAAGCGTCATCCCAGAGACCGAACGACCGTCCATTCGGAACGTCAAGAGAGCAAGTTCTCCAGACCTCAAAATGATCAGCATGTCACCATTTGCATTTCCCAAGTGCTCGACCTGACAGCCTTCCAACTTCAGACGGGCCTCGGAGTGGTCAGCCATGGGAAAGGCAGATGCCTCTCTCGCCAGCTCATTCACGGCCATAGCGCTGGATTTGCCTCCTTGGTCGATATGGATCAACTCGTTGCCACCAACCAGTAAAGCGCCGCTGACTGGTAAAGGAAGAGCAATGATCCGATAGAGGTCATTGGGAAGCTTCTGAACAGATTGCAAAGTGGTTGATGCCTTTTGGTCAAGGTCCAAGGCATAGACCGCATAGATTGTGACATCCCGCCGTTCTGGACTCATATTGGAGGAGCGGGCAGCGGTAGAGTAAAGTATACCAATGGTAGGGTCGCGATACTCATGGAGGAAAGCAATGTCCACAGGGTGCAGCAAGCCAGGATCAAGAACGGTCATAGGCAGAACAAATGATGGGCTGTAAGGCGCTGTGGGCCCATGAACATGCCCATCAGCTTGTTCTGTCTGTACAGACTTTTCCCTGTCTTCCCCATCGAGGTCATCCAAGTCGTCCATAGCCAGATCGTCTCCGGCTTGGTGGAAAGGGATAATGGCAAGATTACTGACGCCGAAATTGAAGGCGGCACATCTACTTGATGGGTCAATCGTCAGATGACTGACACATTCAGCGAGATCAGGTTGCCACGGAGCAGACTGGAGATCATGATGCTCGTAGAAATGTATTGACAGAGTAGATATGCTATGCAACTCGGGGTCCCATTCGACAAGGCTCAGCTTCGCATCACGAAGAGCAATGAGGACGACGTCCCCTCCACTTTTCGAGTCGGCAATCTGGACTTTGCCTAACGAGGTGACTGTCCCTGCCAAGTTGTATTCGGCGATCAAGACAAGTCTCGTTTCCTGACCGGCATTGACGGGCTCGCATTGGAAGACTTGAAGCAAGGATGTCCGTGCGATGATCAGGTTGTCGGCATTGGGTGAAGTGAATGGGAGGGAGAGGGCGTGGGTGACGCCAGAAGGAGGGATGAGCTCGGAGTAGCACTGCATTCTGAGGTGGAGGTTGGAGAACGGAGGGTGACAGATGATCGGATGAGTGCCAGCAGCACTAATATCTTCCTGGCATCTCCATGGGCTTTTCCAGGCGCTTTTTTTGTAGCCGCATCACCGAGAATAGTCAGATCGAGGGAGGATTGTAGAGATTGACATATCTTACAGAGTGGACGGAGAGCATGAAGGGGCCAAGTCAACGACTTGGGTTTGATATTTTGGCCGTGCACGTGACGGGCTACTAGTATTGCACTAGTCCGGATTCAGAAAGACAAACACAAAGTGGGCAGCTATGACGACGGACTTGCATCTTCCATCAGGCGACGCTCAAGCTGCGCTACCACGACCTTCTCCCACCCTGAGGTCACAATTGCGCCTGACTGCCGCACTGCACCATTTCTCTTACCTTCGCATCACTTGGAGTCATCCAGCTGGCCTGAGATGCAGACGCTGTGCCATTGCGAACAGCCCACCACTCAATTGAAGTAGTCAAGACCATCACCATGCAGCTCTCCCCATTGACAATGACTGGGCTCGAGGAACCAGGTTTCTCGAACATGGCCGCGGCGGGTTACATCCAAATCACCTTGATCTGGGTCGTCTATGCCATTGCCATAGTCATCCTCCTCTCCGTCGCTTGTCTCTTCGTCTACCTCTACCAGACACATCGGGACCGGTCTATGTTCGTCACCACGGTCTGCATCTTCACCATCACATGTCTCCTGGCAACCGTCCTCCTCCTTCCGGTCGATGTCGCGCTGGTCTCTAGTACCACAAGCTCAAAGCTAGGCAGACGGAAGGATTGGGCAAACCAAGAGAAGGTCGACAACATCACGCTTACCCTCCGGATCGTCTACTATCTTCTATACTCGCTCGATGCGCTTTTGTGTCTGCTCGTCATTCCGTTTACCTACTTCTGGTATGAAGAATATGACGAAATCGCCCAAGAGGAGGGTACGCAAACATTCGGCTCCAGATTCTGGGCTGCTTCCAAATACACTCTGGCCTTCGTCTTCCTTTGCGTCGCCCTTTTCCTCGTAGGCTTCTTCGTCCCCGTCGCCCGTCACCGAGAGGGAGCTCATTTCGACCTCGACTTTTTCAAGAAATTGCTGGCCGAAAACCACGGAGAACGCGCCTTGACCTTTGCGCTGGGCCTTTTGATCACGATTGGCGTCCTGATCTACTGCTTCTATACTGCAGCAGGCCTCGCGCTTCTCCCTCTCACACTGATCAAGTCCGCGCCTAGTATCTCGGCACCGGCGTTAAGCGAATCCACCGCGTCTCAGTTGGAAAGCAATCTCGAAAGGCAGAGACAGCTGGAGGGCCGCGCTCAAGGCAATCCTGATGGCCTGTCCTCCAAAGATCAAAGAGAACTTGACGCGCTTGTCCGCGAAGAGCGCACTCTTCGTCGTCACCAACGGCTCGCCGAAGAATCCTCGGGGAAAGATCAGAATATTTTCTGGAAGATTTGGATCAAGCTGGGCGCCATTCTGCGGCCTATCAAGCTCATTCTTGGACTTTTGCTGGTGATCATTGTGCTGTTGATCTTCGCCAGCATGCTGATTACGGGCATTGACAAGGCCAAGAACTCGATCTGCAAACAGCACTGCGGCTATCTGCTCGCACACATCAACATCTTCCAACCGGTCAACTGGATCCTGGTCATGTCCGCCAAAGTGTTCCCCATCGACTATGTCATCTTCATGCTGATCGTGATGCTTTTTTTCAGTGCGAGCATCCTCGGCATCGCGACCATTGGTATCCGCGTCTTGTGGATCACCATCTTCAGAATCCGGAAAGCTCACACATCGCCACAAGCATTGTTGGTCGCCACTGTCATGCTCACTCTCATGACACTGGCTATCAACTACTCAATAGCGATGATGGTGGCTCCACAATACGCCACTTTTGGCCCTCAGACGTTCTGCGACCACCCCCTCAAGCACCCTGGGGAGCAACCCGACTGTACTGATCACCCCCAGCACATTGTACCATGCACAGAGTCAACCGACAACCCTGCCGCCAAGAATGTGTGCACTCCCTCTGTGGTGTCGACGTTCCTCAATCGAGTGACGGTCAACTTTCCCTTCTTCGGTGTTGTCGATTTCTGGGCCCAGTTCGTCTTTCTGGGGATTTTCCTGCTCGGCTTCGTTGTTCTCCTGTTCCGTACACCGAAGCTATCAGATCCGGACGCGGAGGAAGATGAGCTCGAGGAAGAAGAGGAAGGCCTATTGGCAAGCACAGGCAGAAGGTTCGATGCGACATGGCAAGACATCACCGGCCGGGTCAGCCAGGGGGGTAGGAGGGAACAGCAAGGGAGAGGGACGAGGGAGGGTACGAGTCATTGAATCAGCACATCAATTGATTGGGGGAACGGGCTCTATTCATTGGTATGGGATCGGTAGCACACGAATGTTGTTGGCATCGGGTTATGGCATACGCTCCTGTTGACACGGCGATTGGACGACTGGAATCAGGCTTTATGCAGTCAATGATGGATGCGCACTACGTTAATACACCCATTCCAATCTTCATCTTAATATTGGCAGGAGGGTAACCGCTGCAAGAAATAAGCAGCACAGTCTGACCTAGAAAGATGCTTACTCTGGATAGCGACGAGGTGGCTGCCAGATCAAAAAGAGCTAATATTGTTAATAAGGATAAGGATGCTATTATGCCCAAGGACAGAATAAATTACCTTATAACTACCGTTGAGTCAATAGTGAATCATGTCTCTGTACTATTTCTCGTCAGACTATGCCCCTCTTTGCTCTCTTTTGTCGGCGATACAGAAAGAGAGCGTGAAGTTGAGGCATCGGTCCATCCCCCGCCACTTCTAGAGCCACGGTGAAACAGTGTCCTCTTGACCAAATGATGGAACATGATTTCCTCTCCCGCAGCCACCTTGGAACGCCATGCAGAATCTCGACCTGACAGCTTCGAAGTGGGCGAGTCCCGATGTACGTCGCGAGCGAGAAACGCAGATCCCGGCCTGGACGCGAAGAGCGGCCTCGCCCCGTGCCCTGGATAAAGCCTCATTGAGCTCATTGCAACCGCCGCAACAACACCCACTACCACCACCATCGCAACCACTCTTACCGACTTCCGCGCCGTCGTCGAAACCAGCCAGCTTTACGCAACGAAGATATCTCGCGCGACAGGCTGAACTGCAGCGTTTCCGCAGGCTGTTTCGGCGCCTGGCCTGGAAAGCCAACAGTCTGACGCACTGGTCCCATCGCGCGCTCAGTCTGGCCCAAGAGCACCAGAGCCAGCGGCACCACGGCAGCTCCAATAGCCACGCGCAACCGAACGGGGTTCTTGATGCAGAATGGGCCGCGGGGCCTCGGGCGACGCTGGGACCGTACGACTTGATCATCGACCCGGTCGACGCGGAACGGCAGTTCAAGATCGACTTCTACGAGTTCTACGCCCTGCTGGAGCGGGGACTTGTCTGCCTCCTCGGCGTTTGGGGGATTGTGATCACCGCTTCCGCGGTGGCAGCAGCAGCTTCGACGAGGACGGAGGATGATGATGGTGGTGGTGGTACGGCTTCCTTAAAGGCACGAGTGGGTGGTGGTAGTGGGATAGCAGCCTCGCAACCCATCATCGGCGACTCGCTGTCCTTCCAGGGCGCGGCGCACCGCTTCCACGCCAACGTGCTCGCCGCCCTCGACCACCCGGCGACCCCGCTCCACGCGATCCTCGGCACCGGCCCCGTCAGAGAGTACATCGGGGTGGCCAAGGAGTTCCGCAACAAGTGGAAGGACGTCGAGTTGCGGCCCGAGGACTCCTTCCGCGGCCCCGACCGGGTCGAGGAGGAATGGGACCCGGCCAAGATGAGGCGGTACGAGAAGGTGCTCCGGGACCTGAAGCTGGAGGAGATGCTGGGAAGTGTCCTCCGCGCGCTCGAGGAGGCTGGACGCATGGCGGAGCGGGAGATCGGGAGGCTGCAAGGCTCGTTGGAGGGAGCGAATCGGGACATCATCATTGGTGGTCCGCACGACATGGTGGATTTGGATATGCAGGACGCCCCCTTCGAAGTCATGGACAGGCCGGGCGATTTGGACTACGAGATGGAGTTTTGACCGAACCGTTGTGTTGGGAGGCGTCTTCGGTCTCGGGTTGTGTAGAGGATGGAGTAATACGTGTTGCGCAGGCTCCTTTTTCTGCTATGTACACCAGAAAGATCAAGAGCCAGCAGGGTCAACCCTTCGTATTCATTCCCAAAATTCCCACGAAATCTAAGAGGGAAGCCACTCCTCCTCGTCATTGTTCCTCTTCTTCATTCTCACTGTTTACCTCCTCCTCCTCTTCAACCATCCCTCGGTTTCTCGTCTCCGTTTACTCTCCCCATTCGGAGAAGAAAAAAACGAAACCCCGGAATCCATGGACTTTGATTTCGCCGCGTACCTACGCCGTCTCGATCCCGCGTACGTCTACCGCGTGGAGAAACTCGCTGGCGGGGTGGTCAACGTGACTGCCCGGGCGAGCAAAGCGCGCTTTGCGAGTCCCATGAGCACAGCACCAGCTAAGACCCCGTCGGCGACGTTGGGGTCGAGAGGCAGTGCTGCCGGGTTAGATTGCGGGCAAGGCAGGTTCCCGGGCTATGGGTCGCTGGTCTTGAAGCATGCGCCGCCGTTTATTGCCGGCGTGGGCGAGAGTGCGCCCATGTCGCAGGGCCGTCAGGTAGGTACATATCTACCTAATGAATGGCGCGCGTGCGCATGGCAAAGTCTACGGTCTGCGGATTTAACCATGTTGCGGTCGCAGGAAGTCGAAGCAGCGTCGTTGGCGTTATTTCTCCCTGGCACTCAGGTTGGGGGAGAGGACGGATCAAGCAGTCTGTCACTCTCGACCATAGGAGTGCTGCATCATGTAGCGGCGGCGTCGGGAGTCACGGTTCCCAGACTGCTCCTTCACGATCCGACCGACCACGTCCTCGTCCTCTCCGACTTGGGACCACTGCCCGACCTCTCGAAAGTCTTCATCGAGCTGGGTGGGTTTACGCCGGACGCGGCGGGCGCAGCTACAGCGTGGCAGCCGCCGCCGTCATCCCCTTGCCTTGGCCATACGCTTGACGCTCACGAGATCGCGAGGTATCGAAGGATAGGCGAGAAGTTGGGCACGTTCTTTGCATGCTTGCACAGACCCAGCAGCGTCCATTCTGTCCTTGGAGCACTCCACACCCAAGGTGACGGTCAGCAGCAACGACCGCGAGATACATTCCCGTCGCTGCCAGAGATGAAGACTGCCATTCACGACCACGTCATCAAGCCGATCCGAGCCCACCTGCTCAAGTTCCCTTCTCTCCTCAACGAAGCAGAAGCCGAGACCCTCTTCGCAGCGGTAGAGGCAGACTTTCTCCGCCCGACTCCTCTGGAGGAACAATGCGTCGTCCTCGGCGATTGTTGGACTGGCGCGGTGTTAGTCGACCTAGGGGTCGCGACCGGTGAACCAAATGTGGACACGGATGTGGATGATGTGGACGTCGGCGTGGGCATCATCGACTGGGAATTCGCGAGCATCAGCGGGCGCGGCGTCAACGGCGACGTGAGCCAGTTCCTCGCCCACCTCGAGCTGTTGCGCGTCGCTGCTCATACACACCCGCCAGGGTACGCCAGGGGCCACCTATCGGCCGTCAACGCCATCATAGAAGGCTTCATATCCCAGTACAAGCCTGCTCAAACCAGGAGGTTTGTTAGGGATGGTGATAGTGATGACGATGATCGCGTCCTCCGGTCCGCGTACCTCTTGCACGGCGCGGAGTTGATCAACTGCGCCTTCTGGAAGACCTGGATCTGCGCGGATCCCGCGTGCCCGTCCTGCGCCCAGAATGCTCAATCGTCGCTGGCTGATGCTGGTGCTGATGCTGGTGCTGGTGACCCGGGAAGCGGCCCTCAATGCAGCGTCGTGACGAGCTTGGTGCGCCGGGGCGTCTCGTTCCTGAGGTGCGCGGTGGCGCCAGATCCGCGGCGCGGGACGGCCAAATTGAGGCAGGACGTGGCGGCCAGCCTAGGACTGGAACTTGATGATGCGCAGACTATGGGGCTGTATGACCTGTTTGAAGAGTCGTGATTGAGTTGTATACACAGCGGTGGGGTCTGGTGCTTTTGTTTTTGTTTTTTGTTTTTTGTTTTTTGTTTTTTTCTGGCGGGAGGAAAAAGCGCGCAAAACAACAAGATGGCGAACGGAACAGAATATACCCACCCACTAGATGTGCGACCGGACGGCTATTCACTCCAAAAGCCGCGATCTGGAAAGACTTTCAAGGGAAAAGGCGGGCACTTGCACCTCGAACGGTGCATGAATGCCACCAAGTGTTCTCTAGGGATTTCCGCCCTCAGGGGACATGACAACAAAAGAAAATGAAGCGGCGGGAAATTCTGCGGTAAAAGGTCTGAAATTGTAATTCTGCCATAAAACGCTTCGCAAGATTGGTATATATATCAAAACAAATTAATCTGTGGTGGAAGAATGTCTGTCTGGGATCCAATTGTACTTCCAGGTATCATACAGCGCACACTTGGCATAATTCGTGGGTGCGCGTACGCCAATGCTGTCATCCACCTCGACGCCATTCAGGGTCTGGTGGCTGCAGTGAAGGACGTGGTCGTAGGACAACAGTTCCTGGCTGATTGGTCGGTTGTTGCGCAGGGCACGGACGGTCTTGTCCCACGAGAAGATGCAGTGCGCTTGGTGGTAGCTCGACGACATCCAGGCCGAGCCGTGTTCGCCCTTGCGCATTTCCTCATCTGAGAGGATCACTTTGCCCTCGGCGTCGGCGTACCACGTCCAGTTTCCCTGGGCCAGGTACCGTTCCGTCAGCACGGCGTCGTAGCAGGGTTCTGGGACCCAGTCCTGCATCATCACGTCGTACACACAGCCATTGGCGCGCGCTTCCTCGGGGCTGTATCCGCACTCGAGGATCTGGCCGTCCAGAACGTCACCGTCCTCGACTTTCTCCTCCACAGAATCGACGGGTCTCGTGGGAAGTGGGAGGTCTGCAGCGGATGAGGTGGTGCTGGATGCGCTGATGATAGCGGGTGCTGCACTGCTGCCGGCGGCGGCGGCGGCGCTGGACTCCTTGGGAAAGGGACCAAGCACAATGGCGAGCGTCGCGCCTACACCAGCACTGGCCAGAAGACAGAGGATGCCGAGCAGAATCTTCCACCACGATACAGAGGTGGGTGGTGTTGGCTGCTGGGGCTCGTCCTTGACATCGTCCTGGTCTTGGTCTTTGACAAGATCGTAGCGGTGAGTGGGAGCCATGGCTTCTGTTTGATGAGAGTTGACTTCAAGACGAAGCAGAAGCAGGCTGGTGAAGGAGAATTCTTGAGCACGGATTAGGGCGGGATGGGAAGATCGAGTTGTCGCAACTCTAGTGCCGTGTGACCCGACGACGACGAGAGGATCCGACTCTGCGCATGGAATAGAAAAGACGTCGAGTAACGAGCGAACCCAACGCCTTCAACGACCAAACCCCCCGTGTATTTGTTGTTGTGGTCTCCAACGGACTGGGACGATTGAATTGGCGGCACCGGGCAACGAGAGGATGGATGGGAGGATGGATGCAGGTCCGCTGCAGGGGAATCCCGCCCTACAAATAATAACGCTTAGTCCTGCCAACAGGTGCAGACTGCGCAAAGTCACAGCTGACGCCACTCACCACCATTGAAGACACCGGAGGCCAGACTTGGGAGGCTTGAGAAGGCTTGGGCCGTCCAGATTTGCCTGCTGGATGAACTTTGCTAACCTAGATTTGCCACAAACACCTCGTTAGGTCCTTGGCTCATATCGGTATTGGACACAGCAGATGGTCGCACTCAACGGCCACCCGAGATTGGGCTCGCCAACTAAGACACCCTCGCCAACTATGAGGTGAGAGCACGCGGATTGGTCTTGAGAGGGACTCGGTACCTCTCAAGCCTCTGTACAAGTTTGGTGGGTATGGAGAGAGGCCCACCACCCTCAGCTTACCCTCGTCCTCTGAATAATGAGCGCAGGTTCGTCAAAATGTGGTGAGGCGTTCCTTTCAGATCCGTGCCATTGTCACTCACACCTGTCTTAGAACCTGCTGAGACAGACAATCCGACTGTCTCCTGTCCCTCCCACAAGTTTCAACAACATTGACGGATCAGCGGCTTCTTGCATCGTCGGAACACTGACACACCCGCGGTCACGCAGTCACCACATAAAGCCGCCGAGTGACGCCATCGACTAGCGTCAAGATCGGTCGGGCTGCTCCTGAACCAAACGAAACCAAAAGAAATCACCCGAACCATTCTGGAAGTTGTCCAATGCGTTAACCCAACAAAGTGCCCCAAGACGTGACGCCAGAACCGCACAACAAACCTCTCCCGTCCATACACACGACCAAGGTCTTCAGACTGGTTCAAGAGTTGAGATCGGTTGAGTCGTCCCAGGTAAGGTAAAAAGGGGGAACCTTGGATGAGATTGAGGAGACGATCTGGAGGTAGGAAACACAGCCTGATGCAACAGATCAAAGTCGAGCAAGTCAATTTACCCTCCTTTTTCCCTCCGTTGTGGATCGTTCCGTCCTGGACAATGTCACAGCACATTCCCGATTATTTGCACTGCTGCTTCATCGTCGTAAATTCCACAGGGACAAGGCTGGTCACATAGCCTTGGGTTGTTGTGCCAGGGGCCGGAAAGTGTTGTGAGACTGTGGTTCACCGCGATCTGGGCCAGTTGGTCTGTTGTACGACAGCAACTGGGGATAACAGAAAGGAAATGAAAGAGGAAGAAGCCCGATGAAAGACCGAGTACAAGTCATCCCCCTTGGAAAGGATCTACGTGCGAGTCAGTCCATGGTACTCCGGACGTGGCCCATCGTTAGATACCAGTATCTACATCCACAAACACAGTTTCCCGCTCGAGGTGCCTCCGGCAATCCAGTCCTTGGAAGGGTGGAAGACAGCTACGGCCGGAACAGCAGTGATGCCTTCGCCTCCAAGTTGGGCGAGCTGGTCCCCATTGGCGGCATAGACGTCGACAAATCTAGGAGAGTTGTTAGAAAAGAAATCCAAAGGACGAGTTCCAGCCTGGAGGAGAAAATTCAATGGGAAAGGAAAGCGGCAGAAGTGCCAGGGTGAGGACGTCCTTACCGATTCATGTTGCCTACGACCAGCTTCTGGATGTTGTCTTCGGGATAAGTCTGCCACCGCGGTTTGAGGATGGTGGTCCATCGGCCGCTGTAGGGTTAAGCATAAAGTCAGTCTGTCACTGCCATTGCCCGCACGGAGCAAGGTTCGTGTCTAAGAGATCGCAAAACTCACGTCTGGTTATTATGCCTCACCACGACCTCCGGCTTCATTGCCTCTTCGTCCAGATGAAAGCCTGCCGCCCAGGAACTCATGCTCTCCAGCGCCTGCGTCCCCTTTTTGGCATGCTTACCGACGCCAAATGAGTGGATCTTGATCGTGTCGTCGTAACTAGTGGTCGCCACCTGCCCGGCTGTATTGAACGCCGCGTGGCTCACACTCAGTCTCGATTCATGCTCGCCCACCAGCGTGGGCAACTTCTTGGTGATTTTGCGCAGATCCCACAGCCGCATGTAGCGGTCCAGGGACGCCGTGGCCACGTAGTGCGGGAGCAGCGGGTGCAAGCTGAACCCGCCGATCTTCTTCTCGGAGAGCTGGAACAACTCGCACGCAGACGGCGGCTGGCGCGTGTCGTGCCGTCCGAAGGCGCCGTTCAAAGTCGTAAAATACAATGTGTGCGGATCGGTGGCGGACATGTCTACGCCCGAGATGGGTTCGTCGTCTTCGCGACTGGAGGGGCCGTATACCTCCACGGCGACGGATTTGGAGAGGTCCGTCGCCCGGATCGAAGAGTCGTACGAGGACGTGTAGAGTGTCTGCGGCTTGGACGGGTGACTGTGCATCGCGGTTATGGTGCGGGTATGGGGTTTTATATGCGTGATTTGAGGATCAGGGCGTGTCTCTTCCTCATCCTCGTCCTCGTCGCCTGCGTCTTCCTCCTTGACGGCCGTGTCTGGTCGCTGCGACGCGTCCACGATCCCCAGGGACCCGAACTTGTCGCCCGCGAAGACAATGGGTTTCGAAGTTGTCGGGTGAAACGCCATGCTGTATATCCTCTCCGGCGTGATCTTGATGCGGTTCGGCTCCCATTGATCCCACAGGCCCAGCCCGCTCATCCTCTCCCTGAGCGCCTTGAGGTCCTTGTCCGTCGTCTCCCGGATATCTTGTTCGTCAAAGGTGCGCTCGTACGGTTTGGCGACGCCCTTGAGGATCACATCTGTCCCGATCAGACTCGCTCCGTCGGCCGCCGCGAAGTTGAGGTCGCCGGTGACGCGCTGTCTCTTCTGCCTCTCGACCTCCTTTTGCTGTTCATATTCCACCTCTGCTTTGTGCTTCGCCACTTCGCTGTCTGCTTGTAGCCCCGCCAGCCGTGAGGAGGTGCGACGAGGCAGAACTTCCACGGGCTCCTTCTTCACCCGCTTCGCAGGTGGGCCCTTGGGCTTCGAGGCTCGCTTTTGGCCATGTTGCGTGCCGGCCGATGGCGGTTTGGAATAGAGGCCCGCTTGCTGCGCCTCTTGGGTTAACTTTTTGAGGAGGGCGTCGCGCTCGGCGATATTTGCTAGGCGTTGCTTTTCAAAGTCGGACTGCTCGGCAGGCTGTTGTCTTCCTCGGGCCATTGTGAACGGGAGGGGCAAAAGAAAAAGGCTACAATATGAGGTGATTAAATCAGGTTGGGATTCGAGTTGGACACTATTCCACCACGCGACCGATGGACGCGATGAATCCCCAAGGGTGGAGCGAGGAGACGGTGGTGCGCGATGTGTGGGGAGGGGCGCATAAAGTGCTGACAAAGTCTGAACACTTTGCTCAGTAGTTAAAGATTCACTTTAGAACGCTTCTAGTCCCCCGAAGTAATATTGTGGCACAATCCTTGATATACAAATCGAGTGTTCTCATGGTCCTAGTGCAGAGAGATCATCTCCGACCATATGACTTCTTCTACCTCGTCCCAGAAGTCCTCTTGAATCTCCAACAACGTACGCGCTTGGGGAATTACGCTCTGGATCTTCCCCTTGATTGACTCGTACGATAAGATTCCGTGCCTCCAGCAAAGCTGCGCAACTTGATCAGCAAACCATGTCCGGTTCTTGACGTCCTTTTGGGAGCCACGCCAGCCAAGATAAAACGACCACAGGAGAACAGCGAGCTGGCTGTCGCCCAGAAACTGATCACCAAGGAGCTGACCCTCGGTTTCCGATAATTCAATGTGCTTTTGTGGTCTTTGCCGAGGCGTTATCATTGCGGATGCAGACGCTCTCAGCCGACCACCCAGCCTGAGGTAGAGAATAGGCGCAGCAAGGTCCCGGAGGGTCAGATATGAAAATATCAGCGTGGCGATGCCCACCACATCTCCCATCAGCCTCTCCTGAGTGAGGGCACTCCCTTGACTGTGATCAGCGCCGCTCGCCGGTCTCTGTGGCACATCTAGTATAGAATACTCGAGTTTCCAGAGCAGGTTGCTAAATGTCCGGCATAATTGTTGTTCGCGATCCTGGAGCAAAACTGTCTTCAAGGACGACAAAATGCGGAGCTGTCGCAGCATATCGCCTATGCCTTGAGGTAGATCCTGCAAGAGAGTGCCTGACAACGTCTTTTGCTCCTCTTTGTTCTCATTGTCCGGAATCAGACCTTCGGCTGAAGCTTCCTCCACCACAGCTGGCATGCGAAGTCGAAGTTTTGTACCATGCATGGCGGACTGCAGCAAGTCCGCCCATCCTACCACCCTCTGGATATGTCTGTTCGAATCCAAAGTCTCCATGCCACCACGGATGGAAATCAAATGCCCTAAGCCCTGTGAATGGGTTGTTTGAGCTTCCGACGGCCATTCAAAGTGGTTGTCGGAACTCGAGAGAAGCGCCACTGCACCAATCGTTTCATCACTCAGAGATTCTTGCAGATTGTTCAGTCTCCGTGCAACAATCTGCATGGCTTCGCCCCGGTGCTTGAAGTAGACCTTGGACAGATCAATAGAGAAACGGTCTCTTCTGTGGATAGCTACTAAACTCAGTGTCGCGTGGATGATTGCCGGGTCCATTAGTGCAACAGATATCCACCTCGCCTCGGGATTGCAGGCAAACGAGTTGGCCCAGAAAGAAGTTTGGTAGTATTGAAGGAGACTTTGGGTTTGCGATTCTTTGAGATCAACATCCAGCGTACCGAAAGGATCCAACGCGTCCAGATCGTGCAGCCGTGAGTTCCGCGAACGTTCCTCGTTCGATGCAGGAAGTGCTGGGACAAGCGTCCGCTGACTCCTAGGCTTTCCACCCGATCCGCGATCACGAGTTGCTACCGTTCTTCGCTTCCTGGGCTTCACAGTCGAAGAAGGTCTGGTGGATCGAAATCGAGATATGTGGGAAGTCATGCGCTCGCCCACGTTTGCAGGGGTAAATTTCGATGTGGGATCGCTCTTCTGTCTCAGATAATCTCGCATGACGAAAGCCCGCACTGAGCTGCGCTCCTTCTTGTCTGTCGTCGGATGGGATTTCTGGCCGCTGACAGCGACAAAGCGAAGCTCGCGGACAGTAGAATGGGTAATCTGCGCCATGGCAAACACAGAAGAATCATTCGGCGAGAAGAGTAAAGACTGGCAGGAATAGAACCACCTTAGAAGTAATGGTGGCGTGGCTGGAGATTGCGGTATGAGGGAAGGGCAAAGCTGGAGGGATGGTGTTGCCCACGGGTTGAAGAGGACGGTATTCGCATTCTATACGAACGAGCGGGGTGGAAGCAATTCATTTTGCTGCTCAGCCTGAGTCGCCAAAGCCCTCTGGGTGAAACGGCTCAAGGTGGTAACGGCCGCAAATTCAGGATGGATGCTGTAACCATCCATTCTGAGATTGGGCGATGCGGTGTTTTTGGTGTCAAAGACCCTGTGGCTTACCTGATGCAGAGAAGCAGCCGATTACTCAACTAATGCAGCCATGCCACCAATGCCTCAAATCAAATGCGATGCCGTCCCGGACTGAAACTGGACGTCGCTGCTTCTTTTCGAACTACTACCCCATCTGTCACGCCTATTAGTCAGTTGTTAGGTGATGAAGGGTCTCCAATCGCACCCTAACGACCGTATTCTCGTTACCATGATGCACAGCTGCTGCGACCTATCACGAGTCTGCTTTGACGGACTCGAAATGGCTAGTCTCCCGCCTGTCCAAGTGAAGCTTCCCGGCTTGAACTGTCTCCTGCGGATATAGGGCACCACGAGCTGCAATGTGTGCGTTCTGGTTGCTGAAAGGCTTCTTTGAATGCTTGTTTCGATGTCGAGTTCTTCACGTCGAAAACTTGAGGCCAAGAGCTGCTTTGATACCGACTCATTCATGCCGAGTCATGGTTCTTTATCCCCAACCGCGGCCGGCCATGTGTTCTTCGTGGTGGTTGTCGTACAATGATCAAGCTTCCTTCTGACTTTCGAGGTTGCTGACATGAGCCAGGAGGAACTTGCAACAAGTCAAGGCATATTTACAAGCTTTGGTGAAGTTTTCATCCTGATGAAAACCGACCCCCAACTTGATCGAAACGTCCCCAATTTTATCACCCTGTATTGCATATGGTAACACTCTTTTGGACGGTGTGTTCCTTAGGGTTGCGTTCCGTACTGATGGTTTTGGATTGATGTCGACGCTGGAAGTCCTCTCGACGTATTTCCCCAGCTGCCCTAAGCAGTCGAGAAATGCCACCATGCCACTGTCAAACCGACGATGGTTCAGGAGGCGTCCGATGGCCATATCGCCGCTACTGAATAAGTCGAGAGGAGTGATCTTTGGTTCAGGGTTTGCGGCAGCTGAACGCAGACCTCCGTCGCGGCCCGTTGCTTGTTGTCTCTGCAAGTCGGGAGGTTGCTGGGGGTACTCAAGCTTTTCTATGCGAGAGGTGCTGCCTTGAGGTCGCAGACGATAACCCTGGAATGTAAACTTCAGTCTTTCCGCAACAGTGGCCAGGAGCAACAAAGTTTGACCCCATGCGGCATTGATCTCAGACCAGTCGACATTTTGATTTGGCAGACGGCCCAGGCGGAGGCCGTTTATCGTTCCAAAGTAGCCGTCATGGCCAATGCAAAAGGTGTCGTTGTATACATTCGTGCGCTGCAGGCACTCAAGCTGGCGGAAGTCATGGGTTTGTTTCTCTTTCAGAAATGATAAATGTGTGGTGGTGTTGTAGAGATTGTCATCGATTGAGTTGCGCGAATTCCAGTACGCCTGTTGCTCCAGTTCCTCGTGTTGCAGCTGCTCCTCTAAAGCTGCAATCTCTACGTCCACTTTTCTGATTTCAGCTTCGGTAGATTCCAGTTGCTCGTAAATGGTCCCTCCAACCCGTTTAGCATCCGATGAGCGCCGAACTTCAGAGGAGAGATTTTGGGTTGATTTGAGAAAACCAGCGTAGGCGTCTCTTTCCCTGTTCGCACTACTCAGGCGTGTGGCATATTGCGACAGCATCATGGAAGTACATTCCTGACACATAGGATGATCGATGTCTGAATGTGAAGAGAGGATGGCAAAAAGGTCTTCAACCTGATTCTTCCTGGCGGACATCCGGGTGTCTTTCATCGGAGCAGGGTCAGAGCCGTTTGTCCTTGTACTCGGGCTTTGTATTTTTCGGTTTTGATGTTCCTTGTCTGTCAGAGCAACTTGTGACTGTGTGATTTCAATGAACGACATGTCAGGGTTGCCGTTTGGTTGCTCAGGCCGACGAGAAAGAAGTGCCTCATCTTTTGGCGCGGCGATAGATCTCTTGTAGATCGGAGAGTTTGCTTGGAGGGAGACGCGGTCATAGAGTTCCTTTCTCTCTTGCGGGTAATTCATGCGAGAAATGGTGGAGTTCACATTGTTCAGCTGCGACTTGCCTGTGGATGCTGGGTGATAGTCAGTAGTGGGCAGGAGAGAAGCAGCAGGAGGGAAACGGACCAACGAGCAGGTCAAAGGACGCCGGATTGATGTTCTCGAGCGAGCTATCGAAGCGAACAGGTTGTCGACATTTCTGGCAATACATTTCTGCTGTTAGTCTCTGTGGCAATCATGTAGACGAATGCATGGGTGTGAGTGAGAATGGAATAAATTAAAGTGCAGAATGACGTTGCAGGCTGCATACAAAACGCGCGACGCGCCTGCGGAAATTCATATCCATTTGGTTCATCGGCGCAGTGCCCCTCCAACACCACCATTGTCCGCTTTCCATGCCTGCTCTAACCATCTCGTTTCGACATCACCACATATTCTTATGATGGAGGAGCCATTTCGTAAGAGGCCGCGCCTCTCCATATTCGCCAGCCGACCCTCCGACCCGAGCCTTGATGAGGATCTGGACACCAGACGGTTAAGAAATGACCTTTTACTGAAGTCGCGGTTTGAATCGATCTTTGAAAAGTATTCTCACGACTTTTCCGGCGTTGGTGACGAGATTGACATGGATTCTATGTCCATAGTCGTGAACAATGGTCATGTGCAGTCGATGGAAAATGAGACGGACCCAGGAGGCGCATACACTGCAAAAGGGAAATCGTTGCTAAAAGCAATGACTCAGGTTCAAGACGGTACAAACGAGTATTTCAACGAGGGCGCAGACGAAGTCATCATGAGTATCGAGGAAATCGCGGAGAATGCTGCACTAGCAGATGACAACCAGGGAATGGAATCAGTGGACAGCGACGACGAACTATTTGTACCCCTTGTTGCTCGCGCATCGTACGTTGCTCCTCCTGGTTCAAGAGAAAGCCAAAACACTGTCCAGTCTCGCCTGATCGACTCCGACGATGACTCCCTTTTTGGAGGGGCGCAACCGGCGGAAAGATCAACGAGTCCCGATTCTCTATTCCAAGTCCAACTGGAAGACTTCCCCAATCCGAAGACCACAGATTCGCCACTCGATTTCGAAACTCTCGATGCTGAAGTAGGCGACAAGGCTATCCTTGAGAAGTTTGGTCCTAGCCTCGGTCCAGAGGTGATGGCAATTATACAAAGAGCTAGAAAGCTTGCTACTCAAGCCCATATCGAGCCGGCCTGGCGTCTCCCCACAGATCTCGTTCCTCCGGTGCTACCCACCTCTGCTTCGAAGCCCAAGACGCAATTGGTCCCGATATCTAGTTCACCAGGTCGGCCAACTACCTCTTCGGATGCTGCCGAGTCTCTCTGGAAGCCGGTTAGACACCGGTCATCCAAGAGAGTCGTGCGTCAAGCCGCCGTGAGGCGACGTGCCAGAGCCGAGTCGGCGGATCCGCTTCAAGAGGGGTTTTCTGATCGGCAGGATGAAGAAGTGAGCATCGATAGCGAAGAAGAGACGAAAAGAGAACCCGACAAGAAAACTCAAGACGACGACCAGGTCGTGCAGATGAGAAAAGGATCCTGTTTTTATTGCTCTCGCCAGTGGTCTTCCAGGGCAGGTGTCTTCAAACATTGGGCCAAATTGGCAAAGGATTATGACAAGGGCGACATAGATGACGACGAGGTGCATGACCTGGAGTACATCCTTGGTTATGTGTCATACAGCACTCGGCCGCGGCGTCTGCCGAGATTAATCCTTTCCGATTATAAGACATTGGTTGAATTGCGCGAGGGTGCAGGATTGACCTTCGATGAAATCGCGGAGTGCCGAGCCCTTCGAACTCATAAGACTGGACTCGCTCTCAACGACGTCTACGACCGATACCGAACACCGTCTGGTCTTTCCAGCGACGATTCAAGGGAATGGTCGGCGCAGGAACTGAGCATCTTGGAGGAACTCTGTCAAGACTCAAGACGAGACATTGGTACGCTTTCGTCCCATTTTGAACATCGCCACGCCACCGAGATCGCGAACAAGTTGGCTGAAACTTGGCTGACAAGGCTCTGGAGTTCGGGTGGAAAAAGACCTACCGCATCAACAGCGCGGCCAAGGACCTCGCCACTGAGATCTGACGAAAACCAAACGGAACATGGTGAGCAGGGAGATTTGCTGCTGGATCCTATATTTGTCAAAGTGGAGCCTGATTCCGACGACGAGCTGTTTGGTTGAAGATGAAAAAGTTGGAGGGAGCTTGCTTCAGTCCAGCTTTCTGCCTTCAAGGATATCCTCGACGGTCGTGCGTGCCTCCCCTCCAATCTCACCTATGCGAGCCCAGAACTTGGAGAGGTGGCGCATGCCAGAGTCACACAGAATCGTGACGACTGTATGACCAGGCCCTAGTTTGAGAGCCGTTTGTAAAGCAGCGACACCTTCGTGTTGGGGATCAATCAGCTGAGCAAGACACATGGTGCGGGACAGGGAAGATCTTACAATTGACTGCGCTGCTACTCCCCACAAAGATGCCATCCCTCTCGACCAACAGCCTCGCCATATTCATCGCCTGCTGATCGCTCACTTTGACGGCATCGTCAATCAACTCTCTCCCCTGCTCGAAATTGAGCGTTGAGCGAGTCAAACCAATTCCTTCCACAATCGTATCGACCTGATCTCTTCTCCTTGTCCCCTCTTTCTCCAGCGAGTGAAACATGACACCATGTTTGATTTTGTTATACAGACCCGAACCGTGAGGGTCTGCAAGGACAACTCGAACGTCTGGTAGCTTTTCTTTAAGATAGGTGGCCACACCTGAAATCGTTCCTCCAGTCCCTGCGCCTGCGGCAAACGCATCGATAGTGCCCTGGCATTGAACATAAATCTCTGGACCTGTGCCTTCGTAATGCGCCCGCCAATTCGCCTCTGTTTCAAACTGGTTGGCAAAGTATCCCCTGCCTCTCTTGTCCGGATTTTCCGTGTGTTCTCGTGCAAGATTGCGCGCACGGTTGACGAAATGCTCCTGGTCTACAATTGGCGCGGGGGGAACTCTCTCCACAACCGCACCGAGCTTTAACAGGAGGTTGGACTTTTCATGAGATTGGTCGTTCGGCATGCAAATGTGGGCAAGATAGCCTTTTGCGCGACATAAAGTTGCTAGAGATATCCCTGTTGACCCAACTGTTCCTTCGTAGACGGTGTCACCACTATGAGGCGTAAGGAGGCCCTGACTTTCCGCTCGGGTGAGGATTGACAGCGCGACCCGATCCTTGGGTGAGCCACCAGCACCGTTGAGGTGTTCGCATTTGGCGAGAATTGTGCAGCCCGTAAAGCTTGAAAGGGAGGGAATGACAATAAGGGGCGTGGACCCTATAGTCGATTCGATGCCGGTGCCGATGGGTGGAGGAGATATCTGGTTCACTCCCTCCGAGTTTATGGTCTCGTCAACCAAGAATTTGAGGGAAGGCCGCCGCTGGCACTTGAAAGGCGGGCTGTAACTGTGATAGAATTGACGGAGTTGATCAACGATGATAGCAATGGCGAGGCCGGAAGCAATGCCTATTACCAAGGGACGGTCTGTCCATTGCATAATAGTGCTCTGAATTGATGAGGCCGTAAAATTTGTTCTGTAGATACAAGTATGCCTTTGGTCGCTTGGGCACTGAGGATACAGCGTTCTGCTCAAGAACTGTCGCCTGTGGCAAGTCACCGGTAATTTCCTCCCACTTCTTGTCGTGATGCAAATGTTCACATCTCGAGGTACAGAGATCAACTGGCAGGAGTGCATTTGTGATGGGAGATTGTGTATCAGTTCCTCTCCGTACTGAAAGCTCCTGTGTCCAAATGGTCCACAGTAGCAAATCGACTTTGCCCCAAACAGATCTTTAGAAACTACTCCGCATTTGCTGTGGTTTCCATTGACCGGGCTCTGGTTGTGTTTCTGTTCAGCCCCGGTCTCGGTCAGCGGCGCCTGGGGATCTATCTACCTGTTCAGCACCATCTTCGCTCTGCATCCCTGGGTTGGAGCCTCTAATGGACTCGCCGGCCGTCGCCCGCATCTTTCAGCAGCTGTTCACGAGACCCTCGCGGAATTGCCTTCGACTGCAATGCACTCGCACACGAACATCCCTTCCACGTCCAAGCCCCTCGTTTCAACAGCATCGAACATATGTCCTTCGCCGCAAGCAAGATGATGCGGGAGGAGGCAGCGCGTGGCAGCAGAGAATTGATGCCTTTCCCAAGGACATGTCAAGGCAGCTCAAGGAATACCCCAGAGTCACGGCACAGGATCTGCGGCATAGGACTCAGCGGCCGCGGCGAGTCAAGATGCTGACGAGAGAATTCATCGATGGTGAGGATCAAGCTGGCTCTCTAAATGCCTCCACTGACAGGAAGCAGACAGCCTGTACAACCCCAACTACGGCTACTTTACCAAGCATGCGACAATCTTCAATGCGGGAAAACCCTTTGATTTTGCCTCCATCAAGGACGGCGCGGAGTTCAATCGCCTGGTGGACCTCAGCTATATTGAGTTTGAAAATGCCCTGGATGAGATCGAGCCGGACGAGACGCGACAACTTTGGCACACGCCCACCGAACTATTCCGGCCGTATTATGGCGAAGCGATTGCAAGGTATTTGGTCACAAACTACAAAATGACCTTGTTCCCATACCATGATTTGATCATATACGAGATGGGCGCGGGCAACGGGACCCTGATGCGAAATATATTGGACTACATCTACGAATACGAGCCGGAAGTCTACAGTCGGACGCAGTTCAAGATTATTGAGATATCCTCCGCGCTGGCCGAGTTACAGTTGACCAGTCTGCGAAGGTCGCCCTACGCAGCGGAACACCTGGACCACGTCCAGATCCTCCATCGATCGGTCTTCGACTGGAAGGAGTACATCCACTCACCTTGCTTCTTCCTCGCCCTCGAAGTCATCGACAACTTTGCCCACGACTGCGTGCGCTACGATCCCGAGACGGAACAGCCGTTACAGGGTAGCGTCCTCATTGACGAAGACGGAGAATTCTTTGAGTTCTACGACCGCCACCTCGACGCTCTGGCTCTGCGATATCTCCGGGTGAGGGAAATCGCTGCCCGCTCTCCCTTCATCACCCCAGTCACCCAATATCCCCGACTCCTGCGCCAACTCCGGCATGCCCTCCCCTTATCGCCAAACCTGACCAAGCCGGAGTACATCCCGACTCGGCTCCTCGAGTTCTTTGACATCCTCAACCAATACTTCCCTGCCCACCGACTCGTGCTGTCCGACTTCAACTACCTCCCGGACGCCGTTCCGGGCCTCAACGCCCCCGTCGTGCAGACGCGCTATCAGCGGCGCAACGTGCAGGTGTCCACCCCCTTTGTGCACCAAGGGTATTTTGACATCTTCTTCCCGACGGACTTCACCATGATGGAGGATATCTACAGGGCGATAACGGGGAAGTTGACGAGAGTGTCGAGCCACAGGCAGTTTTTGGAGAGCTGGGCGATGGTGGAAGAGACGGAGGTCCGGAATGGAGAGAACCCCATGTTGGCGTGGTATTCCAATGCTAGCGTCATGACTACTGTATAGCAAGTCGCACGAAACATATCAAGAGTAGTAGCAAGTCAGGAGGTACGGATGTGCAAATGGCCTGCAAGGCCTTTTGGATGCCAAAAAGTCTAGATATGATCTAGTTCAAGGAATGCCGTCTGAAGGCCAATTTTCCGATCATACTCATCCGGCGTCATGTCATACCCCCGGTCGTAGGCTTGAAAGAGTTTTACCCTTGCACTCTGAACGTCCGACCACTAGCTGTCTTCCTCTCGCGTTCTTCGGTTTCCGGTCTTGCACGATTGAGAACTAAAAGGACGAATGTCAGTTCCGAAAGCCCGCAATATCAAACCGACTTTTGGCTCAGGCTTACCCTGCAAGAAATCTGCGGTTCGACGTCTCATTCTTGAGTGGATGTACGCCTTGGAGGCTTTGATGTGGTAGTGGAAATAGTCGCGGAAGGTCTGGATGTGGGAGATGACCTCGTCCCGGCGCTGTCGGGTGAGGTGTCGAGGGAACAATACTGAAGATGGGTCAGCCTTGGGTCCTTGGAAGGGTCCCTACATCGCAGAAGGCCCGCGGGGACTAGGTGGCATACCGAATGTGATGAAGCCCATTTCACCCTTCTCGCCCGTCTTCCCAACTTCCCTCAAGCCCTGCAGCTCCAGTGGCGGATCGCTCCGGAACAGCACCTGCGGCGCGTTCTGGATGGCTCTCCGTCGGGCGTCCACAAACTCCTGCAAGAACACCTTTGCGAAGATCCTATCCACGGCATCCGTGAACATGGTCGAGAATATGACCGTGACCCGATCGTGGCTGGCCTTGATATAGATGGCTTCTTCCTCACGGTAATGGATCGCCATCACCTCGCCCCCTTCCTTGACGCCCTGCGGGGCGGATTCAGACGTATACTTGCTCGCTTCTTCGGCCAATTGGGCGAACTCGTCAAACGCCTTCTCAAAGGGCGCCGCCATGACGTTCCTCTTGAGCAGACTGATCCTCCTCACCAGCTCCTCCTTCTCCTCCGCCGTCGGCGGCAGATTGTCGAGATCGACCAAAATGCTGAAGTCATAGCCCGCCTCCGTGTTCGTGATGTAGTTCCCATACTCTCTCTGCAGGACCTGCTCGGCGCCATACTGCAACAACTCGCGGTAGCATTTGATGGAGAGGGAGATGAGTATCTGCGTTTTGCTCGTAGGGGTAGAGATGTGGAATGCGACGCCGTCAAAGTCCGAGACGACCTGGTCAATTGAGGTCGGAGGGGCGCCGGAGAAGCGTTCGGTCAGGAGGGATTGTATGAGGACATTCTGGTAGTCGAGGAGGAGCATCGCAAGAGCAGGGGTGGGCTGCTGGCCGGCAGCAAGAAGAGGGAGAGGGAAGTCTTGGTGCCGTGCTCAAATTGTTCCGGGATATCGGTGCAGTCAGTGCGCTTGTGCCTGTTTCGAAGCTGCGACGGGTGGAAAGAAGGGACTGCGGGGAGACGTCGATGTCAGCGGCGGAATTCCTTGGCAATAGACGCAAAGGTACGTGGGTACCTAAATTCACGCCGCAGCTCAACTCCGCCTCAATCGCCAGGCGCCGCTTTTAAACTCTGCTCACCTGCCGCTCCCCTTTCTACTTGACCATACTCACCTCCACGGACCCCGATCCGCGCAGGATCCTTCTACTCTTCTACTCTCCTACTCTCCCTTCGAAAGTAGAACTCGCCACTAAAGTTAGATAGGCCCAGGAGCATAAACGGCGCGGTGAAATGAGTACCTTTCTTTCTTTTTTCTTCTTTCTCAGGCAAGCAATCAGACAGTTATTAGACACTTTTAGCAGGACCAGAAGACTCCTAGTCTATAAGAACGTGATTCCCCACAAAGAGGTTTTCTTATAAACACAGGACATTAAGGAGGGGGAACTGTATTTAGCGGTGATGGAAAGGAAATACTAGATTCGACAGCCGCCTTGATTTACCCCTAACTATCGCCTTTACTATATCATACAGCATTACCTCAGAGAACACGGTACAGGGCAGCACCCTCGAACAGATTTTTGGCAAGTGACGGGCATATACATAGTCCAGGGCTTGGTCATTCTCATACAGCCACTAGGGTATTTGACCTCAGACTACCGGCGTCTGCGACACCCAAGTCATGGACAGCCTGGGCCATGGCCGGGTCAATGTCCTCGAGGATCTTTTCGCCCGTTTTGCTGTCGGTGTGCGCCCCGTAGGTCAAGTGGTAGCGGACTTTGTAGTAATCGCCGTACGTAAGGGGGATCGGTACGATTTCTCCCGATTTACTGAGGGAGTTGAGTTGCGCGCCTGGGAAACGGTTAGTGATGTTTGTTTGCAAGGTTGGATAAAAGGCGGGAAGGAAGGAAGAGGGGAAGGTCTCACTGTTATTCGGCTGGGAGAAGTACGCCATGCTGTACCGATCTTGGTCTGGGGGAAGATTCTCCCAAGTGATCCTATGCAGGGTAGATTTCAGGGTTCGTCCCGTCCACAAGGACAACGCGTCGCCAATATTGACCACGATGCCCTCTGGGACGACAGGAACGTGGAACCACCGATCTTGGGGATCTTGGATCTCGAGCCCGGCTTGTTTGGTGAAGACAAACGTCAGACTGCCCCAGTCCGTGTGCGACGAGAGGCGAGGAAGTTGGCCCTCCTGGGGGCGGCTGTCGAACTTGGGATACTTGATCGATCGGAGCGTGTGACCCGGCGCCTGGTGCCCGTGGATCCGCGTGAAGTAGTCCCGGTCTAGGCCCATGCACACGGCAAAGCCCGACATCATGGTGATGGTCAGGTCGTAGCACTCGGCCTTGAACGCCTCGACGGTTTGCCGTTTGCTCTCATCCCACCAAGCGCCGAGATTGTTCGAGCCGAGGACCCCGCCCGCCGGGGTTCCAAAAAGAATGGCCTCTGAAGCTGCGAATCTGACTTGCGGTTGAGCGATATGGCATAGAGACAAAAGCGTCCGAGGGGGGGCACATACGAAGTGAGTTTCTTGCCGCCATCGTACCCAATGGCGGAGTTGTCCACCATCTTCTCAGTCTTGACATCCATGGGCAAGTCGAAAAATGCACGCGACTGCAATTTCCTATCAGGTGTGCACAAAAGGAGGGTAGGGGTTCCCAACTCACCAGCTCCGACACCTCGTCTGCCTTGGTGATGCCATGGTCGGTGATGATGAAAAATCCCCACTTGCAAGCGGCATCGAAAAGCTGTTTACTGACGGTGTCGAAATCCGAATGGATGTTTGCCACGCTGATTATAGGGAACTCCATGTTCTTCGGGGCCTTTTTCGAGGGTAAGAAGGGTGATCTTGCAGATTTCTGACACCAAGTGTATAACTAGGTAGGGTATATATGGGCATTCCTGCTCGGGTCGCCTTTTGCCGAATAACAACACAAAAAGGGGAAATCTGGAGATGGCAATACTTCTTATCTTGGCCTCCGGCAGCACTTGGGAGTTCATGGGGTTTTCCTCGGGTAACCAACGATTGCACTGATAGGGACAGGGGACGGATAGGCACGACAGGTCATTGGCTGTGGGCCTTGTATAGATAATAGTTCGCACTAGAATCTCCCGGCAAGGTTGCCGGTCCCGTTTGGGACTCTTTGAATTTTTTTTGTCCCTACCAGCGATCCACCTCCCCAGATTTCGAGGGCTGGGACCTACACCTGGCAAAGATAAAAGGTGGGATGGCGACCGCTACTAAGCCCTTGGCCTAGTATTCCGCCTATCTGTAATACAACTGCTCTGGCTCGTCAGATTGGATCAGCACAATCTGGGGTACAAAAGCATATCAAGGGCTACCTATGATAACGACTTAACATCCTGCTTTGCTTCGCCAAGCCGGCAACAATCAGTGGCAGAGAGATACGACCGCCCCGGCGAACTTTCTCCATCTATATAGAGGGTCTCTGAGTCAGTCCGGGCTTGAACGTGCCAGACTGGTATCCTACCTTGCTGAATTTGAGGCAAACCCCTCTTCACACCCATGGCGAGCACCGACGTTCAATCCGACTGTGAGGTGGCCAGCAAGACCATGGTGGCCAGCACCAAAACCGAGGTTCTCGAGCAGTCCACTTCCCCGGTCCAGGAAGTCTTCCTGGAGCCGGTCAACCGAGCGCAGCAGATCCGGAACAACGTCGCCCTGTTCAGGTACTTGGGCAAACTCGAGGAGAAGTTGGACGAGCTCGTCGGCGTCGAGACGCAAGGGATCGACCGGATCCCCGAGGACAAGAGGCGGCCGCCGTCCCTGATCAACGCTTTCTTCTTGTGGTTCTCGTTCAATGGACATGTCGCCACTCTCCCCGTGGGCGTGCTTGGGCCAGAGTTTGGTTTATCGCTCCAGTTGTCGGTGGCGGCCATTGTGGTCGGCAGCTTGCTGGGTTCTTTCTTCCCCGCTTACTGTGCAACCCTCGGACCCAAGGTACGTTGTGATCCCTCCTCTGCAGCATTGGATAAAACTGCGGAAGCTCACTCGGGAATCAACAGCTCGGGTTACGTGCCATTGGTGCCGCGCGGTACTCCTTCGGCTTCTGGGGCGCCAAACTCTGTGCCATCATCAATATCATTGTCAATGTTGGGTTTGGCGTCGTGTCGGTCGTCACGGCGGGACAGTTACTCAGTGCGGTCTCGAATTTCAGCATGTCGATCAACGTGGGCTGTGTGATTGTATGCGTGATTGGCTATCTGGTCTCCGTGGGCGGCTTCGGCATCATCCACACCTTCGAGAAGTACATGTGGATCGCGGCCTTTGTGCTGGAGTGCGTCCTCGTCGGCCAGGCGGCCCCTCGGATCAGCCCCGAGACCCCGTCTTCATGGTCGGGGCTGGAACTGTCGGCGGCCTTTCTGACCTTTCTGGCCATCAGCTTCGCCTACGCGGCGGCATGGTGCTCGACCACGGCCGACTATTACTGCAACTACCGCACGACCACGCCGCGCTGGAAGATCTTTGCCCTGACATACGCCGGCTTGTCCCTCTCGACGATCTTCGCCCTCACGATCGGCGCCTGTGTCGGCAACGCCATATTCACATACGAGCCGTGGCTGGAGATTTTCGAGGCGCACGGCTTGGGCGGGGTGATGGGGGAAATCTACCACCCCCGCGGCTGGTCGCGCTTTGCCCTGGTCATCTCGACGTTCACCGTGCTCGGCTCGATCGTCGCGGGCAACTACTCGGCCGGCCTGGCGGCCCAACTCGTGGGCGACCATTTCCACGCGATTCCGCGGTTGATCTGGTCATTCTTGGCCATGCTGGCGGCCCTGATCCTCGCTCTCGCCGGGCACGACAGCCTCTCGACCATCCTGAGCAACTTTTGCAGCCTCTTGGGGTACTGGAGCGTCTGTTTCGCCGTCATTGTCTTTCTCGAGGACCAGTGGTTCCGCCGGCGCGACGGATACGACCTGGACCTCTGGGACAGCCCCAAGGCGTTGCCGCTGGGGATCGCGGCCGTGGTGACTTTGGTCGCGGGCTATCTCGTGGGTGCTCTCCTCGGCATGGATCAGACCTGGTTCGTCGGCCCCATTGCGAAGTCATTCGGTGGGATCGGTGGAGACGTGGGGATTTACCTGTGTTTTGTTCTTTCCATTGTCTTGTACTGGCCACTGAGGACGATCGAGAAGAAGAGGACGGGAAGATGAGGAGGAGGAGGGACAAATTAACTGCGAAATTATTATGATTACTCCATACTACACTGAGCAATATTGCCGTCATGCCCTTTTTTTTTTCAGTTCTGCCAAAGATCCCCGCTAGGCCATAGATTGAAAGCCAACCCCGCGTCCAGGTTATCCATGAAGATACCGCTGGAGTATTCATGGTGCCAGGGGTCTTCGAGCATCAGGTCCATCACGTCGGTGTCTGACGGCTCGGGCATGTTCCAGTCGTTGGCGTGGAATTCTTCCAGAATCCCTGGCAAGCCTCCCTGAGACGTGGCGTTGCGGTTGCCAGTCACCGTCTTGTCATTTACGGGCGGTCGGCTGACACGCACCGCAGAGCTGTCGTCCGCTTGCTGCTCTCCATTCGGCTGAACAGGGCGAGAGGCCCCTTGACCTTGGTATGCATTCAGCAAAGCATCGCTCCAGCGCTTTGTCATGGGCCATGCGTCTTGAAGGTCTCCCAAGAGCCGCGTCGAGCTCGCCAAAATCTCCTCGGCGCGTGATGCTGCGTGGTCTCGAGACTCACAAAAGTCTTTCTGCTTCTGTAGATGGCTTGCAAGGGTCCCGCAGATGTACACGCAATAAATGATGAAAGCAGGAAATCCTTGTTTGCGTGAGCGAAGAGAGAAGAAGGCATCAATCTGCTCATTCAACACGACCAAATTGTCGAATAGCTCTTCCGTGATATTCGATTCTCCGTCCAACGTCGGGCACTGTGTTGTGGGGAGGCTTATGTTCGGACAGCCATGGGACATTCCTATCGTGCCGGCGCCACTCACGGGAGTTCTTCGAAGGATGATATTGCTCAGCCTGATCATGGTGACCACCGAGAGGTAGGCAAGGTCGAGCTTCTCCGCCTTGAAGCCACGGAGATTCCAGATCGACCAGCGATGTTTGGTTGGAAGATGATCCTCGAAGTCTCTGAGAAGCGTCATGAGTCGGAGATGTTCGTCCACGCTGACTGCTGGATTTGCCATTAGGCCTCGCCCGTGTTGTGAATTGATTTCGTTTCGTGCCACCCGACGTGCGATCTGGCCCCAGATGTTGTGGCATTGAATCAAGGTGGCGAAGAGCGATCTCGAAGGCGATTTGGTGAGTTTATCATTGTTCAACGCTGCCGCTGTCCCCATCAAAGCAGCACGCTCGGTGGAGACCGTTCCGAACGCAAACTCTTGCTCTTCGCAAGGTAACAAGGCAGTAATGTCGTCGAGGGCAAATGGAACGGGCGAGTTATACCCAGAATGCAAATTGTCATGGTTTTCCAACATCCAGAATGTCCTTCGAGCCACTTCTGATTCCACAATTTCGTCAGCGGTCGCATTTTCTGGTAGCAGGTAGGTCTCCTCTCTGTGCAGACGTAGTGTTCCTGCCATGCGGACCGCAATCCCCATGTGCGTCGAACTTCGATCTTTCTCCCCTTTGCCCCATTCCGCCAGGCTGATAAGGAAGAAGCTCTGGATGGCCTCCAAGGTTGGCTTGTACATGTAGTCGAGCGTCAAGGTCGCCGCTCTTTTTAGGAAGATATTCGTTGCATTTTGGCCATTACCATAGCGTCGGACGAGACTGGGAGTGAATCTTGCCGAGATGCTGAGAATACTGAGAAGCAGAAACACGCTGATCGTCTCTCTCTGTTTGTGAAGTCGTTCGAAGAAACTAGTCTTTGGCAGAAACCCCAGTTGAAAATAAGACCGGATGAATATGTGGCAGGCTTCCACAACCTCTTCGAAAGGGGGCAAGAGATTCCATCCCGCTTGCGAACCAGAGAGGCTACCACTTGAGTCCTGGAGCTCAAACGGCCCGAGCGACATAAGATCTTCAGCCTCATTTTGAGGCTCGGTTGTTGGGGACGAACCTTCCCTGTCGATGGTACTGACTTGGGGGGGATGTGTTTGTGAATCTGATTCCGCTGGCCGCGCAGGCGTTCCCGGCTGTTTGTTGCGTCTGCGGTCATGCCGGTAAGCACGATCGAAATCCGGTTCTCCTCGTTGCGGAAAGACACATTCGTGACCGGTCTGGCTACATGATTCGCATGGGGGCCGAGCATCATTATGTCGGCACTTGACACGAAGACGACGACATCGTCGGCAGGCAATGGCAGCCCTTCGGAATTTCGGCCGCCTGTCGGATGGATTTGGTGGGAAGGACAATGGATAGTCCATGTCTCAAAACACCAAGCAGTATACCCAGTGATGGTCCATTTGTAGTTATCCTGTAGCAGATAAGAGTGGCATCAGGAAGCGGTCTAACCGTCGTGTCTGTTGACACGTTAGAGTAGGTTGATTAGAACGGAGTAAAGAGCAGGTTCCATTTCCTGCTCATGTATCCAAGTAATCTGGACACCGGTGAATGGTAGGGAGAGGTAGTAGGGGATTACGAGGCAGATAAGGCCGCCTAAGTAGGTTAAGACGTTAAGAGGGGCTAGGGGCGTAGTTAACTAGTTGAGTCCCAAGGTCCCCTGGAGCTCGAGCGCCTCAGAGCCCCGGGGCTAAGGGGGTTCGTGGTCGCTGGCCTAGTTAAGCGTTCCTCCCCACTCGTTGATAACCGAACGGGATGTGATCACAACAGCACTCGATCACTGAGGTATATCTACACCGGATTGACGACCAATATTAAGTCGTGCAGAACTCTCCCTTTATGGCTAGCAGCTTATCGGTGGATTCTGAGACATGCTTGAATTTGAACCAGTATTGAACTCTAGTCTAGTTCCGAAAAATGCTGGTATCCTCGTCACCGTCCATGGAGCTCATCGTCGATAATAAAGTCAAGGTGCTTTTGGGGGAGCAGCGTGGCCTGTACTGGGCTTCGCCAGTCCCGGAAGACCACATGCGGCCAATTCTTGGTCCACTTGCTCCGTATGCTCCATGAAGCCTCCATCAAACCCAGTCCAGAGGTCTGCTTGTATCGCTGGAAAAGACCATAAGCTCATGTGTTTCCACAATGCGGAAAGGGGCCATACCGTGGAGGGTGCCGCTGCTCTCGAGGGCCCAGTTTGTCAATGAAATATGCCCCGGGATATGAAGCATGAAAGCTAGGATTGAGGTCAGCTCGAATTCGCAAAGGCGATATCCTGAAAGGAGAGGGAAACGTACCCATTGCACCCTCATTCACACGCTCAGGCTCGAGCACTCCGCTGGTCGCTTCGGCCCATCTCTCGTAAGACTCGCCATGCGGCATCAGGGAAGGTTCATAGGTGAGCCCGCCTGGTTCCAATACCGTGGACGATCCGTGCCATGTCCCGTAAATCATTCCCATCAATTCGGTGCAGACATTGCGATGGTAGTAAGGCGGCCGGAAGGTGTTGCTCGGCACACTCCATCTGGGGGTGAAAACCAGCAATTCGGTAAGCGCGAGTCCCGGAGTCCTGGATTTCGCCATCAAAACACAGTATATCGATGGATCACTTTGTTCTCGGTCCACCGTCGCCGTGTTGATGAACTTTTCCATCGCGTACTTGTATGGTGCATAGTTGCCGTGCCACGCGACCACATCGAACGGCGTGTGATCCTGTTCATATTCGTACAGCTGACCCGCGAGTTTGCATATGATGGTCCATGCCGTCTGGTCGACATCAAAACTGGCCAAGGGGTATTCGAAGTCTCGGGGCATCGCCATGCCGTTCGATCCAACCGGCCCAAGCTCCGGTAGTTCGTAATGAGACCCGAATATCTCTTGGATATAGCCTCGTGCGGTGTGGTCGGGAAGTCTGACTCGGAATCGGATGCCCGCTGGAATAACGGCGAGCTCTCCCGGACGGACCATCATGTTGCCAAATTCGGTTTGAATGTCCAGCCGCCCTTCCTGGGGTAGGATGAGAAAGTCACCGTCATTGTTGCAGAAGGCCGTCTTCTCCATCGACCGGTTTGCGGTGTATACGTGAACCGCGAGTCCGTCTTTGGTCATGGCATCCCCGTGGCCACCGACTGTCCGGAGCCCCTGGACAAAATCAACAGAGTCCGCGGCCGAAGGGAGCAAGAATTGCCCCCACGAGTGATCCTGGGGAATGTATTGGGTATTTGTGTTGGAGGCTGAAAATCTGGCCTCCAATTTCCCATTCAACGGCGACTTTCTCAGAGGGCCATGTGCCACAGATGGTCGAATTCGATAAAACCATGCGTGGAGCTGCGACGCCCGCGCAGAGACAAATGGTGTGCCATTCAGTTGCTCGGAGAAAAGGTCATACTTGCACCGTTGTGGTGTATTGCGGCCTTGAGGCAATGTCCCTGGTAGAGCCTCGCATGCAAATCTGTTGCCCCATCCACTCTGGTAGGCATACGGGTCGCACTCCGTGGGCACTATTGTGAAGGAGGACGTCGCTGTCGCCCCATATGAAATTGTTGACTCAATGGCCGTGATCATTGTTGCCCACAACCTTCAAAAATGAATACCGGCCCAAGAAACCAGGACATGTGTCGTGATCCGACTTTGACTTGGAAGATTCTACGAGTTAGATTTTGAGCTTGAGTTGTCGATTGAGCTTCAAAAGCTTCCTCCACTCCCCCGTGGCACATTGCAGTCCCTTGCGAGGCTAGAATTCGCCACCTTGTCCGACTTGAATGTCCCGGCACCGGGTGGACATACTGTAACACTCGTACTATGCTACTACAGCGCTACATCTAGAGCGGCTTTGGTTGGACGATCCACTGATACCACCTCCGGCAGGCCGGCCGGCAACTTATCAACCGGCACGGTCGCACCATCGAAGTTCAATGACCATTGACCAGAGCATGGTGAATAGTCCGACAGACTTCGTGCATGAGTAACGATGCTTCATTCCGTTCTTGACGTAACAAGAAACATTGGTTGTTCAGAATGTTCTGCGGCACAGCTTTGGGTTTTGATACTCCCAATTGCAGTCTAGAGTCTAGCTGCTGTGCCGATGATATATGACTCCATCAGTCGACACACGGAATGCTCTCTAGTCCCATCACATTCAGTCGCTCACGCCCTAAGGGATCACGATCTGGACAATGGGTGTGGTAGCAACGATGAGCCCGTCGCCACCGGTGATCAGGATTGCAATTGCATTCGGCATTCTGTTTGCGGGACTGCTCTACTATCAAAAGCTCCGCGCGAGATCGAAGGCGCCATTACCTCCCGGACCGAAAGGGGAACCCATCATAGGACATTTGCGCATCATCCCGAAGTCTCATCCTGAGTACCAATATACACAATGGGGAAAGGATTACGGTACGGCTATCTAATAATAACGAGTTTGCACGTCTGAGGGGAAGGGGCAGTCACTGACGACCGGGCACCCAGGATCTGACGTTCTTTATTTCAACGTTCTCGGTCGCCCAATTATCGTCCTGAACAGTGTCGAGGCTTGTCATGATCTGCTGGACAAGAGGGGGCCGAACTACAATGACCGCCCTCGATTTGTGCTGTTCGAAGTGTGAGTTATCCGCCTCCGACGCCCTTCGCTCCTCATGAGCTCTAACAACCACTTAGCATGGGATGGGGTATCACGCTCACTTTTCTTCGATGGGGAAAGAGATTCAAGCTGCACCGAAAATTGATGCAAAGCTCCTTCACGCAATCCGCGTGCAAGAGCTATCGCCCGATTCAAGAACAAGAGGCCCGCCTGGCGGTCAAGGAGATCCTGGCCAATCCTCCAGACTGGGAGTCGTTGCTCCGGAAGTACGCCACCGCGGTTGTTTTGCGCATTGGCTTCGGTCTAGGCGTCTCGCAGAAAGATGACCCCTACGTCAAGATGGTGCTCGACGCGGAAGAAGCCACAGGCAAAGGTGGCGTCCCGGGGGCCTCGGTCGTGGATTTCTTCCCTGCATTGAGGTATCTTCCCACCTGGCTGCTGAAGTTGAACGTGTTGGAACACGCCCGGGTCTCCAAGGCATACATCCAAAAGTTGCACGATGCGCCCTGGGAGGCGACGGAAGCCGAGATCCGAAATCGACAGGCCGCGCTTCCATCCTTCATGCGAACACATCTCGAAAGATACCTGGAGAATGAGAAATCGGGCAAGGTTAACGAGGCCACGATCGCCGATATCAAGGGTGCCGCTGGTGCGATATCCATTGCGGGTGCAAACACATCATGGTCCACCATCATGGTCTGCATTCTCAACCTGCTCCTCCACCCAGAAATCCAAAGGAAGGCCAGGGCAGAAATAGACGCCGTGGTCGGGACAGACCGCCTTCCTGGGTTCGAGGACCGGGAAAACCTCCCCTACATTGAGCAGATTCTCCAAGAAACCACACGATGGTGTCCCTTGTCCCCCCTGGGGGTGCCGCATGCGACGCTGGAAGATGACATTTACAAAGGCATGCTCATCCCCAAGGGCAGCGTGGTTTTTGCAAACGCATACGCAATGACCCACGACGAGCGAGTCTACAGTGATCCTGACGCGTTCAATCCGGATCGCTATACACCGACAGACCAGGGGGGAAGAGGGGAGCCATTGCCCGAGGGATCGTTCGGATTCGGCCGAAGAGTTTGCCCTGGTCAGTGGCTCGCCATGGCAGGGGTCTATATCATGGTCGCCACTTTGCTTGCTACCGTTGACATGTGCCCTGCGGTCGGGTCAGATGGGAATGAAATTGCACCATCCGTCAGTTTCACGGATGGACTATCCAAGTAAGTTGTCCTGCTCCACCCACAAGCCCTCTTCTGACGAACTTGTTCTCTAGTGTTCCCGATTCTTTCGGTTGTGTGATGAAGTTACGTTCGGAAAGGGCAAGACAACTGCTCGAAGAGTGGTCGGACCAGGTGCATTAGACCCTTTCCGTATCATGGTCTCGTATATGCTCTAGATAGCTTGAGCCAATTCTATATCGAGGGCCAGGAAATAAAAAGCCCCCATTGCTTGTGTTTTAGCTGGTCCGGGCAAAGGCGACTCTCAGAGCGTCCCCGGCATCAATGATGAGCTGCTTTCCTTTCGAAAATATCGCTATAGACAGGATTAGCCTCGGTACCAAGAGAATCAACCAACCAACCAATTCAGTGACATTACTCGAGAGTAACAGGCACAACTTACCGTTCATGGCGAGGATAGTATGGGTCATTCCCTCATACTCGGCAACTTCCACAGCCACGCCCACCCGTCGCAGATGGGTTGCGAACTCCCGGGCCTCAGGAGCCAGCAAGTCCTGGTCTGCGATTCCGAACCACGTTTTTGGCATCTTGGCCAGAAGATCCTCCGGGGCGCGATTTGGCGAGGCATCCCAATTTGACGCCGTCCCCGGAAGGGGCAGATACATTCGGCGATACCACAGCATCCGAGCAGGCGTCAGCCAGGGAGCTTTTGCTCTCGAGGCCCAAACGGTCTCCACCGTCGCCGTATTGTCCACGACGGGAACAAGGAGGATCTGGAAGATGATGGGAATGGGTTCTGGAAGCAGCGAAGCCTTGAGGGAGGCCACCACCGACAGATTTCCGCCTCTTCCCCCAAGAAATTAGCATTAGCTCGGTCCAACACTGCCTGCGATATCTCCAACGCGAGAATGGTTTGCAACGTACGCAGAGGTGCCCCCGATGGCAATCCGAGTCGCGTCTATGCCCAATGTCCTGCTTCCTTCCTTGCTATGCACCCAAACGAGCGCCTCCACGGCGTCCTCCACGGCGGCAGGATACGGATGTTCTGGGGCAAGTCTGTACCCGACCGTCACAACCACGCAGGGCGTGTCTGGCCATGCATATCAGGTCCGTCAGCGAAACTTGTGCGGCGAGTAGCCCATCCAAGGATCCTCGACGTGGGGGGGAAAAAGAATTTTAAATTTCTCCGTACCTCTACAAATCCTCGAGCAAAAATCATTCTCGCTGTCAATGCTTCCCACGGCCCATCCGCCACCGTGGAACCAGACCAATACCGGCCAACCCAGCGCTGGACGCGACCCATGCGGCCAGAAGGCCCGGACGGGGAAATTCGGCCTCTGAATGTCCTTCTGCAGCACTGGAACCGGTTCAGAGTTCCCTGGCAGTCGTCGTGAGCGTGTCTGCTCCGGGTCCCATTCGCGGACATCGTCGGGCTCAATGTACTGAATATACTCATCGTGGAACGCCACGTATTCTGGGTCCAGGGATTGCCGTAACTGGGGATCAAGAGGTTGATAGACGATCCTGGTGCTGCTCTCGGCGCTGTCGTGGTGACCAGACGGGGCCATGTTCGATAGAATCCTTTCTCCTCAACGGGAACAGCAGACCACCTAATTTTGGACGTTACTGCAGTTTCAAATGAGAAACCTGCCACCCCCGCTACGTTTATGGTCCAGCACACAAAGGCGCATGATCTTGAGCCTAGGCATTGTTTTGAGAAGGTTCATTGGCATTTCCTTCGAGATGGGCGAACCACCAGCAGCAAAAGTGTTCAGTGACTCCAGATCTCCTATCAGTCCGGCCGGCAAGAGATAGAAGGCTGAGTTTGCCGGAGACTCAAACCAGTCAGAGGGAGCATGCCACCATGCTAATCCCGAGAGGGGCAGACATGGCCCGCAACACCGCCGAGGCCAAGATCATCTTATGTATGGGGCAGCCAAACGTGTGCGAAGGTGAAGCATGCATTTAGATCTGTGGCAGCCAGCAATCTCATCGGTCACCATCGACACTCGACGCAGGGAAGAATGTCTTCAGCAGCCATGCACCCTGCATCAGACTCGTATCGACGGTCAGGCTTCTCCAATCGGATGGGGTGGGGTTCACGACCGGCACTCATTCTCATCGACGTATGCAAAGCGTACTTTGATGAAAGCTCGCCGTTGTCGCTCTTATCGAACCCCGCGGGCGCAGCCTCGCCAGAGTCCATGCGGCGTCTGCTCGCGGCGGCGCGAGCGGGCGGAGTCCCCGTCATCTGGAGCCAGATTGAGTATTCAAGGCCGGACATGGCGGATGCGGGATTGTTCTGGCACAAGGCGAAACTGCTGGACGTCTGGCTGAACGGCGATCCGAGAGGTTTGGCCGACTGTGTCGACGGACTCGCACCGCAGCGAGGCGACGTGGTTGTGGTGAAGAAATATGCCTCGGCATTCTTTGGGACTTCGTTGGCGTCGGAGCTACAAGTATGTTTTATGGTTTCCCTTCGCTTTCGAATGCAGCCCCAGCCTGACGCTGTTCTAGTGCCTCAAAATCGACACACTGGTGATATGTGGAGTGAGCACTTCTGGATGCGTGAGAGCAACCACGTTGGACGCCATGCAACACGGCTTCCGACCCATGGTGAGCGTGCAGCCCGTCCATCTTCTGCATGGATCCGAACTAACTGCCTCCCAGGTCGTGGGAAGTGCATGCGGTGATCGAACACCTGAAATCCAAAGTGCGAATCTATTCGACCTAGATGCAAAATACGCCGACGTCGTAGAGGAAGGGGACGCTATCCAGCATCTGAAAGCCGGATGGGCCTCGGGTATTGTCGACTGAGATTGCGTAGTACCCATACTAGAAGGGCCGGCTGCTCATAGCCATAGCCGGGGCACCAGATACCACTTGACAGGCATATGTTAGTCATCCCAATATCCACCAGATCTCTGCCTGCCGGAGGCCGTCGTTTTCTTCGTGGCCTGGAGAGTGAGGGTAGTGCAACCAGGGAGGGGCTGTTTTTGCGCAGGATTCAAAGGCTAAAGCGGCTAAATTGACCCGCAAGAGGTATATAACACCAAGACCTCGCTCGACCCCGACATGTAGTTAATTGCCGTGCGCCATCTCACTCCTTCATGCCATCATCGCCATGGACTCTACAGGTAGCAAGACTCGTTATGCCAGCGGAGCCGAGCGTCTCCGTGCTCAGTTGAAAGATCCCAACTTCCTGACGGTGTCCCTGGGCGTGTTCGACGGTATGGGGCATCTCCACGCCTATCATTTTATTCAGATCATGTCGCTTAGACTTCTTTTGTGGAATAGGTATATCGGGCCGAGTCGCTCTTGAGACAAACCCCCCCGCATTATACATGTCCGGTGCTGCTACGGCGGCCAGTCGGTTAGGGCAGCGTAGGTGCTATCAACCAGAAACCCCGAAGCGAAAATGCCGTGGACTAAAATGCAAGGGTTTTCTCAGCGGACTTGGGCATTGCGACGCAGGATATGTTCATCTCGACGCTATTCACGCTGACCTCCATCGCCGGAGACACTCCCGTCATTGCAGACGCAGACACGGGGTTTGGCTCGGCACTCAACATCGCGCGGACAGTACAGATGTATGAGCGAGCTGGGGCTGCCGCATTTCATATCGAGGACCAGGTAATGTAAGTTCAAGCACCAAAACCAGTGTGATGGCTCGATGATGCGGCTCTCAGAGGACAAAAATGTATATATCTAACCTTTGCTCAAAGGCCCAAGCGGTGTGGGCATCTCGGAGGCAAAGAGGTCGTCTCGCGCGAAGAATGGGCGCAGAGAATCCGGGCGGCCGCAGCTGCCAGGTCCAGTCGGCCGTCGGCTCCCTTGATCATCGCCCGAACGGACTCGCTCCAAACACACGGCCTCGACGAAGCCATCGAACGGATCAAGATCGCCCGGGCCTCCGGCGCGGACATCGGATTCGTCGAGGCGCCATTGTCCCGAGAAGACGCTGTGAAGGTCACGCGGGAGCTGGGCCCCTTGCTGCCGATGGTGTTGAACCTGCCGACCAACGGGGCCACGCCCAATTTCACCAACAAGGAAGCCCTCGAGATGGGCTTCAAGATCACATGGCATCCTCTGGCCGGGGCCGTGTCGGCGGTCCACGCACTGCGGAAGGCGTACGGCGCCGTTATCACCCAGGGCACCGACGTCGAGACGGCGCAGGGAATGGGTCCAAGGGAGTTCTTCCAAGGTTGGTCAATTTCCCTCGAGTCCTTGGCCCCATGGCGACTCATCCCACCGGGCGTGGAAAATTCGAGTGCTGACCGACATAATCTCCATCTAGTGATGGGCCTGGACGGTGCGATTGCCTTTGAGAAGGAGATATCGGGAGGTAGATTATATCAAAAGACTTGAAATATGGGTAGGATAAACGTTAATTTTTTTTAATATCTGATGTCGCGAAGAGAGAACCCAAATGCCCCATCTCCTGGAGTCGGTGTCCATGTAAACGTGGAAAGCTCCAGGGGAAGACAACGAATTTCAGGGGTCCCATCATACGCGCGAGGCTGTCGTGATAGTCCACCTTTGTCCGCGAGACGCCTTTTGGCCTTGTTGGGGGTGTTCCAGCCATGGGCATCTCATTTCTTCCCGATGATCGAGCCTTTGACCCGCCGCAAAGCTGCATAATGATGTTCAAAGGTGGCAATGAGCTGGTTGCCACTTTCAATCTATATGGGCTTCCGCGTGGGCGTCCATATGTGCAATCCCACTCAAACTTACTATTGACACTGCAAGGCGCACTCATCGTTGATGGCAGGCCTAGCCACGGGGAGGTCCTGTTCTCGCCCAAACTGTTTCACTTTAAAGAAACAGTGGTGGAGAGGAGATGACCTGTACCATGTGGGACAGCTCCTCGGATTTCCCTTGCCATCGCAATGACTCGGACATGCGTAACCCAGCCGCAGGACACGTACCGACCTGTCAGGATGGCCTCGACTGGATGGCATTGCTGGAGCTACCACATCCTCCACACCTATTGATAAGCTATACCGTTCCTGAGGTGACAAACTAGCCAGGTCCTTGCTCGCTGGGTACCTACATTGGTAAATAGAAGGATCAGTACGTCGAAGCTCGAAAGTGGGATCGAGATATAAAGTCCGACGAAGAAACTGTGATAAAAAAAATGTATTTTATATGATCATCTAGATTTACAACAAGGTCTAATCGACCCCATCTTCCGACGCCTCGCACCTGTTCCCATGATATGCTGTATCGTTGTAGTATTTTTATTCGACAAGGACCAAATCGACACCGAGCTGTCTAGCTAAACGACGCCCGAACCAAACACTTCAGAATGGATCCGCTCAGGAGGGACTCCGAGGTCCTCGAGGGCCTTTTGCTGGAGACGCATGAACGGGATGGGGCCGCACAGGTAGTAGCTCGCGTTGGGCAGAAGGACCTTGTCCTTGATGTCGGCGAGGACGATGCGGCCGACAAAATCGTAGTCGACGCCCGGACGGTCCGCGGCCTCGGTCTCCTCGTAGAAGACGGCCTTGGACACCTGGGGGTTGTCCCGGACGACGCGGGCCAGGTAGTCCTTCATGGCGTGAACCTTGGCGTTGCGGACCGCGTGGACGAAGACGACGGGCCGCGTCGGCGCGCGCTCGACCAGCGTGCCCAGCATGGACAGCATGGGCGTGAGGCCCACGCCGCCGCTGATCAGCACCACGGGCTCGTCCGAGGCGACATCGAGGGTGAAGTCGCCAAGCGGGTTGCTGACGTCCAGCTCGGCGCCCGCGGGCAGCTGCTCGTGCAGAACGTTGGACACGCGGCCCGGCGGCGCCGCGGGGCCCCCTTGGCCCGCGTCCCTCTTGACCGAGATGCGGAAGTGTTTGCCGTCGTCCGTGTCCGAGAGGCTGTACTGGCGCGGCTGGTACACACCCAGCTCCGGCAGGAAGACCCGCACCGAGATGTACTGGCCCGGCGTGAACGTCGGCAGCGGGCCCCCGTCCACGGGCTCCAGGTAGAACGAGACAATCTCGTCGCTCTCGACGACCTTGCGCGCCACCCTGAGCCGGCGCCACCCGGTCCAGCCGCCGGGGCTGTGTTCGGCGCCCTCGTACAGGCTACGCTCCACGCCGATGAAGATGTCGGCAAGTTGCTGATACGCGGCGGCCCAGGCGTCCAAGATCGGTTGGGTGATGGCGTCGCCCAGCACCTCCTGGATGGAGGCAAGCAGGTTCTCCCCGACAATGGGGTATTGGTCGGGCGTGACCCCGAGACTGACATGTTTGTGGGCGATGCGGGAAACGGCACTGGTCAAGGCGCCCAAGTTGTCGATGTTGGCGGCATATGCCCACACCGCATGGGCGAGAGCGGCAGGTTGCGTCCCCGTGCTCTGGTGTGCCGAGTTGAAGATGTTGCGCAGTTCCGGATGGTTGGACAGCATGCGTTTGTAAAAGTGCGAGGTGATGGCAACGCCATGTTCGGCCAGCACGGGCGCAGTCGACTTGACGATCTTCTGGTGCTCGGGGCTCAGCTCGGGCTTTTGCGCTGGCGGAGACAAAGACGGCTCGACTGTGTCAACATCTGGCTCATCGCCGCGTAGTGGTGCAGGGACTTGAGTGGAGGTCAGCATCTTGGTTTGGCTCTATGTTCAACGATCAGGATTGTTGTTGGTTGGTGGGGGGAGGCGAGATGGGTGCGTTGATTCTCCTGCAAGCAGTCAGAACAGACTCAAGCGTTTATATAACCATCGTCGACGCTTCTTCACTTCACACACTCCATGGGGACGAAGACAATCGAGTACGTAAACAACGACAGGCGACCTGTCAGACCACGTCCCACCTTGAGAATCGGCCGCAAAAAAGAGGCTACAGTAGGAGGTTGGTAGTGAGATGGACAGAACTCCGCGGGCATGGTGATGCAGCGACGGGTCAGTGAGCGCACGCAGTGTCGAGACAGACATGTTGACTCGATGCTGACTGTGCTTTTTTACAAGTTCTCATCATTGATTGTTGTTTGGCCATTTGTCTTGTAGGGCCAACATAGACAGAGAGCTGTCGCGGTGTGTACTGAGTTGAGTTGCTTGCAAAAGTGGACGAGGGGAGGAGGGGAGAAATTTAACGTGGCCGCGGAGAAGCCACTCCGTCCGGCTTTTATATCGCCATTTCCAAGACTAATATTATTCCTTCGCTCATGCCACCGAGTCCCATCTGATGGCGTGACCCCAGCAACGGCCCCATTTAACGAGGCCTTTGTTACTGCAGCCTGGTAGCAGTCAAAAATACCCCAATTGAGCCTTATATTTGTCCTGTCTTTGACGCTTTGTCACCCGGACTGGTACCGAGTGCTCCGCCCACGACAAGGAAGCGGTGTGTATTACTTCTGGATATCGCGGCCCTTTCCGAGATGCATCAAACCTCTCTTCCTATGCTAGCCGTTGGCAAAATACTACCCTGAGCCCGGCAGATGCTGTCTTGAGAGCCGTGATGCTGTTTCATCGACTGCGCTTCGAAAAAGGGCGCAGTCACAGTGGCCAAGACGCCAAGAGTCCGGTGGAGCATATACCCCTTTCGGACGGAGTGTCGCAAGGCTACGAGGCTATTCGGCTGGGGTTTCTTATACCATTTCCCTGTGTATTGTGCCACGATGCAGACTAGCTCGGCTCACGCCTTCCATGATCCAAGTCCTCTCACTCTGTCACGGGTCTACTAGGAGGCTTCAAAATCAAGGATTGAGAGTAAAGGGGCGAAATCAAAGACAGCGCGATCGCTGCTCCACACTCCCGCAGAAGTCACCAAAGATTGAGAGCGCGGATCAAGGCGGCCCAGTAGGGTTGTTCAAAGATCGTGATCGGTAGGTTACAGTCGACGCTCATGCGCGCGGCTAGGCGAGAGATATGTTCGTTCTGCTCCTTGGAGAGGCCCATGTCGAGGGTCGATTGTACTAGAGACTCGGTACGAGGCCGCTTCTGCGGCGGTTGAAACCGAGCTTGTGCACTGAGCGAACGAGTAGGCAGGACTGCTTGGAAAAGATCGCAATTTACTAGGTGTTGGCGCTGGCGAGTGGTATTCGCAACCATAATAGCATCGCAATGGCGGCATTGAACGCGTTGACCCTTCTCGCCTGGGAGGCTCGGATCGATTCGATACTCGTTACGAGTGGCGCGATCTTGATTGCGAGGCATTCTGGCCCAGGAGATCGTTGAAAATAGGCGGTTTGAGGTAGTTGCAATGGTTGGTCTTTATGGTGTTGCAATAGGAATATAGACAGGTAGTTGCGATCTACGCGTTTTATGTGCAGCCCTATACCGTGTTAATCTCGCGTCCTATAAGAGAAAGAAGATGTCATTTGAGCGCTAACGGCTTTGGCTCATCTTGGCATTTTTGCACTGGTTGCCGCGAAATTTCTCCGCATTTCAATAAAAAAAAAGTTGTCGGCATCACTCGACTTTGCGCCGCCAAATCCCCCCGCAATGGTCAAGTCATATCTGTAAGTGAAAAGGAAATCCTGTAGTTGGACAGAGTAATACTGACGTATTCAGCAAATTCGAGCACAGCAAGACCTTTGGCCAGATCTGTACAGCCTCCGCGAACGTCGTCTGGGACCCAACATCCGAGCATGAGGACGCTGCGAGCAGAGGTGGCGCCGGTCGTGCCTATGCTGGCGCCAACGAGGCAGTCCTAGTATGGGATCTAAAAAAGTCGGAAAAAGTTGGGGAGTGGAACGTCGAGGACAATAATGCCGCCGTTACCGTCATCTGCCGAAGTCAGGTTGACCCTGATGTGTTCGCTGTGGGCTACGATGATGGCAAAATTCGAATTTGGGACTCGAGAACAGCAACGGTGATAATCACTTTTAATGGACACAGGAGAGCGATCACACAACTCATATTTGATCATTCTGGAGTTCGTCTGGCCAGCGGGTCAAAGGATACTGATATCATCCTCTGGGACTTGGTCGCCGAGGTGGGATTGTATCGTCTCCGTGGTCACAAGGACCAAATTACTTCGCTCAATTTCCTCACCGCTGGCGACGCTCGGGACGCGCTCGACGGTGACTCTGCATCCCATGATTCCCTTCTATCTACCAGCAAAGATGCTCTGATTAAACTGTGGGACTTGTCCACCCAGCACTGTATCGAGACGCATGTGACACAAACGAACGGAGAATGTTGGGCTCTCGGACTCACGAGGGATGGCAGCGGGTGCATCACCGCCGGCAACGACGGCGAGTTGAAAGTGTGGTCCATTAACGAAGCCGTCTTGAAGGAGAGCGTTGGCATGAACATCCAAGGTGGACAAAATATCCTGCAGGAGCAGGGAACACTGTACCGGCACGGCCGCGATCGGCCATTAGGGATCACATTCCACCCAAAACGCGACTTGGTTGCCGTGCACGGCTCCGACAAAGCCGTCGAGATACTGCGGATTCGTTCAGAAACGGAACTAAGAAAAAGCCTCGCACGGAAGAGGAAAAGGAGGAAAGAGAAGGAGGGAGCAACGGATGCCGACTCAGGCGTTGATGTCGCCGACAACGTTGAAGACCCGACAGACATCTCCAACGCAACAGCTGCGGACATATTTGTGCCTTACGTTCTTGTACGTACGGGGGGCAAAGTCAGATCCATGGACTGGGCTGGGGGGAAGTCCGGCAAGTCAATCCGGGTCCTGGTGGCCACTTCAAACAATCAACTTGAGCTGTTCGAAGTGGCGGCTTCAGACAAGAAGAAATCCACTGAAGCCCCAGAGTATCAGCGTGCGCTCACCGTGGACATGCCGGGCCATCGTACAGACATTCGCTGCGTCGCAGTCAGCTCGGATGACAGAATGCTGGCCACCGCCTCCCAGGGCAGCTTGAAGATATGGAACACACGAACACAGACTTGTTTGCGAACCCTAGATTGTGGTCACGCTCTTTGCGTGGCATTTCTGCCGGGTGACAAGATCGTTGTTGTGGGGACTCGAGAGGGGACGCTTGAAGTATTTGATATCGCCGCATCTACGCTGCTGGATACTATCAATGCGCACGACCGAGACATCTGGTCTCTTCAAGTCAGCCCGGATGGCAAATCTCTCCTCACAGGGTCTGCAGACAAAAGTGCCAAATTCTGGCAGTTCAAAGTCATTCAGGAAGAAGTGCTGGGCACCACGCGGAAAAGCGCAAAACTCACCCTCGTCCATACCCGGACGCTTAAAGTCAGCGACGACATTCTGACCATCTGTTTCTCCCCTGATGAAAGACTTCTCGCCGTCAGCACACTCGACAACACTGTCAAGGTCTTCTTCACCGACACGCTCAAACTGTTCCTTACTCTCTACGGCCACAAACTCCCCGTTCTAGCGATGGACATCAGTTACGATAGCAAACTTATCGTCACGTCAAGCGCTGACAAGAATGTCCGCGTTTGGGGCCTCGACTTTGGCGACTGTCACAAGGCATTTTTTGCCCACCAAGATAGTATCCTCGCCGTGAAATTTATCCCCAATAACGATGAAGGCAACGGCCATCACTTCTTCTCGGCCAGCAAGGATAAGGTGATTAAATATTATGATGCAGATAAGTTTGAGCAGATCCAAAAGCTGGAGGGTCACCAGGGGGAGATTTGGGCCATGGCAGTTGCGCATTCCGGGGAGTTTGTTGTGACGGCGAGTCACGATAAGAGCATCCGCATATGGCAACAGACAGATGAGCAGATTTTCTTGGAGGAAGAAAGAGAAAAGGAACTCGAGGACATGTACGAGAACACACTCCTGACATCCCTGGACAATGATGCGAACGAGGTCGACGGTGAGGGGAACACGGACAGTGTCGAAGCAGGCCCTGCCGGCAAGCAGACCGCTCAAACGTTGATGGCTGGCGAGAAAATCGCGGAAGCTCTGGAAATCGGCGTGGAAGATCTCGAAACAATGCGAATCTACGACAAAGCAAGAAGAACAAATCCCAAAACTGCACCTCCGCAGCGGAATCCGATCTTCCTTGCTAACAGCAATATGTCGGCATCAACTTACGTGCTCAGCACCTTCCAAAAGATCCCCTCGGCGTCTCTCCAAGATGCCCTCCTCGTCCTGTCATTCTCTCAGATTCCCGCACTCTTCACATTCCTCGCGCTCTGGGCTGAAGAAGGCCGGGCCATCCCCTTGACTTGTCGGATATTGTTGTTTATGCTGAAGACGCATCAAAGACAGATTGTGAGTTCAAGAGCGATGAAAGGGATGTTGGAGGAGGTGAGGAGCAAGCTGAGAAGGACGCTGATGAGGCAGAAAGGGGAACTTGGGTTTAACCTCGCGGGACTGAGAGTGTTGGGGCGGAGAGTGAGAGAAGTCGCTGGGGAAACAGAGTACGTCGATGAAGAGACATGGCGGGAGGGTGATGGGGCAGCTGCTGGCATGACCAGAGGAAAGAAGCGAGAATTTGTGAATATTGCATAGGAAGGAAGTGCCTGCTGGAGTTCTAAGAGCCCTCGTATAGGTCATAACGACGTGACGTTCTGCCATGCGAGAAGGGAGATGGGAGATGAGGGCAGCTCACGTTGGAACATCCCCGTTACTACGACTACTCAAGCCAGCACTGGCTTTGACTTGCTCTTAGGATAGATCACGATCATCCATGAACCTACGAGAGTACTTTCCAAATGCGTGAACCGGAAGAAAGTGTTGCTGAGTCCGTCTCCCAGGGGCGAGGTTGTTGCTGCGGTGGCAACCGGAGGCTTTGCTGCGCGCTGAAAAGCCAACATTATTGACGGAAGATGGAGTCCAAGGAGTTTCTTGACGTGAAGTTTGATGGCGCGTCTTTTTTGAGTTCTTCTCATCGGCGACCTGCTCGCTCGGGCTCCTCCTCCTCGGTGGGTAGACGACGGGTTGTGATAACAACCCACGAGCAACGGGTGAAGTACGGGAAGGAGGCAGGCGATTCTGTCACGGAGCTCACAAGCCACTACTGATGCGTTGCGTCAATCCGTCGACAAGTGGCAAATTAATCACTGCTCCAGGGGTGGAGTCTTTGGGAGCTGAGGTGGTGATGTCCAACAAAATACCGAGTTGGGTAATTTGGTTGAGAAAGATTCTGGGGTAGTTCGCGGTTTGGTAGCCGAGGGCGAGCTCTAGAACCCCGGTATCGCCGTGCTGGACGCGGTGGAAGTGCTTGCCACCCGTTCAGCTGAAAGAATAGAACCCAAGAAAGAGGAAGACGACGCGAGGACGAGGCAAGCTGGTGGCATGAGAGCCCGTCGTCGCCGGGGTTGGCAGGGAAAAAGAAACCACGTCCCGTTGCTTGGACCGCGTGTCTGGGGGATGCTGCACGCATTGGGGAAAAGGAACAGATGGAGGCCGTCCTTGTACCAGCCAGCCCAGGTTGGATCCCGCATCGTGTTGGCGCCCTTCTTCTCCGAGACCCAGGAGGAACTATACCACGGGTATGTAGCAGAGAGAAACTCCCTCATCGGACCTCGAGAGTGTAAAGTAATAGGAGAAAGGGGACGGCGAGGACACAGGAGACAATTATTCTTTATTGATCTGGAGCATTACAGTCGGAACGGGAAATAGATATTCATTGCCCAAACTCAAGAATAGACAGAAACGGCCAGAGTCAGGGGATCAGAGAAAAGCATCTTCCCATTGTGTGCTGCGGGATAGTTTCAAGTTCATCAGAGTTTCACTTTCTCGGTCGAGGGGCCCGTGAATCTTGCCTCCCTCCCCTCCCCCTCCTCTCTCTCTCTCCCCCTCTTTCTTGACAACGGACAACTTTCGCCCTGGATGCTGCAGCATCAGCTGAACCTTGATTCCATTGCAATAATGGAGACCTTGATCCATCCCTGCCACCTCTCAGCGTTTCCCCGTCGCTTGACGGCTCGTATTCGCCTCCCCCTCCATCAAAGTCCGGCTACCGCATCCGAAGTTCTCAAGTCCCTCCGGACTTCTTCAGACTTTACACACTGCATCTGCCCCTCGCCAAAGACTGCCGCTATACTCGGTACTATTGCCTTGAACGCGGGACTTGACGAACCCCTCTGTTGACAAGGATGCAGGGGGTAGAGTGTCTGTCCACCGATTCGGAGCCTCCCTCAACTCGGCCGGCCATTTCCCACCGAGCCCCAATTGGCAAAAGATCCAAGACGAGCTGAACGTGGGATGCCGTAAATACCCCGCGAGACGCCCTCCAAGCATCGTGGCCACTCTAGAGGCCGTTTAGTGTTGACGGTACGAGCTGAAAAAGAGCCGGGCGCGCCCAGCACCTTCACACGGTTGTATTTCATAATGGAATCAAAGGCGGGGAGGGGTCCATCACACAACAGGGGGGTCTCTTTGAAGCTGCAACTCGATCTGACAGGCAGGACGGCACCCTGGCGGAGTCGATGATCTGCCCGAGCCAAAGTTGGCACAAACTCAGAGCTGCCCGTGGGCAGTGGGAGGAGCTCTGTCGACTGTGTGTTTGGGGATGTGCTAATGAATGTGGCGTTCGTCTCGAGTCGCCGCTAGCCGTCTCAGCCTGCTGGAGGTTCCCACCGTCCAAAGTCGCTGGATTCCGCGCGCGCCAGATTCCGGGACGCGATCGCGATCCCTGTCTCTCACCGGTCATTGGGCTCGCTGTTCGCCAATGCTAGCTGCAGCCAGGATGCTGCTCCAATCGACCGCTCGGGCCTCGCAGGGGCCACAACGGTCAAAACGCTCCGGCTGCAAGCCGTGGCTCTCGCAATTTTAGTTGCTCAAATGTTTGACGTGAAGGCCAATCCTCGGACCACTCAGAAGGCACCTCGCTCTGAGGTCTCGATCAAGGCCTTGACATGCCACTATACTGCTTGCAGCTTCTTCCTCCATCATCTCAGCAAACGGTGATTTGACGACATCGCTTGTTGATGGTTCTTGGGCCAACCCGCCATCATCATCACCGATCAGGGGGGTCAGAGTCCATTTCCGCTGGCGAGGGGACCCAACGACGCCGCATTAACTCTACCCAAAAATCAAGTGTCCGTGTCTCGACATTGTCCCCCCCTCCCCTCCCCTCCCAGGGGCCCGCTTTCAGCTTTGTTGTTGGACAAATACAACCCTCGGGACTTGCCGCCGGGCCAGAATGGAGCTGTATTGCCCTGATCTACAGGTTTGCCCCTCAGTGTTCGGTCGCAGACAAAGCCAGGTTTCTAGGGAGACTCATCTCAATGCTGCTGAAAACATTCAGAGATCGACGCAAAGTGTGAAGAGAGTTTCCGCGCGTTATGCATGCAATAGAAACATGAAGCGCGAACTCTGCAAACCTCCACCCTGCCGTGTTGGGAGGGTGAATTTGTCAAGACGCCCTACCTTCTTGCTTGTCCTGGTAAGGCCTTGTTGAATAGGCCTGGGGGCACCCATGTCTCCAGATCGATCTGGTGGAGTTTTGGGCGTTTTGGGTCGACTTTAAGCGGACTCTTACGCTGCCCTTCCTTTCCTGCCCTTCACCACGCCCCATCTGAGCTTCGACAAGGCGAACAAAATGGATCCATGGGACAAGAACGGCTAGCGCTTCCCTGCGATCGCGGCGTTGGGCTGGCGCTGAGGGCCTGTCCCCTGGGGCTTTCCGTTCCTCTTGTGCTGGGTGCGGACTTTGGCCTGGGTACGTGAGTTGGCAGGCTTAGCCGAAGAACGCTGCTCCATATCCTTGACTTTTTCCCATATCCCTTTTGAGTTCACTCAGGAGTGATCCGGGAAGTACGGCCGTGGGTCCCCCAACTTGGGCTCTTGCTTCTCACTGCGTCCACAAAGAACCAGCCGGGCTTCCGAAAGAGGACGTCAAGGGTTCTCAACTCGCCATCCATGGCGCGATGCTAGCTCGTGCGTCCAGCGCCTCTTTGCCTTATTCCCCTCCTACGGACCACTCGACTTCTATCCGTATGCTACAAACATCGAATAACAGCAGGTCTCCAAGACCAGAATTCGACCCCTTTGATCTCTTTAGACCACCGAGCCGCAACTTTGCTGCGTTTCCAACTCACACAAGACTCGATTTGGGCTCGGATCATTTCTCAAGTCAAGCGCGGACCGGAGGGGTGAATCACCCGTAACCTTGACCGTCTATTGGATCATCATTGAACATCCCAAACATCTTTGAATTATTGCCTCTGAGCCGATCTTCCTTTTCTCGACTTCCTTCAGAAAGCCTGTTCTTCCGCTTTCTACTCGACCATTCGCACTCGCCCTTTCACAATCCTATACACAACCGTCGCTTCCAAACAAACTGTTGAATGCAGAACTTCTTTCCTGTCCGTTACTCCTGGGGACTTTAGTTGTGGATATTAGGTTGAGGGTTCCAACGGACCGTTCACGCCCACCCCCACTGGCTCAGAACTCAGATCAAGTCAGGCACTGGAGGCCGTCTCTACATATTCGCCTCCTATAACGACTGCTTTTCGCCTCTGGGAGAGAGAATTTCTCCGACCTTGTGTGCATTCTCTTGAGGAGAGTAGTACGTCGCTGACCGCCGCCCGCGCAACCATTCTTTCAACATGTCTCGATCCGGCCGACGAGGCCCTTGGTTACCTGAAGAAGATGCTACTCTATTGCATCTCGTCAGAACACAGGGGCCAAACAACTGGGTTCGTATCTCTGAGCACATGCAGCATCGGTCCCCCAAACAGTGTCGAGAACGATATCATCAAAATCTGAAACCTTCTCTGAACCACGACCCTATTTCGGCAGAAGAGGGCGAAGTCATCGAGCAACTAGTTCGCGACATGGGAAAGCGATGGGCTGAAATTGCACGACGACTGGGCAACCGCAGCGACAATGCGGTCAAGAACTGGTGGAATGGTAGCATGAATCGCCGAAAAAGAAACACAGGACCACATGGTGCTGCGGCGAAAATGGTGGGATACCGGGCGCAACCCATTCTTGCATCGGCATCGTCTCTGCCCTTGAAGCAGCTTTATCTACCAGACCAGCTGGCTCTTCCACCATTTTCTGTCTCGGATCCCTTTCACAGGCCCGAAATCAGCCCTTCAAGCACCCTAGGCATGCGACCAGAACGTCGATACGATCTTCTCCCACGGCCAGATGGGCGCCAACTTTCCGTACAGACAGACTGCCGATCTCTTTTATACCCAGGGTGTGACCAGCCAATTCTGAGCCCTCTGCAACCTCACTCGGCTTCTGCCAATTTACCCAGTCCAGGAGGGAAACCTCTTCTGGGGTTCCAAAACTGGTCTCCCAGTCGACTAGAGTGCCAGTTGCCGCCTCTCAACTGGACTGAAGCCCCTGTTCCATCTCCCGCGGCCACAGAAGCCTCTCAAGGGTCGTTTCCCCAGCAAGCGCCGTCGCTCGTATCAGACAACCAGTCGAATTGTTCTATCTCGCCCAAGACGGTTACGTCCCCTCGTCCTGGAGGGACTGTAGGGAAATTGCCGTCTCTCGACTTGTGGCCGGAGATGCACCGCAGAAACAGCACAGGCAACTATCCTGATGCCGAGATCGACGGTTCTTGGAAGGGGCGAGCACAGGAGGATTTGCGAGCATATCGATCCGCGGAAAGAGCAGATTCGGTGATCCCTGAAGTCACTGTTGTCCCAGTCTCGCCGCGCCCACCATCGCCCCAGCAAGCTGCAACCCACCGCTCCAGCCTGAATACCACGGAGCGGTACAGCCCGAGTCCATCCGGCCGCAAGGCTACTTCACCGACCGAGAAGGACACTCGGATGAACGTGGCACGGCTTCTCGAGTAAATCATGTCGATGTCGGCGGACCCCAGACGCCTAAGCTGGGAACACTCGGCACAGTATCGAGTCTGCTAACAACACATCTACTCCATTCGGTCTGGTCTCAAGTGACCAATTGTAACAACACGGCGGCGGCAAGTTAGCCATCTGGCACTAACTTTCGAGTTTCATGAGTGGCAAGACTCTACGATACCCCAAATTGGCAAGGGAGGTGGTCGGTCGGGTGTTTTGGGTTTATGTTAACAAGAAAATCTACTCTATTGTATTGGTTTAATGTCGGGCTGAGTTTTGACGAGATGATCTCTTTACGGGCGGGACGGGAGCCCCAGCATTTGGGAACGAGTTGTATTGATTCTACAACGGATGTTCTAGTTGGACTTCCAGGAAACAGGTTGCAGGGCGAACTCACTGGTGCTGGTATGTTCTTTCTTATTTTTCTTCTTCTTGTTTGGGAGCAGACCTTGATGGGTACTGGGTACTGGGTACTGGATGGGCACTGGGTGGACAGGCTGTTACTCGTACATAGCTGGGGCTGGCAGGATTGATCCAAAGCTGGAACGGCCCACAAATACTGTACTGCGGGCGGATCCAGAAAAGACAGAATCTATTGTTTAATTGTGGCTTTTACGTACATTGTCTCTGGTATGGACCGACCTCGTCTCCCGTTGCCTGTGTGAGATGTTTCTATTGATAAAATAACTTTGGTCCTGTCGCTGCCTGTAATCGTATGATCCAAGACGACGTTCTCGGAGCACCTCGAGTGCAGTTGCCCATGACGAGTCGAACTCGCAGTTACCACCCGCTGGCCAGACCGTTGTCGAACGTTTCCTGCATGCATCCCATGGCGCCGTATCTTTGTTTCTGGGCAATCATGTCCCTTCACTCCGAAAAAGGTGGGCACTGAATGAAGCCTTTGGTGGCGATGCACACCAGTCGTTCGATCTTCCCGACGGGGAACCTGGCAATGCCAATGGGGCAGGCTGTCGACCAACGAGACTCGCCCCGAGTGCATGATCCATCCCATCGAAGCTGAGGTGGTCGAAAAGACCCTGGTCCACCGGATGCCGTGTCGCGTCACCAGGATCACAGTGGCAGCAACACTATCGTTTTTCCCCATCACCAAAGCTGCAACTTGGTCTGCAAAGGACTGACGCCAGCCAGCAGCCAATCACCTGGCCCGGCAGGGATGGTGTCACGGCAGGGACCCAGCGAGAAGATTTGAGAGATCGCCAAGCAGCACTAGAGTCCAGATATCTCGGTCTAGCAGGCCAAACAAGCGAGAAGGTCGACAGGGGAGGAGGCTAGAGGGAGATCAGACGCGCGCACTGTCAACTTGACCGCTGAACGGCCACGGCTAGCCCTCCTGGGCAACAGCCACCAGGACAAAAAGCCTACCAGGGCCACTTGGGGTCGCCGATCGGGCTTCAGCAGTTGGTCCCCGTAGCGGACAATTGGAGCTGACCCCAGGTCAAGCGTTGAACTCTACGCCTGCTGCCTCTTCGGCTCACCTGGCCTGCCTACGATGCTGCTGGGGGGGTTGTTTCCCTCCACCTGCTGGCGGCGAGATGGCCTTGCTGCGGCCAGGGCCTGTTCGCTTGTTTGCCCGCTAGCAGTTGTCGATGGTTGTTGTGCCGGCCAAGGCTCCAGCCCACCAATCTACGCACCTGACGGCAGCAGAAGGGCGAAGCTGCCCCAGTTCACGTCCGGCCTGATCAAGGCTCTTCGGCGGACGTTGAAGCGACATGCCACTACGGTACCTGGGTACTTTCTCCTTTCCTGCTAGCCTGGCGAGTCCTCCTTTCCCTGCTGACATCTCCTCGGTCGACTGGGTAGCATCTGGATCTCAGTGGTTGCTGAAAACGAGGACCCTCTCTCTCCACAGGCACTCCCAGATCAAGTTCCAAGGGGCTTGAGAGGTGCAGCTTGGCTATGCGGACTCCATGATGTAACTTGCAGCGTTCACAAGTGTCCCTCGACCCGTCTCTTTCTAGAGACCGTTGGTAGATCAGTGGAAATACCCTGGAGCTAGGAGTGCGACCCATAAGCTGCTGTGGCGGCCCTGGTTTTTTTTTTTTTTTTTCAACCCTTCTTTCCGGATGACGAAAGCTCCCTGGCTGTTCTGGTGGTTCCTTTCCCGCCCTGTCCCCAGTCTTCGGAGAGTTGTCACGGCCGCCAAATTTCTATGCCTTAGCTGAAGGCTTTGGTTCCGTCCAGCCCGACCTAGGGATTGGGCTTTTGGGCCAACGGAAAATAAATTGGTGTTTTAAGCCACGGCTCGGAAATGTCCCTGTTCGTCAGAGACACAACAGTGGGCGGAGGGCGGTGGGGTGGAAGGATGGCTTGTACAGGCTCTGATACGGAGTAGGTGACTTGCTAGGTGCAGCGGTGTAGGTAGCTACATGCACCGTGGTACATTTCGACTGTCGATAGGAGGTGTCATCCAACCTCGCAATCAACCACGAGCGGGCCTCAAATCGACACGATGATCCATACGTCAAACGAGTCTCGCCTGAATGCCGAGGACGCAGGAGGTCAGGATGACCACTGCCATTCTCGAAGACAGGAGAGATTGTCCCCTTTGCTGACGAAATTACGGGATGGAGTATGGTTTTCGAGCACGATCTGCGCTATCGCTGACTCGGCCTCGCAACCTCAACAAGTCCAGGACTAGACTTTCCACGAGGCGACGATCAGTACCCATTGAGATCTTAGCTGGCCGATGCTGACCCCTTGGATGCAGTGTACACAGTGATCAGTGTCCTAAGGGAACAAGATTGCTATTCGAAATGGCACGTATATACAACTCGGTCCCGGAAAAGACATCTCCATCGTCTAAGTTTGTCTCCTTGGGCGGGAGAACAGGGTAGCGATCGGCGATCTTTGGAAAGTTGGTTTTCGCTTCGTACCCTCTGAAGCGAGGCGTTCCATGGGGCTGCGATCACGATTGACTGGCCTGTTTGCAGACCCCGGACTCGTCTGGAATCATGGCCTGCACAGCCAGTGACGGCCATGCCACCCACTACCCGAAAAGAACGCCCACAAGCGAGTTTCATAGGCTCCTGAGACGCCACATGGCTTGAAACAGTCAACCGCGAAAAGGAATAGCAGCAAATCCGCCGCCGAACAATTCTCTCCTGGCTGGAATCCGACTAGGGAGAACGGAGTGACAAAACGCCACAAATAAAGACATAAATCTGTATACGAGTCTGTGTACTGACGGCCCTTGAGGAGCATCAATTAGTGCGAGGGTCCATCGCTTGCAAGATACGACGTCAAGGTTAGAAAAACAAAAGCCAATGGCAACTTCCAGGGGGGGCAGGATCTATGGTCGCGACATCAAGCAAGGAAGAATGTTGCATCTCATCACATTGCAGATCCGTCACATCTTTTCTTCTTGAAGCAAATGTCAGAGTTGCAGTGGCCCATCTTTGCCAGCCTTGCACAACCCCTTGAGACCCGGATATCCCGTCTGGCGAGTGTCCCTAAGTCGGGGGCGGATCTGCACACTGCAAGTAAGCGAGCTCGTTCTTGTGTCTCAAGCAGAAAATGATGGGCATCTGCCACGAGTTGACAGCGAGATCGCTAAAAGGCAATGATGCAGAAAGAAAGGAGTGCAAGACCAAGCCTGTCCCTGCAGAGTGCCGGGGTTGATCAACGCTGGTCGATCTGCTGCCCCCTTCTCCCCTCTGGCTGGAAGGCAGACTATGCACGCGCCTTCGCCGTTGCATGAAATCAAGGGTCATGTGTCCAGCATCGGTGCAGTATGCCCTTGTCTAGCTCTACAAGGTGACCCGGGCACATTTCTCGAGCCGTTGGGAATTTCACGTAAGCGCAGCCTTCGATGGCTACCAGGTGGCTATCAAGGGGCTTGACCCGTCCATGAAGCGGGACGATGAATGCCCACCATAATCGCTATGACGAGGGCCCGTCTGGCAAAATCCTGGTTGAAGCATGTGTCAGTGTGAGACCTTGATCTCGTGTGGTTCATCCTAGCTTCTACGGAACCTTCGGTGGCCTTTTGCGCCCCCAACGAGCTCGGACCAGCTGCTTTCGCCTCTCACAGCGCCAGGTGTCGCCGTGGCGCAATGGGCCTTGTGGTTATTGGGGCCGTTCAACCGATAACCCTCCTTTGGCGTGGTGCTTGTTGGGACTAGAACCGCTGCCCTTGATGCTGCCAGCCCTCGCCCGGTAGGTACCTAGGCGGTTGCTTGCCCCGGCCCTTACCTTGAGAGATGGCTTTTCCAAGCCCACCAGATTCTCTGCTAGTCACAGACTGGTGTCCTTACAAGTACGAGCAATATGCAGAAGCCGATTCGCCAACTGCTGAGCTTGTAAGTATTTTCAGAACCACCGTCGTCACAAACGGTTGAAGCTGTACAAGCCTGCTGGACTCTTGTTGCTTTATCCGAGGCCGAGTGAAATCTCCATCAGTCCGCTAAAGCCTCCAATGCACGGCGGAAGCGAAGCTGCGTCCTTGGGCACCGGCTCCAACCTTGACTCTCCACTCCCGGGGGCATATGCTACGAGGTAGAAATGCAAAGACCGACCTCTGGGAGCCCATTCCCTTGTCCCCTAAGCCACACCCGCCCTGTCCCCCCCAAACTCGGCAGAGCTTGCACTTCCCTCCAAACCGATGGCTGTTCCCATCATCCTCGTGTCGTCGTACTCCGTACTCGGTGCTTGTCATTGAAATTTCCCCGGTTCGAGCTCTAATGATCCTTCTTGGTGGCGACAGTGGACTCGGGCAAGAGGCAGGCTGTGGGCTGTCGGCGGTGGGCGGTGGACTATCTATCTATTCTAGTCAACCCATTTCGGCAGTCTCAACATTACTGCAAAAGGTGCACGCCGAACAACGACTGGTGACGAGTCTATCGGCGCCTTGTGTTATTGGGGGTTCCCCTTGAACTGGATTAGCGGTCCAATGGCTTCTGGCAGGGCTCCTTTCAACTTCGGCTCACGGCAGCGGCAAGAATTGACGACAGGACAACGAGAAGCCAGAGCCACTTGTGCTGCTACTGCTGCTCCTGCTGCTCCTGCTGCTGCCAGTGTTGACTTTCGGGAGCGCATGCTTGCACGTTACCATCACATCACATCACAGGCCCTATAATGTATTCCCCATTCATCGTCTCATGCGTGGAGATACATGTCCGATTGGTACCGGTTGACCACCAACCAGCCTCAGACGCTGTGTGACCTTGGTTTTCACAGACCTAGACTGCCTTACAGCCATCAGTTGTCCATAACCAAGATTCAACAGTGCTCGCCTTCAGTCAAGATCTCAATTTGTCCGTGTTGTACAAGGGTTTACCTACCAACCGGCTGGTTTGCGGATTCTGTTCGTATGAAGCAGTAGTCTGGTGGTTGGAATGCAAAACCAACCACACCGGCTCGTACGAGGAAGTTGCCTACAGAACCTTACAGCTTCTTCGGATGTCCAGAAGCGGGAATCGCCAGCAACGGGGCACATCTCGCTGCCCACTCGTACCACACCAGTCCACCGCCTGTCTCTTTCCTGCCTACCTAACGTTGCCCACCATTAGTCCTCGCTGACAGCAATGGCCTTCTCCCTTCTATCTCTCTCTCTCGCCCGTTGGGCGGAACTCATTCGCCCGACGCAGAGGTGGGAGGTCCGATGGATGCCAAACTGTGGGACTTACCGTGCCGTCACGCAGCCTAGTGGATGGCGATACTTTCCTTTTCCGCTTTCTCTTGCCTAAACTCTGTTCTTCCTCAGTCTCACGCAACCCGGGCGCCTACCATGGCCCATTGGAAGGGAGGGGAGGGGGGTAAGAGCCTAGGAGGAAGACTTCCCACCTCCCTAGAGTGACGGGCTTTTTGGGGGGGGGGGGGGGGGGCATGGAGGGGTCTCAGTGGGTTAGAACCATCGATCACCCGCTCTGACAGGCACAGTACCTGGGTATGCCCAACACCTGTAGGGCTTTGGGGTACCAGCCATTGCACCTTGTAGGATGCTCTCCAGATCGTCAACCAGTCAGCGAAGGCCCAACATGAGCGGCAAGTATCATCCCCACCACCAGCAGATGTTTTGCAACGACTCTCTGATCCCAGGCCGCTGTTGGCGCAATGGACTGTTGTTCGAGGCCTCTCTGTCTTGCGCCCTCTTTGCGACGATCCCTTGGGATGTGCATTGTGAAGCTCAGACAGGACGTTCTCCCCTGCATTGAAGGTCCCACTGCTCTCCGGCATCCGAAGAAGTCAATCGCCTGGGGTATCAACTCGACTATCTCTACATAGAACGAACTGGAATCTTGACTCTTGCCTGTGTGAAGAGTCGTGTCGCCCCATCTTCGACCCGTTGACGAGTTGCTCCTTGGACAATGTTGATCCCCCTTCCCCTTGTGAAGAAGCACCTCAATTGCGCGCAGATTCAACCCACGACAAGGTTGCTATGACGGGGAATACCTCGTCGCCAAAAAAGGTGTTTGCACAGCAACAGCGATCCGCGCGCAGGTGCAGTTTTACGAGTCTTGCTCACTCAAGGATGCCCCCCAATACACCCTCCAGGTCCGTCCGGACCCCTTTTAGCAAGCTAGTTAGGTACTCCATTGCCTTTTCCGCGCTCTCGCGGAGCTTGCCATTGTCAGTATCATTGCTCTCTAATTATATCTCCACTTAAAAGCCTGTTTTTCTTGGTGGAATGTGCAGGCCGAAGGGCAGCGTAAAAGCATATTCTGGAGCATTGCAACTGAAGAGGGCACCGCTAAGCGTTGAACCTCAACCTCTCAACACAAGACCAGGGGATTCTGGTGGCCCTCGACGGTCTGCTTCCATTCCATCGACTGACCGCTTGATGAAGCCGGACGTAGCTTCAGATCGGTCGATCTTCTGACCTGGTGGTCTTCCCATTCGGTCCTCGGATATGCGCACACATGCATCGCCTTAAGCTGAATCCGGCACCTTGCAGATCCTTCAGCTGAACCAGGGCAGATGCAAGACCTCTGGCGCTATTTGTTGCCCCCCCTTGGATCAATGTCGTTCAATAATCGACCTGAGAGGCTCGAAAAGCAAGAATTCAGGTCGTATGTGGCAAGTCGTCAACAAACTATGTGTCCTCAAAGGTACAGTGCATGGAAATTGCAGTTTGCCACCACCGTTGGCTGCCCGCCAGCAACGGTGGGTATGAGGCTACGCAATAATGGACGACGTCCGGAGGCATCCAAGCCCGTTGGCTTCGTCGTCTTGTGAGAGGCCAACACGATATTGCCCGTTGCGTCTTTTCTGATCCACTGCTGGCACACTGACAGCTGAAATAATCCAACGCTCTGGCTTGTGGTTGCACCCGAGCAGGTTCAACGGCATTGAATCAACCTTCGCTGGACATGGTTGCTACGGCGAGGAAGAGCATTGCCTCACAAAGGGACAAGTCCCCAGCAGGTAGGCCCCGCCCAGAGGCGACGGGCTGGGATGGAATGGATCCCTGGGCCGCTGGGGTTGGACTTCGACGAGCATCGAGTTGCGACTCGTGTCCGAGACATCTCCTTGCTGTTCCGTGATCACCACATATCCATCATACCCCGGGCTTGCAGCGCCGATTCGCTGAGCAGGCGCCTCAGAGGTGTGAAAGATCCTGCATCACCGCTTCCAGACCTGGCCGTCGGCGACGAGGGAGGGGGGGGAGGGTGGAGGGATTCAGCGGAACCGCGTGTTCTTTCCAGGACCTGCCAAAACTGTCGGTAGGGCAACAAACCGAGCAGGCCATCCAGGATGCCCGGCTGCTCAGCTATTGTTTGTCTCTCGTTTCGCGACCTTTGGGCAGGTAGACCCAAAACACTCTCGTTCTATCCCTCCCTGCTCGCCTTTCCCGGTCCTTCCCCCCCCCATCCCTCTTGCGTGTTTTCCAGCGCATTTGCGCGAGATTCCTAGGGAGCCCAGCGTACTGTCAATGTACTGGTCATTCTCTAGAGTAGGGCCTCCTCATCCACTCTCTTCTTTCACATAATCCCCTCAACACAAGGTGAGCACCATAGAGTGCGTATCTCGCTGGGCTCAGTCAAAAAGAGTACGTGGATATCTTGCCAAACAAGACGCTGCAGCCCATGCAGAGAAAGCCGCAGCAGGCATGACGACGATGAATAAGGGCAACGTCTGGGGAGGAGGACCTGGTATTTGTTGTCCAAGCTCCCTTTTCCACGCGTTCCACAGACCACCCAGCTTACCAGCACTAGAAGGGCGTTGAGAAGCTCCGTGATTTGGCATGATGTTGAATCGAGGTTCTCTCTCGCCTTGTCTGTTTAAAGCAAATACTCATCATTGCCTATGCGCTCTCGCCCCGGTCTTCACCTCCAGCGCTTCGTCCTCCCACTGAGTTTACAATCTCGCCGTATTTTCTCCAGCGTTGATCCGCAATCGTTCCTCGCCCTTTTCATACACAGAAAGAGCTGGGATGGTAGACCATTCCTGGGCATTGACGAGCCTAGATCTGTGCATCCATATCCTGTCTCAAAAAGCACAATATCCGCCGCAGAGCTTGGCCCAGAAATTGTCCATAGGCTTCATATATCGATTGAGCAAGATGGCTACGACATCTAGTTCTTCAGACAACGAGAAACCTGTCTGAGATTACTACCCACGATGAGCGTGTAACCACTCGGTCACCATTTCCCATGATCTGCTTTTACCAGACCGAGACGCTGCCTGTCGGCCTGTTCCACGACGACAAGGCACAGGCTGATCTTCCTCACAGCTTTGCGCCCGATTCGATTTGCTCATCCGTTAAACCACAGCCATCCTACCACTCGAAAAGGAGGCGGCGAGCAGTCAAGCAGCTGCCCAGAACAACAGTCCTCCCGCTTTTTCCCTTCTCCTCTGCGCTCCTCTCTTTCTTTGAATCGTCAACCCCGGAAGCGCGAGAATAGCTACCCTCTCTGTCCAGTCCGATTAGCACGTCTCGCAGACTCGTTGCGTGCCGTTACTTCCTCGCCCCAAGCACCTCTATCGTATGTGAGAAAGGGACCCGCTTCCGTCACCAAGAGAGACATGTTTCTTTAGAGCCTCGAAGTTGTCGCGATAAAATAACTATGGAAGAGGACATGACAGGAAGCAAAAGAACAATCGAGTACGAGGGGGGTGAGAAAGAAGCACTTTCAAGAACCAAAAAAAAAACCTGGGTTTGAGACCGATGGGCACAGTAGGAATATTACCTTGCAGGTATACATGTCCAGGGAAAGAGGGATTCGTTGAAGATTTGCAAAAGGGATCGTGGGAAGTAAGTAACTGGGGCCCAGGAAATGCCAACGAAAGGAGAATGGAGGGTCAGAAAATCCATCAAGCATCTCATCTAGTAAGTACAGAGGTGACCGCATTGCTGACGGTGTTCATGGTGTTCATGTGAGAGAGGAGAGAAGATTATAACATATGATATGGACGGGTGACAGCGACGCAGCCACACAGATACTATTCCAACATACCTGTCTCTCTACTTCTTTACACCCCTATAGTCAATATCAAACCATATGTATCGCCCACACAAGGGAGAAACGCGTTCGATACTAAGAACAGCTTGTCTACACGGTTTCCATCGAGGCTTTTCATTACATTGCCCTCTTTCTTTCCGTCCCTACTTCCCTCTCTTTCCCCCTTCTTCCTTCCTGTTATCTTCCTATTATCTCCCTACCTTGTTTCTTTCTTCCTTCCTATTCTCCTCCTCCTTCTACTCACAGTCCGCCTACCGTACTAACTCCTTCTTCAACTGTCAATTCCCGTCCCCCACCCCTTCTATTCTCCCTCCCTCTCTCGCTCGCTCGCTCCCTTCTTCTTATTATATTAGCCCTTTCCTCCTTGTAACGAAGGTTAAGTTCGGATCGGATTCTGAGTGTCAGAACACCAAAGCTGAGGAAAAAGGCCACGTCACACGATAGATGAGGAGTTGGCGATAACAGACTAGAACCAGAGACGGCCGTATAGAGAGAGAGAGAGAGAGAGAGCCATGGAAAGGTCCTGGGGGTTTAGTTTAGCGAACGGGATGGAATGAAAGGGGGGAGGGGGTATATACAATAAGTAATAGGCGAGGGAGCAAGGGAAGGGAAGGGAAGGGAAGGAGGCCGTTGAATGTTGTCTATATGGGTATGAATATCAACATCAACATCAACATCGACATTGACATCGACATCGACATCGTTATCGATAATCAGAACAAGAACAAGAGCAAGGTGAAGATCACTGTCAGGATAGTGCCATCATCACATCACACAAAGCGGAAGAAACCCCGTGGATAGATGCCCACACCGCGACACAGCGAACAATGACAACGACCATCCAAAAGACACGATCCAGCAAAATAATATGCGCCAGATAAAACATGGCTGGCAAGCAAGCAAGCAAGCAAGCAAGCCTGCCCAGGACTCCAGCAAGCCGAGTGCCACAAAGCACCTTCAAGCCGGTCTTTCTCATTTCGTAAAGGTCGTCAAAAGTATCTTCATGTCCCGTAGGCTTGGACGATCCTCCATCCAGCCCTGTCCTCCCTAACACAACTCCCAAAGGGAGTAAAAATCCCATAGTGTGTCTGATCCTCAACACCCATACATGTCCTTCGCGTGGAGGTCAACTTTTCCCGCCCGGTTGTTTGTTGCAATCATAGAATCGTCCCGTCACAACGCGCCAGCTCGTATGCCCACGAGCATCGTCCCTGGTTATCGTCCCTTGTTAACTCGCTCGCTTGCTCATCCTTGCATGAAAATGCACCTTGAAATCTCTCAAGCATAAAGGCACAACCCCCCAACTCGGCCTTGTATGTCCCGTTCGTTGCTCTCCTCATAACCATATGTCACCACCTTCGCCTTTCTCCCACTTGTTCCAAGCTGACCAATATGCCATTTCCAGATCCCTCACCCATCGCTTCGTATCGAATAACCGACTCGTCCAACGCCCTTCCCACAACATGCGCCGCAAATCCACCAATCTCCCCCTCCCACGCCCAATCCTCTGTCCATTAGACTCGGACGAAGTGTATTTGAGGTCCAGTGCGAGATCAATCGCCGTGTCAATATATTGCTTCTCGCTTTGGACGAGTAGATCCCTCCTTGCCTCATCACCTTCGCGGCCCTCTGGTAGTGCACTAGCCACAATGCTCCCAGCCATACGACTGCACATCTTATATTTCCATTTCCCCCACGTGACTATGGGCGTGCCGGACCACACCGTGTCGGCAGCAGTGGTATGAGCGTTGCACTCCGGTGTGTCGAGGAAGAGGTCGACGACAGAGGCGCGTGTGATGTGCGTCCCTTTGGCCGCCACGTCGGTAAAAACGATGCGTTCTGCGACTTGCTTGCCAGCCCATTTCTCTGCGTAGCGTTTGAGGTTCTGCTCCCCCAAGTCCGGGAAACGCAATAGCCACAGGATTGCGTTGGGAACCGCCCGGAGAATCTGGAGATACATGTCGAACGTGGCTGGATCAATTTTGTACAGCTGATTGAAGTTGCCCAAAATCACGGCCGAGTCAGAAAGGTTTGGGAAAAGCTCCTTCCTCAGTTTCCAGCGCTTGTCTTGTTCGCGTTCCCAAGCCGCCTCACGTTTAGTGGGATCTTTGGTGTTTGGAGGACCCTTGTCTGCGTCGGGCGCGCTTTGCTTGTGGTCGACGCAAAAGAACGTGTTGCGGGCGAAGATGACGTTTTCCGAGTACACCCAATCTTCGACGTCCTCCACCAACGAGTCCGTCCGGAGTCGATCCTCAATATCCACATTGCGGCGCCATGGCGAGAGTGTGTCTGGCGGCACGGATATTGTGTCAGCAAATACGTAGTCGCACCATTCGGCTCCCAGGGTGCCAGCAAAGCCCATGAAAGACATGTGGATAGGCGCAGGGCGTGCGGCAAACACTTCATTTCGTGCACCTCGAGTATATCCATTGAGATTGACCAAGATGTGGACGTTGTCTTCCACAATTTGGTTGACCAGTCGTTCCACACTCCACGACGACGCGTCATGGAAGACTGGTGCTTCACGTTCGATCTGTTGCCGGTGGATGGAGCCATCAGAGGCAGTTGTTGCGTAGCATATCGCTCTCACTCGCGACGGATCATGCAGACCGAAGACTGATTGCATCAAATGCGCCAAAGGGTGATTGTTGAAGTCCGAGCTGACATACCCCACGTTCAGGCAGGGATTTGGAGGCGACGGTGGAGGAAACACGGTGGCTGGAAGCCACGCAGATCGAAGAGTGCAGACAGAGATACGGAGAGCATTTCTCTGTGAGATCTGCCGGACTTGTTTGGCGGAGAGGGGTGCTGTGAATGTATGGAAAGGAAGGACTGTTGGCGCCGAGGGTGGTGACAGCGAGTTAGGAAGATAGGGTCTGGCATATTTTCGAACCGGGTATTCCTTTCGGCGTTTATAACGATCCTGATACCACTGCCACCCGATCTGACGGATTGCGCGTTCAACAAGTCGCACGATCCTAGATCCTTCCCATCTCTGTCCAGACCAGTATCGCAAGGCTTGTTGGACAGTTTCCAGTGTCTGACTTCGCCCGTTGTCCCGAGAGGATTGCTTGTGCAAGGTCAATTGCATCGCCAACGAGTGAATGACTGCCGGGTTCAATGTTCCACATCCCCAAGTTTCCCCTTCCTTGAGCTGTTTCTTGACGATCTCCACCACTCGGTTAATCCACCCGTACGGCCGGGACGGTTGTTGCTTCATTCCTCTCTCGTCCACATGCAGACTATCCCGCACGATGTCACTGGTATATATGCCTCCCCGGCCATCCCAACTGCATACCGAGTTCAAGGCCGTAGCCAGCCCACACACAGCTTCGGCGAAGTCGGGGTTGGCTGCTACTGCGCGCCTGTAATAGGCAATGGCATCAGCCACGCGGCCTTGGTCTTTGACGGCGTTTGCGAGGTTGGCCAGCGCAATGTCGAAACTGCCATCGCAGGCGACGGCCCGTTCGTACATTTTGATAGCAGCGCCAAGTTGCCCGATATCCTTCAGCAGACTACCCAAGTTTGTGAATAAGTGGGCGTGCTTCTGATCGATATTGAGGCCATAGTTGTAGTACATCAATGCCAATGACACCCCGGTGCCGGCAACAACCCCTGGTATATTAGAGATTTGGGTAAAGTTCGAATCGGCCAGATGATCGGGATGCACGCTTTGCTGAACACCGGCGAGGAGAATTCCCACATTGTTCGCTGTCGAGGGACTCCGCTGTAGAGATAGTGATAAGTAGTACAATGCCAGGATCTCCCTTGTCGTCGGAGATTTCAGGCTTCCAATCTCTGTCGCATTGGACATGCCATCCTGATAGATTTTGGCGAGCGAAAGGAGGGAGTTGCTAGTGGTGGAGATTCCGGCTTGGACAGCAAAGGACGGCGAAACATGTTCTAGACCAGGTAAATTGCCCTCGGGTGGAAACATGTGCCTGGCAGTGGCTTCGGCGCGCTCGGGTGCCAGCAAAATAGGTTCCTTACTCTCGAGCTTTGCGCGGACATATTCACGGTCGCGGACGGTACATAGACAGGCCGTCAGAATATCATCGATCAGACCCCTGATCCCTTGTTTCCTCTGACCTGTGGAGATTAGGACGGCGTCCTCGAATGCCACAGCCGCAGCGTGGTTTTGGCCTAGGGCATATAACATATTTCCCTTGGCATGCACAAGAGCCAGCATCCGGCCGTTGTCTGCCCCGGAAATGGCATAGCCGCTAGTACCATAGCCAGGAGGCTGAGATTCGGAACCCGTTGAGATATTCTGGCTGCAATCGGGATCGTAGTCATACTGGGCATTGTCGTACGAAGCGACTGTGCTGATGCTAGAAGCGTGGCTTTTGGTATCGCTTTCTGCATCACTTAATTCGGCCCAAGAGCTTTGAGGATCGTCGCCCCGGATCCGAAGCGTGTTCTCCACGTATTCGATCACACTGACAGCCTCTCTCGCTCTGTGGCTCGCACACAGCAGCCCGATCAGATGCTCCACGGCCTCAAAGTAGCTCGGTCGTAAGCTGACAGCGTCTGACCAATATTTCAGCGCATCTTCGCGGCGATGGAGGGCGTGACAGGTTGCTGCAAGGTTGGACATGGCTTCAATATGGCCAGGGTCTTGTCGCAAAACTGCCCTGTACCATTCCTCAGCTTTCACGTAGTTGCCCAGGCCGTAAGCCAAACAACCTGCCAGCAACATGCCATCCACCCAGGGAGCATCAGCTTCCTGACAAAGCAGTTCCATAGTTTGGAGTGCAGAGACTGCCGATTCGAAAGAGGGTATCTGTGGGAAATTGTTGATCCTGGCGCTGACCTGCCTTATCTCTTGCAATTGTTGTCCTGCTTCATATGGTTGACGAGGTATATTTTTGGACTCGGGGTGGCTCGGAAAAGACTGAAAATCTTGCGTAGTCAACGCTTTAGGCGGTCTGTATATGGCGGTCTGTGGTCGCGATGGAATGTCGTACGTTGACTGTTCGGTGCCTGTATTCAGATACGAATTAGAAGAATCCCGCCGCTGGGATGGTGGTCGGTCCGTCGATTCAATTTGGAAGTGTGATCCAGATCTGATGGGCGGCTTCGGAAAAATAGCAGGCTTCAGTGCAGGCCTCATCCCCGAAGCATTATGGGTGCCCGAGCGCTGTTCCTTGGTAGTGCATCTGATTGTCTGGAGAAGATCCATATAGATTTTGTTGGCCCAGGCGAAAGTCTTATCTCTAAAGGCAATGCGCTCCGAGCGTGGTCCAGGCATGAGAGATACCAGTGTTGGTCCAGTCACAGAGGCCACCGAATCTGCCATTGGGCGGTCACGTAATGGATATAGATGAGCGTAGGGGTTCTGTGGGCCATGGTACGTGTTTTGGTGAAGATTCCATTTCGACGAAGGCGACTCAGTCAATCCCATGGGTGTACCTAACATTTGCTGGGCCATGTTTTGCAGGTAACTGTCGTTCGGTGCAACCGGCAGCCTGCCATGTTTCCGAAGGGGATGAAAGTGCTCAAAGTGATGGTCTAAGGGAAACCTCTCGGCCGGAGCACGTGGAAAGAAACGGCTGTCTCGAATGGCAGCAGGACGATAGGGATTGTACGTCCCATCTGGCCAATATGGTCCATACAACTCCTGGCCAGCTGACGCGGTCGGTCCAAATTGGGATTGAAGGGTAGCGGGAAGAACGGTGGGGATGTTCGAGCCAGGCTGGACATAGTACCTCTGTGTAGGCTGTAGTGGGAGTGTCTGGTTGAGCATTGAATCAAGTCCGCCAGGAAAATCCCAAGCTGGGCGATATGATAACGGTTTAGAGGGCCTGTAGGGCTGAGAATGCATTTCTTGTCTTCCATCTCTTCCCCTATCTGATCCATCGAACCGTTCTGACCGCTGAGGACGTTTCGTTTCGTTCCAGGGTGATGAATTGGTAAAGGGAGGGGTAGGATGCTGAAATTCGGGTGAAGAAGCGAGGATGAGGTGCTTCGACGCAGGTATTTGCACGCTCTTGTCCAATGCAGCTGTGTCTGGCTCATACAACCTCCCGCCATTAGGTGTCTTCCGGTGTCTAATCATCTCATGTTCTGCATAGCTGAGTCCTGTAGATCGTGAACGTCCATGTCCAAGAATAGTCGAGTTAGCGGGAATGGCATATTGTCGAGGAGCCGCACCAATTGGCGGGCGTTGATAGATGTTCGGATCTCTGATGGGATCCATCATATTCACGTAACGTTGAGGTGCCGTAAGCATCGTTTCCGAAAGACTCGACGCCGTGAGCTCCGATGAGAGAAGTGGTAATTATTCTCTTTTTCCGGCGACGGTAAGACTGCGGTAGCGGAAAGCACTAATCAGCCTGCCTCGAATGCAGTGGGAGGCCGTCTCGACAACTTCAGATCACTTGAAGATGAAAGAAGGCAGCTGGGCCTGCTCTTGTTCCCATCCCCGATGCTCATTGTGTTCCTCCAGATTTACTCCTGCGCGCCAATCTCTGCCCAATCATGGATGGAAAGGTGTTGCAGAAAACGTCCACAACTTGGGGGATCTAGAGGTGAAATATGCAAGGGAGGAACTCGATGAGACCAGCTTTGGGTCCGTGCTCGTTGACGCCAGGTATCAGGTATTGGTAAGGTCCGCTAGTTGTGGGATGCAAGGGGAAAGGACGATATAGGCAGAGAAAGGACACGTCGAGGGAACAAGTCGTCGGGAGATCTTTGATCTCTGGGCTGCGAACACGAGGACGAGGGCGGGCGGCGGATCGGCCAGGATTGTGATGTTGTTTTTTTGGAGATGGAGCAGGTATGGAGCCCAGCGGAGAGGGAAGTGTAAATGGAGAGGGTGAACTAAGTGATGCTAAACGGTCCGCTTGATATCCGGATTGGAGGTACTTTCGCCCCCCGTGTCAATGAAGAAGTGAAAGTGATTCTTCCATGTGCACTGTAGATCTCACTACAACTTCCCTCGAAGCTCAGACGGCGTGAACTTCTATTCTCACCCTGCAGGATCTGAGCAAGCAACAGAATTTTTTTGCCCACGCCTCATGCCGGCCGCATCTACCCATCCTTACGGACCGTCAACCATGATTCTTTCGTTTTTGCCCTCGTAGACGCCAGCCCGTCGCAAAGGGTGGGCGTGGCTTGCGAAAATGGGGCGCGCGATGCCCCTCCCTGGTCGGCGGGATGCCCCCTGGCGGCCTGTGACTGGCCTCAAGACCTGAAGGGCCTCAGCAGCCTTGGGGGGCGGAGCGAGTCTGGTGTGTGTCAGTCGCCCGCAGCTGGATGTGTCACGGTCATAAATGTCGGCTTCATTGGTTCTTGTACCGGACTACGGCTGGGCTACCGCAGCCTGGCTCGCGCCCAGCTGCATTCCCTCAGGCGCCCTTTGTGCCACCCCCATGCCTTTCGGGCTTAGTGATGACGATGAAGCGGGCACCGAATGAGCCAAGTGGAGGACTCAGTGGAGGCCAAGGGATGCTAATATGAGCATCAGAGGGACGATCGAGAATCGTGATGTGCCCAAATGGAGCCGGAGCTTCCCATTCAAAAACGCCAGAGTCCAGTCAGCTATGCGATTTGCTCACTTGGTCACCAGCACATTCTTGCCTCGCGGCGTGACAATGCAGAAGAAAAGAGGCCATCAACGAAGAACGAATCCAGGCGGAAAACAGGCGGGCCATGTCCACCGCCGCCAGGCGACAAGGGGGGAAAAGAAAAAACACCCTGTCTATAGGTGCCATGGCATGCTACAAAATTAGGGCAAAGTGTGTCTGTCTTGAGCCACGATGCTCGGCGGGGGATGAACCGCCTTCTGGGGAAAGCTAGGGGCAAAACGTGGACCGCCATCTCTCCTCCCCTAGGATTGGCGTAGCCAAAGGGAAGAAAAAAGCAAGGAAGGAAAAGCCACATTTCATTGCATGTCACACGGATGTCTTTGATGCCATCTTTGACCGACTGCTGTCCTCCCCAAATCACGAAAATCTCAGACGCTGTCAAGTCTGCCGTATGCCTCTTCGGTCGGCCCATGCTCCTTCCGATTGGAACCAGGGTAATGGCGCAAGGTGGAATTCGACAGATTCTGTGCAAGGGGCTTGTAGCACCCTGCGGACACCTGCAACCAGGGTGCGGATGGGTGCTGCATGTTGTCGGCAAGCCCGGTCGTGTTAGTAACTTGGTGTCACCATGGTCTCAGACAAGAGCAGCCTGGTGCGGAGGAGCAAAGTCGAGCGGCAACCCAAGTCTCCGAGTTCATTTGTCACGAGTCTAGGAGGCAGAGTTACTGGGTGCTGGAGTTCTTGTCGCTCTATGACTTTGGACCTCTATACGAGCCAAGCGAAAGTCGAAACTTCAGAGAGATAGAGATCAGACACCACCGCATCCATGTGACTCTTGACAGCTTTCTCCGAGTGGGACTGATGATCGCTATGATTTGATAGCTCAGGTAGAAGCGAGGACATGTTGCAGTTGGCGTACAATCTGCTGGCGGCTAATCGTGTCACGCAGAGGCACGAGAGAGAAAGGTGCTCTGTTCCCGAGCGTTGGGTTATACGAGGGAGATGTCTAGAGGTCAAGAAATCCTCATCACTACCGAGCACTGAAGTCCCGTGAATCGGGAGTGGGCGCAAACACGCCAAGGACAGAGCTCGAGCCTCGCACTGCACCAAAAATATCCTCCTGTTTCCTTCGTTTACATTTCCCTTTTCCTTCTTCATCTAAACCCGCCGACAACAAAATGCATTACTTACATCGCCAGTCTCGGGCATCTTCCCATGCTGAGGTTGTTTTCGCGTCGAGCGCAGATTGATTCTTGTATGACCTCTGGCTGGGCATCCGGGGCTTAGAGATCATCTTGATCTCCATGGGGTCTGGAAAATCACAGTCGAGGTTACAGAAGTTTTTCTCTTGCGAGAGTCGAAATTCTATTCTATTTTCTCATCCAAATCGCCCCTCAACTTCTGCAAAGATCTGAGGCGTGATCTCGTCGCTGCTGTTGCCCTGCACTTTAACCACCAGGCTTTGGTCCTTGTCTCGGTAGAAATCTAGCAAACTCTGGCTTGTCTCCTCAAACTTTGCAAGTCGCCTCCTCCACGTGGCCTCACTGTCGTCATCTCTTTGCATCAAAGGCTCCCCTGTAACGTCGTCCTTGCCGGGAACCTTCGGGTCATTGAATCCCACATTGTACACTCTCCCGGATGCGGCGTGTATCCACCGGTTGGCCATGCGAGACAGTATGATATCGACAGGCGTGACGAGCTGGAATACCAGGTTTATGGGTAGCAGGTGCGACAGGGCTCTGGCTTGGGTCGCGGTACGAGGGAAGCCATCAAGGATAAACGAGGTGTCGGGTGAGTTGGACGCGTGCACGACCGCAGAGGCAGAACCATTTCCTCTCGAGAGAGCTGCGATTATATTCTCATTGGAGTCGGATGTCTCAAGCCACTCTCTCGAGGTGAGTTCGTTCAGGATGAGATTCAGGATTAGGGGGTCTGGCACAAGGCCACCGGCTTTCATGTACGCATCGGCTTGTTGGCCTGCAACCGTTTGATTAGCAGCAGTATATTAGAACCAACGCAGGGTAAATAGCTACCCAGCGCAGTCTGTCTTTTCACGTTGTCGCGCAGTAGATCTCCGGTCGCAATGGAACATAGCTGTGGGAATCGTTTCATCAACCTCTCAGATTGAGTGCCCTTTCCAACACCTGGAGCGCCCACTAGAATGATCCTCGCGGCTCGTTTGAGCTTCCGGGTGGCAGTTGCGAAAGTCATTGTAATCTGAACGGAGAAGAGACAGGCGCGTGACTCGGGGCGCACCTCTTAGGGCAGTGCCGCCCGTATCAAGTGCCCGTCATGTCGCCCTGGGAGAATGCACGAGCTGCTATCGCAAGAGACTGGAGGAAGGGAAGGCCGGATTCGACGCCGCTGAGATACCAGGACAATGTACCTCCCAAGAGAAGAGAACAAAAAGAAAAGAGGATCGCAGCTTCGAGGAAGAGGAGAAGCCGAACTAGGTAAATGAAGCACCCGAGATGGTGGCCTGGAAATGGTTGAGTAAGCCGAAGAATCAATAGTTAGCATCGTGGGGAAACGCCCATTGAATTTCAAGTCTCGGGACGCACTGCGCCGATAAGGATTTAGGAGTTGAAGTTTCCGCTCGCCCATTCTGGTGCCGCGGAGCCGAGCAATCAAGGATGCAGGTATGTACAAAGTACCTACCTGTGTATGTAGCACTTGAACCACGGAATTGTGCGACTCAGGATGTTTCTGTCAAGACTCCGTTGTAACAAGTCAAAGATGTCGGCGCTGGCTGGACGAAGGGCTGCTCAGTCATCCCGAAATGTCTGTTGCTGGCAGGCACGGACCGGGAATATTCAAGTATGAAAGATTTTCCGTTCCGAGGGCCCCGCAAGCCTAACGCCATGTGCAGCCTCGCGACGCGTGAAATCGAAATCCGCGAGCCTCGACGCGTCTCCCCCCCCGCGCATATTGTTCCGATCCTCCAACATCAACTTTTGTAAATCTTGACTACCCAACAAGAGGACAAAATGATGCGCTCAGAGCCACGGTTCGACCCAAAGCGGAAACGCATCGACCACAAGAAGACTCAGTTTGCAACCGCATCCTACAAAGAGAACGACTATCCCTACCGACTGTCGTGCTACGATGTTCCTCCCACCCAGGAAATCAGCCTGGAAGAATTCGAGACTTGGGCTATCGACAGGTTGAGGAGTATGTCAGCAAGAATCCAGCAGACAGGGTTACCACTGACCAGACACCAGTACTTGCGGAGATTGAGGCTTGCTCGTTCAGAAACAAATCGGCCGAAGAGACATCAGCGCACCTTGAACCATTGCTCAAAAAATACCTCCCCCTGTCCTCCAATTCGGCGGCAGCAGGTGGTATTGTGGACCAAAAACTGAAGAATCAACGGCGGAAGGACCATTACTCCCACTACATTCTCAGACTTGCGTTTTCAAGAACAGAAGACCTCCGCAGACGCTTTGCCAGGGTCGAAACCATGCTGTTCCGGCTTCGCTTCCAGTCAGATGACACACGTGAACGTCAAGCTTTCGTCGAAAGCTTGAACATGAACTGGGAAGTGGTCCAAGAGGAAGAAAAAAGAGCATTGGGCGAGCAACTTCTATCCGCCACACCTGGTCTCCGACGGCTCGAAGGCGAGAACTGGTTCAAAGTGGATTGGACCCGTGTGCCAGAATTAGTCGAGCATCGCACAGTCCTTGTACGGAAAAGCAAAGCATATGTTCCGATGCGTGAACAGACCAGCATGGTGCTCACCGAGTTCACAAGCCGCCTAGAGAAGGGTCTCGAGCTCACCGCCCGCAATCTGCCGAGACTCGATGAAGATGACCGTCTATCTCCCATCCTGGACCACCTTTCCAAAAACTTTGCTACTCCCGACGCCGGATTCTCCGAATCGGACTCTTCTCTCGCCGGCGCTGCCATCACTGCGGCCAACATCGACAACCTCTCACAGCACTTCCCCCTTTGTATGAAACACCTGCACAATACGCTCCGGAAAAATAGCCATCTGAAGCACTTTGGCCGGCTGCAGTACACGCTTTTCCTTAAGGGAATTGGGCTCAATCTGGAGGACTGTCTCATCTTCTGGAGGCAGGCGTTCAAACTCATCACTGATGACCAATTCAACAAGGAATACCGCTATAATGTCCGCCACGCCTATGGCGACGTAGGCGGCGACGCGAATCGTCGTGGGCGAGGATATTCGCCGTACTCATGTCAGAAAATACTTACGGAACATCCCCCTGGTACCGGTGAAGCCCATGGCTGTCCCTACAGACATTTCAGCGTGGACAATCTCACGGCCATGCTCCAAGCCACGGGAGTTCATGATCGAGAAGTCTTGAGAGGTGTCAAGGACGACGTGGAGAAGAAGAGGTTCCATATTGCCTGTAACCGTGTGTTTGAGTGGGCCCACAAGCAGGAAATCAAGAAGGTCAAGGACGAGGGTATATGGGGTCCCGCTGAGCTGGAGACGATTGTACACCCGAACACCTACTTCAAGAGGAGTTATCTGTTGAAGAACCTGGGGAATTCGGCCAAGCAGGACGTCAAGATGGAGGATTGAGGTTTTGCGATGGTTATGGGGTTTGGTTGGTCTTGCGAATGGCATTGATGATTATACTGGCAATAACCATGAGCGCAGGGGCAGTGACGATGTTATTGGGTCGCAGCGAGACATCTAATGAATGGCATGTTGCTTTCTGACATTCGAGATCACCGTGGATAAACGCCAGATCCCTTCGTGTCATACTTGAAGATGAGATCCATTCTGACAAGCATCTCTTGGTAGCACGGGACGGCATCCCCTTCCAAGCAGGTGGTTTACGAGGTGGTTGCATCGACGCGCATCCCATTGGGTTTCTGGCGCTTCTCGTCTTCCCCTTAGCGCTGCAACGCTTATCGGCATGTCGTCGAGCGGGATGACGGCCTGGCGGCGTTCATCCTCGTACGAATACAGTTCGCGTGTACTAGGTAAGAATGGATCATCTTGTCAGCGTGTCTGACGAGGTCTGGTCTCACCATTACGAGTATTCGAAATTACGGTTACGATCCGTGAGTATTGTTTCCACATCTACAACCTATATCGCATGGAGTTTTCCCTCTAGTCTCATAGTTATTACACCGATGTCTCGACTCTGGCATGCTCTCTATTCGACCAGCGGTTCAATCAGAGGGAATGCCTGTCCAGTGGTATAGTTGCAGTGATGGACAACGAGACCGTCTTGCCTTTAGCTGACTTCATCAATCTGGCTCGAGTCTACACACCCATCACAAGGGTTCTCAGAGGTACAATGGATTCAATCGTCGGCCCAGTCTCCGAGCGAAACAGAGCGACGTCTAAGCGTGTTCTATCTCATCGTGCGAATAGCTAGGGTTCGTGGAACGATCTCCCATTTTGCAATATCTACCAGCACAGATCAAGGTCACATAGACTTACGCGGCTGCATCTCAGGCATACCATCGTCCTCATCATACTTGCCTTCAGCAAGGCGGTCTAGCACACGATGTGAGACAAACCAGCCTCATGAATTTCGTGAGGGTCTGATCACAAGGGGATACTACCACCTCAGCAAAAACAAACACAAGTCGTCGACGATGCACATTCCATCAAGTCCCAGCCTGGCAGCACCATCACGGGTCACGAACAATCTCCGATCCCAGAGAAGCTGACACGCGCAGTCCTAAGATCAAGAGGATACTAGGTCTGCTGTACGCAAGGGCCCGCTTTGGCCATCTCGGATCTGATGGACGCTCTCTTGGACGAAGTTGACGGCCGACGCAGATACTGACTCTGTCCCGCAACAAATCAAGACCTTTCCACTTGAGAGGAGATCGTTGAGCGATCCATACTCGTGGTCACAGGGGCCAAGATAGCGACTTCATGAGAGCGTCGACCGAGATGTAGAGTCCATCTGGTCAAAAAGTTTCAAGAGTCAAGCTTGGGATTCTCGCTGATTGAATACCCATTCAATCAATTCCATATGTAGCCTGATCACTGAACTCGTCCACTGGACCACGCCAGGCCTGGTGGTCACTCATCCTTGGCTATTTACCTAGGTAATACGCTCCGCCCCTGGCGCCACGATACCAGGCCCATACCTGGATCGGCTTTCGGAGGTATACAGCGACCTCATTTCGGTCTCCTGCTTCCGCAAAATATTGGCCAGCTCGACGTCGTCCTCTTGGTCGATGGGTTCTTTCTCCGCCGCGCCCTCCGCCCCGCGCTGCCGGTCGCGCTTCCTCTCAAAGTCCTTGGCTTCCTGGAACCGCTGCTGGAAGGCGGCCTCCTCCTTGTCGAAGTCAATGGCCGCGAAGTGGCACCGCCGGAGGACGCCGAGCATGGCCAGCGGCGTGAAGACGATCCACCACGAGAAGAGGATGGGCAGGGCGCGGTACAGCTGGGGGTTGCACCCGCCGGACCAGATGTCGACGAGGGTCTCGTACATTTCGTGCGCGGGCAGCGCGTACATCCACCGGAAGAAGCCCGCGCCGAGCTCGAGCGGCTGCAGGGTCGACGAGACGTTCATGATGACCCAGGTGACCAGCACGCTCGGCATGAACGGGGCCGGGACCCACGCCGTCGCCGCGTCGATGAAGAAGAAGTTGATCTCCTCGTAGAGCCAGTACGTCATCCACGTCAGCACGAACTGGTTGCCGTTGACGGCCCAGTTGGCGCGGAACGCCCAGATGGCGCCCGTGAGTAGCAGGCTGCCGAGAAACGTGGAGATGGAGCTGCCCAGGAGACGGCGGAAGACAAGGTGGTGCGGTTTGAGGCGGAGGTACAGCTTGAAGGTGCTGCAGACGCCATTGATGAGCAGTAAGAAGAAGAACTGCTTGATGATGATGAGGACCACGACAATGGTGTTGTAGACAGTGCGTGGCCCCTGGTTCGTGGTCTGGATGTTGATGCTTTGGACTTGCCAAGGGTTGTACAACGCCGCAACCGCCTGTGGGGAAGACATATTCAGAGCCCGGATGGCGCTGGTGCCGTTGATGGAGTGGTACGCCCCCTGAGCAGCGGTTGAGAGCTTGACCAAGTTGGACGCGAGATAGCTTTCCACCGTCGTGGGCCACCGCGCCTCGTTCCAAACGTATGCCATCACGTCTGCCGGGTCGTACCTCAGCGCCGCCTCTCCTCCACCCAAGGCCGTAGCGAGGCGCTCGGATGCGCCGGCCGAGACGTAGAAGCCAGCCCAGAAGTCCGTCTTGCAGACGCTGCGCCGGATCGACTCCGGCGTGGGATGCTCTGACGCGCTCCGCAGGTCCAGGGTCGGGAAGTCGTCGCCCTTGAGCTGGTTGTACGCCGTCCACACGGACTGCCCGACGAGACCCTGGTCATAGTCGACGAACACAACGCTCAGATTGTGGACGTGCGAGTTTGAGACATACAGTGTGCCAAAGATGTAGCAGAAGAGGAGAAAAAAGGTCAGCTGGACGAGGATGAGCCCTTTGATGATTGCTTTGATCGCGATGATATTAGGGCCCTTGATGGCCGTGTCCTTGGGGGAGATGCGGTTCTCGTGGCCCCTCCCATATATGTTCCGGAGGGTCTTGACCTGGGCCATTGCTTACTTCCTTTTGAAGCGGTGTTGGTCGCATAGGCCAGAGATGCCTTAGCGAGTGTGTGTCTCGGTTTGCTCTTATACTTCCCAAGGTGAGTTAATTACCCCAGACAGGGAGGATTGCGGGAGCGGAAGGATCGGAGAACCTGTGATTGGCGCGATCGATTTCCTATACGAGGCCAATCCATCTGGCTCCCTTGGTGGTGCAATGGATTCAATCAGAATATGCGTGGCGCAGGGCAAAGGGGCCAAAGAGGCGTTCCGAACGGTCCGTTGGTCAGCTTTTGCCATGTACAACTCGAGGGTCCTGAATTCCTTGAGCCCGCAGAGAAAGTCTGAGAGTGTCGATGACGCTGTACTCGAGTTGCAGTAAGTATGTACGAACTGTCGGATCACCAGGACACCGCGAAACCTCCTAGCCCAGGTTTCAGACAATGGAGAGGTTTGGTCAACCTCCACAAAGCCTGGGACGGTGCCTGGAGATCACAATCGGATTATGTCAACGACGGAATATAACCAACCGTCGCACCGAGTCGTCGATGTAATTCAGCAATTAATTCGGGATTTTCGTACACATTCATCTAGAGCGCCTAAAATCATAAAAGTTTCGTCCTCAATCAAGCCAACAAATCTCGGAGCAGGCGACTGCATTTTGTCTCGGGCCTTCTTCGAGCCAGGGTTGCGCGATCATCTCCGCCTCAAACACTCGTCACCACCTCCGTCTTGACACCATTGGGCTTCGGTGCGTATAATGTGCCCTTGGACCACTCCTCGCCCTCCATTCCTTTCTTCCACGTCGGCACCCAGTCCTTGGCCCCTTTGAGACCCGCGGCCTTGAAGGCCTGCTCGAAGTCGTGGATGATGTCGTTGATGTGCTCCAAGCCGAGGCTGATGCGGATCATGTCGGGCGTGACGCCTCCCTTGATCTTCTCCTGGTCGGGGATCTGCTGGTGGGTGGTCCGCCAGGGGTGGATGATCAGGGTCTTCGCGTCGCCGACGTTGGCCAGATGGGAGCAGAGCTTGAGGTTGTTGACGACGGCTTCGACCTCGTCGATGTTGCCCGCCACGCCGAAGGTGAGGACGGCTCCGGCTCCCTTGGGCAGCACCCGCTGCGCGAGCTCGTAGTCGGGGTGGGATTTGAGACCGGGGTAGTTGACCCACGCGACACAGGGGTGCTTCTCCAGCCACTGTGCAAACGCAAGCGTGTTCGAGACGTGGCGGTCGGCGCGGACTGGAAGGGACTCGAGGCCCTGCAGGAAGAGCCAGGCGTTGAAGGGCGACATGCAGGGGCCCAGGTCTCTCATGGCGTCCATGCGGAGCTTGGCTGCCAGGGCCTTGTAGCCATACGTCTCCCAAAACCGCATGCCGTGGTAACCCTCTGACGGCTCGGTGAAGCCGGGGAACTTGCCAGAGGCAGACCAGTCAAAGTGGCCTCCGTCAATCACGATCCCGCCCATCGACGTCCCATGGCCGCCGATCCATTTGGTGCACGAGGCAGTGACGATGTCGGCGCCTTGCTTGATCGGCTGTGCAAGATATCCGCCCATGCCGAAGGTGTTGTCCACGATCAGTGGGATACCCGCCTCGTGGCAGACGTCAGCGATGGCCTTGATATTGGGGACGTTGAATTGGGGATTTCCGATGGTCTCAATGTACACGGCTCTGGTGTTGTCGTCGACCAGTTTCTTGATCTCTTGCGGGTCTTGTCCCTGCATGAACTTGCAATTGATGTTGAACTTCTTCATGTAGACTCGGAACTGATTGTGTGTGCCGCCGTAGAGGTTCATGGTGCTGATGAAGTTGTGACCAGGCTCGCATACGGAGGTGATGGCCATGAACTGGGCGGCATGGCCGCTGGCAGTCGCCACGGCGCCCACGCCTCCCTCGAGCATCGCCATCCTGGTCTCGAAGACCGTGTTGGTGGGGTTGCCCATTCGGGTATACACGTAGCCATCCTTTGACCACGCAAACTTACTTGCACCATCCGAGGCGTCGGTGAAGTTGTACGCGCATGTTTGGTACAGGGGCACAGCTCTTGAGCCGTTGATGGGATCGGGCTGTTGTCCACCGTGCAGAGCGACGGTCTCGTACTCTGGAGCCTTGCTCACTTCGCCCAAATGTCCGGAAACCATTTTTCCTTGCTGTCTGTGTCCTTGTGAGGTAAGAAAAAGGGCAATGAAGCTGGTGGTGAGAGAAAGGAAACCAAAGGATTGATTGAGGCACGTTGAATGTTGAAGATGGAGAGCTACTCAGTCCTATTCACGGTAGGAGTCAGTCTTGATATAGTGTATGCCCATCATACAACTCTCACGCTGCCGATCTAGTCGATACGTATACTGCATCGCGCGGCCTTTGCTACGAATGAAGATAGCGGCCCCCTGCTTATCTCGACAAAGACCGGGGAGACGGAGTCTGGTGAGGCCAGGAAAGGAGAATGTGCTCATCCACGCATGCGTGATAGTGTGCATAGCCATTGAGCTCTAATTAACGAATGTTTACTGTCTGATTAGCGGGACGCAGATGCACGCCTGCAGTATGCAGTCAGTCTCCTATGCAAAGGCCGAAGCCGGACTGTGTTTGTTGATTGGCCCCTTAAAGTTGTGTGGCATATGCCGCTTATCAAAAGCAAACCCCGGCAACCTGGGGGCCGTCAGATTTCCGTGGCCATCCACTATACCGGACGGCTAAGTTTCCCTAGCAAAGTGGCCGCGGCATTCTGTAAACATCCCCTGGTGAAGGAAAAGAGGGACATCAGAAGACATCGAGCGTGCCCTGTTGCTCAGAGACGACTCTGTGTGGTAGAGGTTCTTTTGTGCCCATTTGAAAAGGAGTTGTCACATATCGACCCCGCGAATCACATGAATAGAGGAATTAGGCTCTACTGGGGCGGAGACGAAGAAAGCACCGAGTATTCTAGTTACGAATAAGACGACTATTATTGAGGGTAGAGGTATACAGGTTGTCAATTCTCTGATATACACATTCATGATGATTCGTTCTATCTCTATCTGGCATCTAGAAAATGTGATTGCAGTAGAGACCCAAGCCTATCCCCAAATGCACGCTGAAGAGAAACATATACACCGTGTTCAGTAAAGCCATGGACCTAGTGATGAGATCAGTATGCTAGAGGAGGCAGCGACAATGTGTATTTCTCACCTGTTATGAGCGAAATCTCGCGCTCCACGTGTCCAGGAATTTGCATGACTTGCGAGTGGATGACCTCCATCGCCAGTAACGCATCTTGCGTCCTGACGACGAACGATATGTTGATCTCGCTCGCTCCTTGCGAAATCAGACGGATATTGATGCGAGCACTTGCCAAAGCCGAGAAGATTTCCGCTGCGATTCCGACCATGTTTCTCATTTTATGGCCGACCACCGAGATGATGGACATTTTCGGCACAATGGTTGCTGTGCCAAATTCTTCGAGGTCGGGGAGGGCTTGATCGATCGCGTCAGAGACATTCACCAATCCATAGGCCGATACCGCTAGGCTGAGTGACTGACGGCTGCTGCTCGCTAGGTCGACGGAGAGCTGATGCTGTCCAAGAATCCCGATAACCTGACCAAGGAATGCTTGTGGAGGCAGCTTGCCGTTCGAAGTGATGTTGACGAGAGTGATTGAATCCTTCGTTGTAATGGCGGTAGGCACTCGTTTAGCCTGGTCTTTGCCGTAGTATCCATTCGAAGTCATGAATAATGACCGGCTGATCTCCATCTCCGTAGAACTGGGTGTCTGCACGGGACTCGAGCCAGGCGTTGTCGAGTAGACCACAGTGCCGGCGCCGGCAGGATCCTTCACGTTCTTCAAGCGCAGGTTGATGTCTTCCTTGTTTAGAAGCGACATCGTCAGAGGGTGGATCACCTCACTGCCGTAATATGTCAACTCGACCGCCTCCTCCAGGGTGATCATGGGCAGGACTCTGGCTGTTGATACTTTCGTAGGGTCGGCTGTGAAGATACCAGCGACCTCCTTCCATATTTGGAGCTCCTCAGCGTCTAATGAGACCGCACACAGCGCAGCACACAAGTCTGAATATCCACGGCCGACGGTATGGAGTAGCGAATGTGGCATGGAGCCGAAAAACCCCGTAACGACTGGCACTTTCCCCGACGCAGAGCACTGGAGGATTGCGTCTCTGACAGCGTCTCGAAGTCCCTGAAGGAATAGAATAGGGTTTTGCTTGTAGGCTGCTTGCTGTTCACGAGTCGAACGCTTGTCCGCAACTTGGACAATGTTTTCCAGGTTCACCATCTCTGCTTCCACGCCTCTGAGTGACAACGCGGCCGCAACCACCAAGCAGGAAAGCTTTTCTCCAACACCAAGCACCCTATCTTGCGTTCTGTCGGAGGCTTCACCAATGACCCGAGTGGCCCGTAAGAATTTTCTCAAGGCCTCGCATTCTTCGACAATGTTCTGTCGCAGCTGCTGAATGAGCTTTGAGGCGGATTGGAGAGCACCGTCGCTGGGCAGGGATTCTGCAACCAACAGATGTTCACTTTGGATAACATCAACAACCTCGTCGAAATCGGCTCCTCTCGCCTCCTCTGAGACGGCACAAGCTAGGGCCCTTAAGAGGAGATTCGTTGTACCGGCTGACTTGCTTGCGCTAGAACGCGCCGAACAAACAACTGCGACGTTGTAGTCTTGCCGGTATTGTGGAATGATAGACTCTGTAATTGTGTCCAGCAGCTTGCCAACACTGGTGCCGCCATATTTCTGGACGAGCCATGGTCGATATTCCTCTGTTCGTGCAATCATATTGTTTCTCCTTGCCTTTTGTAGTTTTGTACAATACAACACCGCAAAGATTGGAATTGATACAAACGCCACATCAGAAAGAACCGCAACCAGACAATATTATACAGATTATAGATATAATATTCTTCCCTGAAGGCCGTGCCCGACGCATGGCGGAGATAGGTGCCTCAGGAGCCAGGACACCAGGGCTGGAATAAGCAGTCGCCGAAAGGTGACATGGCAAGTTAGATAAGACCAGGACAACGCTCCGACGGCGATTGACCTTCTTCCGGCCGACAATCTCACTACCTCGACATAATCCACCCTCAAACTCCCGGTGGATTAGTCCCGAATTGACCAATGGCCTTGGAATGCAAGTTCGTCATATTCGACCCCGAAACAGTCGAGTTTCTCGAGCTTGAATGCCACGAATTGGTCATGGTACAAATTAACCTGAAGAGAGGATAGCGGACGCAAGGGCAGAGCTGTTGGGACAATGAATAGCATTCTTTTGGCATTTAATTTAACATCAAAGGAGAAATAATCTATCAAGCACCTCGCAGAATACACCATCCTCAAAACTGAGAATCCAACTCGCCAAACACACTATTCGTTACAACGTCTTCGTTTTCGTCTTCACCGCCTTCGAGAGCAGGAGCTTCGAAGATGCCGGTGCAGTGGTCCCGAAGGAAGGCACTGATCGATTCTTCCATGGCGGACATTTCCAGCAGAAAGCCGTCGTGTCCGTCGGACGAGTCGAGCTTCATGAGTTTTGCTCGAGGTAGCGAATTGGCCAGGATCGTCTGCTGCTCGGCCGGAAACAGCAGGTCTGAATCTATGCTCACCACCAGTGCCGGTGCTGTACACGTCGCCAGAACGGCGGCAACGCTCTTGACGCTGGGGTGCTCCTCGGACGGCAAGGGCATGGTTGGGCTCCTCCCTCTTGTAATATCGTGAGAATCCATCTTCCGCAAAAGGTGGATGTAGCAATTGGCATCGAAGCGCTTCAGAAACTTGTCGGCCTGGTATTGCATGTAGCTTTGCGCGGAATATATTGTAGTCGGGCCGAACTCCTGCGCCTCGGTTTTCGACGCCGTTGTCTCGGGGATGTCGTCTCTCGCCTCGGGCGGTGGAGAGGGGATGGAGGTCATGGGCCTTGAGAAAGACTGCGACGGCCGTTTTGGTCCCGACTTGCGTCGACCAAACCGTGCTTCGAAAGAAGTGTACGATCGGTAGGTGAGCATCCCGATCATCCTGGCGGCCCCCAAGCCCTGCACGGGCTGACTTTGAGGATGAGGAGCGTAGTATCCGCCGCGAAATTGTGAATCGGCCTGGATGCATCGTATTTGTGACGTGTTCCAGGAGATCCCCCACGCTGTTTGATATGCTGAGGTCGATATAGGGATCACCGTCTTCACGTAACCTGGAGGGGTACACAAAGCCCACTCGAGGGCAATCATGCCGCCCATCGATCCACCGATGACCGATGCAATCTGTTTGACCCCAAGCGCGTCGAGAACAATCTTCTGTATCCTGACATCGTCTCTGAAAGTTGTATCCGGGAAGGTTGGTCCGTAAGGCTTCCCAGTCGTCGGGTCTGTACTGAGTGGTGATGCGGAGCCGTACGGCGACCCGAGGGAATTGAAGCAAATGACAAAGAACCGGCTTGTATCGACAGCCTTGCCTCGGCCGATCAAAGGTTTCCACCAATCCTCCACGTCACTGCTCCCCGTGAGAGCGTGGCAGATTAAGAGAACATTGTCTGCCTCCTCATTCAAGGTGCCCCAGGCGCTGTAGGCTACGTGAACTCGATGGAGCTCTTGACCCGATTCCAAAGTAAACGTCGGTACGACGGCGGTTTTCAAGTTCCGCACTAGGCTCGTGTAGTAATTGTATTCTGGGTGGGCATTGAGTTCTGCCAAAGGATTAGAGGGTAGCCTTGGAAACGCTTTGCAATAGTCCAACATACCGACGTTCATTGTGCCTTTTGTTGGTCGCCTATAGACACACATGGTGTTCGAGTCTCGTAAAAGTTCTGCTTTCTCAAAGTGCTCTTCTGAATCGTTACTAGGTATTGTTTATGTGCTATATTGCCGGACCAGACGCTCTTCTTCAGGGCCACCCGGTGTTGAGTATGTTCAGCAACCAATAAGGCTGGGGCGGAGACATGTATCCTTCGGTGTTTGCTTTTCGGGCTTTGGTCTGCCAGGAGCCCTCCGGAGTGGGTCTAACCACCGGGGCCTGCTGCGCAGAAACCAAAGCGGCGTTCGACTTGTCAGGTGTCTGTAACTGGCGAACATATGAAATTATCGTTGGCTCCGTGGCGGTGGCCAGACGTACAGGTCTATCTCTAAAGCACAAAAGGATGTCGTGTTCTTACCAGAGCCCCGGTGGCTGCCCAAAGCACGGCACTCGGTACGACCATGTCTACGTTGGCTAGTTTCAAGGTCGCCGCAGTTCAAGCGGCTCCAGTCGCATTCGATCTCCCTGCTTCGATACAGCGAGTCAGACACTTCACGAAGGCCGCCGCGCAAGAAAAGGCCGATCTAGTTGTCTTTCCAGAGGGGTTCCTCAGCGCATACCCCTGGCGTTACGCCTTCGATGCAACAATAGGAGCACGAGAGCCTCGAGGCCGCCAATGGTTCTCAAAATACTACAACTCGGCTGTGGCGATTCCTTCTCCAGAATTCGAGGAGCTGCGGACCATTGCAAGAGACCACAACGTGTTCCTGTCGCTAGGAATAATTGAGAAAGAAAGAGGAACCTTGTATTGCACGGCGATACTCCTCGCGAGAACAGGCGACCTGCTGTATGCGCATCGAAAACTCATCCCCACAGTATGTTAGGAACCCCGGATCCTAGCCAGAGGTGTTCTTGCGCCTTTGGACCTGGAACCAGCAACTGATGATGATTTCTCGCAGGCAGCGGAACGCCTCGTGTGGGGGAGAGGAGCAGGAGATGGACTTCAGGTTGTGGATACGGAAATTGGCCGTGTCGGTGGACTCATCTGCTGGGAGAACTATATGCCTGCTGCAAGACTGTCGCTATATCAACAAGGAATCGAGGTTTACATCGCACCGAACGCCGATGACCTGCCTTCGTGGGTGGCGTCGATGCAGCACATCGCGAAAGAAGGACGCTGTTTCGTTATTTCGTGCAACCAGTTCTGCAAGGTGGCCGATTTTCCGTCTGACTATCCACCCTTCTCGCCTGGACACCATGACAGACAACCAGACGGCTCTCCTTGGACCCCGGACGCCATTCTAAGCCATGGTGGTTCTTGCATCGTCGGGCCGTTGGGGACATTTGTTGCGGAGCCCGTCTGGGATCGCGAAGAGATTGTCTACGGGCAACTGAGGATGGACGACCTTATACAGGCCAGAATGGATTTCGACCCGGTCGGGAGCTATGCGAGGCCAGATATTTTCACGCTAACCGTCAATAGAAAGCCTGGAGACCATGTAGTTTTCAGTGCCTGAGAAAGCCGGATCTGGTAATCCTCACCAACTGAGCCTAGGCCCCGGTTCTGTGGCGTGACGAGTTGCCAGATATTATACCAAGTAGACGGCCCCAGAACACCACGAGGGGCAATCTCGGTCTAGTGTATGTAGAGCCTTTGGGGCATCTAATTGGGTGATAAGAAAGTTGCTTATCTCTACCTGTACGAAGGATTGCTCACCACCGAGACCACGAAGAGGGCTGCCAAGTCCCGGGGCCCCAAGGCAATAGATTAATATCACGTCGAGTCCCTGTTCTCTCCTGCGCCTCTGTCTCGTCGCCTTAAATCTTGCGCCCCCAACGTCCCTGTTGACAGCGGGATCTCGGAAGCTTAGGGAGGGTTGCGTGCGCGAGCAACTTCAGGATCCCCACGCTCATCAATACATTTGCAAGTCTGGGAAGTTGGAACCCCGAACCTGCCCCCGCAAACCTCATGTCTACTTCTACCGTCTTGGAGAATGGGGCCATGGCGTCCAGTCAAAGCCGCCGGAGGAAGAACATCCTGCCACCAGTGAAGGTGGCGTGTACATCTTGGTAAGCGCTGCTGGACGAGCGTCTACTTGCGAGCTCCTCTTATAACTCCGATCAAGCCGTGCGTCTCGGACTCGATGCGATGCCAAGGTTCCGTGTAACAATGTATGTGCTTGGTGATGCCGCGACTGACTCAAGACCGTGCCTGATTGTGTTTCTAGTGCCTGATAAGGGGCAAAGAATGCCGCTATGTCAAAAGCAACCGTGGTGGACCCCGTGTGTCGCGCAAAAAGGCCATTATGGCCGCGGAAAGGCAACGGCGGGCTGACGAAGTAACATCTCAGCCTCAAGACATTGCCCCGGACATCAATATTGACTGGGATGCACTGATGCTATCGTCTGAAGAGATACACAACGACCTCATTGCTACCATGATCGCTCCCGGAGCTGGGTTGATCGACGTCGAGGACGAGGACGACAGCGACCAGATCTTCGACAATATATTCATGCCCGTCTCCGAAGGCGGTGACACAATCGATACCTTGGACGATGATTCACTGGGCAAACCCTACACGCCGATCACTCGGAGCTATCAGGAAAACGAAGCCATTCTCAATGCCTACTACATCTTCATTCATCCGTACTTTCCAATCCTGCCACCGCCAGTGACGACACTGCAAGTTGATGACCCGATGAGCGAATCGAAATACTTCGAGCCGGCATCTCCTTTGGTAATGGCATTAATGGCGATTCTCGTTCTGATCCCCCACCCGGAAGACGAGTACCCTGACAGTGATGAGTCTGTATGTCTCAGAAGGCAGCAAGCACACTCATTCTCCCAGATGGCCATGGAGAGCATTGAGATTGAGACCGAGTTGCTCGAATCTGCCACCAACCCGTCTGAAGCTTTGGATCACCGTCGACCATCGGTCGATCGCGAAAAGCTTCATCCATGTGTGCCGGTCGAGCTAGAAGGGGTGCTGGCACACGTATTACTGAGTATCTATGAATACGCCCAGCGGGGGAATCTGGCGAAGATGAGAAATCGAGCCAGCCAAGCATACGATGCTGCCATCAGACTTTGCCTGCACGACATCTCCGATCTTTCTTTAGACGAATACACAGAAGCGCGTCGACGCGCCTGGTGGATGACCGTAAGTCGCAGAGTCATGCCTGGTGTGGATATTTCTCGCTGACCTGTTGCCTAGTATATTGTCGTCCTGCAGTCTTCGATTGTCAGCAGCACGGTAAGCTTGATCATTCGGGATCGTTGGGTATCACTGGCTAATCATGCTGAGCCAGCCTCCAATCATCTCGATTGATTTTCATCAATTCAGGACCCCGTTGCCAACATCGCCAGCGGACTCCGACGCATGGTCGTTTTTCATTGAAGCCCAGCAGTGTATCCTAAGGTGTACACAGTACACTGTGGCGCTGAAGAAGGCCCTCGACAGCGGTCTCGGGGACAGCACGCTGGATCAACGGAAAGCGATGCTTGAGAGCGACTTGGATTCGGTCCTTTTCAGATATGCGTCCTCCCCGAACGAGCCGTCGACCCTGTCACCTACAGACCCTGAAGAACACACTCTGGCCAAATCACTGCGACTGCAGGCGCTGATCAAGCTCAACAGTGCGAGGATCAAACTCCATCGGTATCGCGCTTTCCAAGACGTCCCTATATTTACCCGTCGTCACTGCGATCTAGACCAAGCGGACGTATCTTCCCCGCGCCCACTGGGGTGCTCGTGTCACGCGATGCTCCCGTCTGCCTTCTCAAACACTTCGCCCCAAGGCTTCCAGTCCGGCGGCTTTCCCGGGCTTTGGTCGCAGTCGCCTCGCGGGGTTTCCGTTGATGCATCTAGCGACCACGCAGACGCGCTGACCAAGAACGTCTCGATCACTGACCTGCCCGCTGCAAAGACTTGCCTCAAGGCTGCGCTTGCCATCGGCCGGGCGTTCGAATCATTCCCTTACCCCAATCCGATGCAGCTGCCGCTCCCCCTACCTTCTCCGCCAATGTTGTCACCCGTCTCCTCGACCCCGGCACCACGGACTATGCCCTCGTTTGCCTGCTGCGCCATGCAAAGCTGCTACACGCTGCTCACATTATGCTACAAAAGCCTCGAGATGCAGTGCATCAACCAACGGAGTTCAGCCGCCGACAAGGGCATCGAGGATCTGTACGCCGGCGTCGGCCGAGTTCTGAGGGCGCTGCAGAACTATGCAGTCGCGTTTGAAGCTCTGAACGGCATGGTCCGTAAGTTTTTGCTCTGTCCCCTCGACCTCCGAGAAAGTTCTATATGCTGATTCGTAACCGTAGAGCAGGTAGAGGAGGCCCTGGAGGCGCTGAAGCATGTACGACAGCACAATAACTGATCTCGGATCATTGGCCTCATGTGAGGTAATGAGTGTAATAATGAATGACGACATAAATACTGTCAACTAGCGCAGACAATGATACACTTGACCACAATCTACTCTGCTCTGCGCGCCAGCCTTGGTGATGATGACGTGAAATGACTGAAACAGGCCTCTATGCGGTTAAAGATTTTTGCTACTCAGCAATAGCTCGAACCGATTCGAAGTGACAAGGAAGGACAAGTGGTAGTCTCGTCGCTCGTGCGATAGCACCTAACGACATCTAGATCTATCTAGAGCGCAGCCCTCGCAGACTACAATCAAGCAAAGTGCAGACCGCGACAAATACAAAAGCACGAGGGAATATCTTCTGCGCCGGCTTTTCGAATTGCTATCCAACGCTAATATGAGCCACGATTTAACCTTTCTACGTACGTGTCAACTAGGACAAACCTGATCTTGTGCTAAGTTATACGACCTTCTCAAACACCAGCTTGCAGCTCTGGCCCTTGGGCCGACTGGCAATGATCTGGTCCTCCATCTCCATGTCGCTGTTCATCTGACTAGACAAGGTCGTGCGGCACTGGGAGTAGACCTCGCGGAGGAGGAGTTTCATCTCCGCTATGGCGAGGCTTTTGACACACACAAGTAGTTAGCCATCCTATTCGACGGCAGACAAGAAATACAGGGGAAACCCAGAGAGTAGGGGAAAGAAACTTACTGCCGGCCCAGACATCCCCTTCCGCCGCTGGAGAAGGCGAAGAATAACCTGTTCCTCTCTGCCTCGCCGGCTTTGTCCAGCCAGCGCTCCGGCAAGAACTCCAATGGGTTGGGGAACACATCGGGATCTTTGTGCAGCGTGTAGGCCTGACAACTCACGATGGTCCCTTGCGGGATGAAGTGGCCTTCGATCGTGCTGCCCCCGCGAGGCACACATCGCGGCATCGACATGGGTATCGGGGGAAAACAGCGGAGGGCTTCCTTGACCACGGCGTCTAGGTAGGGGAGTTGGTCGAAGGGTACTGCGGCGTTCTCGGCGAGTTCTTTGTGCAGGAGGCCCTGGACGCGCTGCGAAGCCGGCGTGGGTAATGACAGGTGGTGCATCAGAAAGCAGAGCGCGTCGCCGGTCGTGTCGACGCCCGCGGCCAGGTGGTCCTTGCATTCGGCGGGCACGGCGTAGGGGGCCATGCTGGTCGCCTTGGCTTGTGCCTGGAGCTTCGAGAGGAGGCTGAACGGCGACGGCGACGGGAGTGCGCTAGTCTTCAGGACGTATTCATTCGACAGCGGCGCGGGCTTGGGAGGGCTGATGTAGTGGACCACACCAGAGAGCCACGGCATGTAATAGATGGCGACATTGCCTGAAAGCGCTGGTTAGTCACTCCTCTAACAACACTCGATCGCAACTGTCTTGCAATCCGGGCCACACATTACTTTTCAGACTATCGTGGTAAGACAATTCCTGCATCAGCCGCAGATCTCGTTCGTTCCTGTTGGCGTGCGTGCCGTACGGGTGGAAAAGCTGATGCGTCACCCCGTCCAGGGCGAAGCAGTGGAGAGATACCTGAGAAAGGTCCGCGTCAGTCTTTGCAGGGCGCAGCAGCAGTGGCCCAGCAGTGGCCCAGAGCGGAGGCGAGGCAGAAGTCCCTTACGTAGATGTCGGCGAACCCATCACTCCCGTAACACTGGTCCAGGCACTTGTTCAAAAAGTCCCGGGCGTGCTGGGAGATGCCGTTCAGGATGTCGGGTTTCATGATGTTGGTGTTCGCGTACCGGTCGGCCAGGTATCGCTTCATGTAGCTGTGCTAGAAAACCCGTGAGAAGTTAGCCCATAATGCCTGCTTCATTCCGACCACCATCGCTGCCACCACCACCACCACCACTACAGCCTGGTGGGCTTTTCTTTCCTTTTGAAAAAGAAAAAATGCAGTCACGACAGAATACATACGTCGGCCCTGGGGAGCGTCGAGAACAGCGTGCGCGTCCCAAACTGGGTGAACAGCGAGTAGAAGGGCGTCTTGTCGTACCCGCTGCCGCCCGACATGTAGATCTCCTTGGCCGCGTCGGCGGTCGCGAACGACACCTCGCCGGGCCCGAGCCGCACGACCGGCCCATACCGTCGGTGCAGGGCGTGGATGTACAGGCGCCGGCCGTGCGTGAATTCGTGGTACTTCAGCACCAGCGACGTCCAGGCCGTGTAGCCCGGGCCCGGCAGCCGGGCCACCGGCGACCGCAGCCTCTGCACGGCCTGGAAGAGGACGGCGACGAGGACGAAGTACGGCAACAGGAGCCAGAAAAGCATTGCGCCGGGTGGTGTCAGGCTTGGGTTGGATATTGCCGGGTTGGTTTAATTCAACATGTGTCCCCCCGAATCAAATTGGTGCACAGTCGTCTTTTTGGTTTCTTTTTTTGGTCTTGGTGTCCACGGTTTTGTCCTGGTTTGAAGGCGACGGAAACGCTGATAAGGTCTCCTGCAACAGAGCTGTGTGGACTATTATTATATCATGCGTTGAGGAGGCTCGATTCGGGAGGGAAATGGCAATTTTGATAGACTCGATCCCAGACGGGAAGGTTGTGGCGATGAGCGCGTGGACTCTACCTCAATGCCGAGTTGGTTGTTGCCTTCACGCCCGAATAGAGAATAATGAGGCGACGGCGAAGGAGTGGATGGACGTGAGTGTTCCAATGCAAAGACGGAAATGGGCAGGGAGGCGGCCAGAAGAAGGTTGTGCGGTGCCGACAAATTCCATGAGGTCTTTCTATGATCTATCGCCCCGCCCGTCTCCTCATCCTTCCCCTTTGGGAATGGTGGAGGCGTGTTCCACATGGCAATACGGCGATAAAGGGCCATTGAATTGCTAATAGCTCGAGCGGCCCGCACGTAGGTGTGCGCAAATGGCGAGAAGGGGTTCGAGCGTAGCCCTATCACCGTCTGCGACCTTATAGCCTTCTCATCTCCCCAACTTGCCTTCTCCAGTATAGCCCTGGTCATCCATCGTGGCCGTCTTAACCATTCTGCAATATCATTCACAAGAATAACTCGAGTCCTTATCTTGGTCGTTCCGTCTTACGTCCCCCCTGTCCATATAATCTGGGGTGGTTCGAACGAGTATATATGGACTGCATGCAACCCACCCTGATCCATCACCTGTCCCAAGTCCAGAACCCCGCTCTTTTCATTACCCAATACTCTCCACCTCTCTGTTGCCTCGACTGCCAACATGTCCTCCGAGGTGAGCGACGTCGAGAAAAAGCCCGTTGCGGTCGATGCATCGATACAAAGTTCGCCCGTTGACGTGGCCGACGTATACCATCTGCCAGTTGAGGCCAGAGACAAACCATTGACGCCGGCACCGACCCAAGACTCCCTCGATCCTTTGAACTGGTCCAGGCTACAGAAATACAACATCATCGGCATCGTGTGCTTCTTTTACTTCCTGTTGACGTACTTGACCACTGCCCCGGTGCCATCGTTCTCGCTTCTCGAGGAGCAATTCGATGCCTCGTACAACCAAGTCAATTGGTCCTTCGGCATCTCTGCCTTTGGCCTCGCGTTTGGCCCTCTGGTCACCTCATCGCTGGCAGAAACATACGGCCGCCGGGTGGTGACCATCGTTGCCACAGCAACCGCAGTTCTGGCCAGTGGCTGCACCTCGATCAAGGGACAATCCATCGGCCAGTACATGGCAGCCAGGTTTTTCCAAGGGTTTGCAGCGGGCCCCGCGGCCAACGTGGGCCTCAGCATCATCAACGACATCTCTTGGGAGCATGAACGAGGGTTTCGGATCGGTCTCTGGGCCATGTCTGCAAACATAGGAAGCGTCCTGGGCGGCCTCAGTGAGTTTCCGTCGCTACCGAGTGAAAGGAGAGAGTTGGACTGACCACACATGACAGTTGGCGGGTTTATAGCCACCGTGAACCAATACTGGGTGGCCTACCATGTCACCATCGCCTTCGCATTTCTCTTGCTCTGGGAACTCCTGTTTCTGCCAGAAACTCAATATCCTCGCGCCCACGTTGTTGCTCTAGAGCTGCAACAAGCCGCTGCAAAGGCGCGTGGGGAAGCCTTGCAGAATCCCGCGGTGGACATCAAACGAACCACACAACTCCCCTGGCTGGTGAGACAGGTCTCGAGAAAGCATTGTGCTTTGACATGCTGACACTCCTCCCAGAACATCCGCAAAATCCCAGGTGTCCCCCACCCCAAACCTTGGGCAACCCTAATCACATTCTGCAAGCTGTGGGCGTACCCGAAGTTGGTCGCCAGTGTTTGCGGATATATATTTCTCCATTATTGGTGGTATGTGGACCCCGATGGCGAATCCCGTCGAACAAGTACTAAAAGCAAGGCAGGATCGTGGCTCTGCTCTCAATGATCCCCGCGGCGTACTATGAGTACAAGATCCAGATCCAAGGTTTGTTCTTCACCGGAGCTCTGATCGGGGTCATCTTTGCCGAGATATTCTGCTCGGGCCATTTGAGCGACTGGATCGTCGTCCGCCTAGCGAGGAAAAACCACGGCCAGCGAACACCAGAAATGAGGCTGTGGCTCGGCTATCCCGGCGCCCTGCTCTCCGCCATTGGCCTTGCGGTCTGGGGAGCTTCGGTCCAGAAAGGATGGCACTGGATGGTCGGTCAAGTGGCTCTGTTCCTGTTTGCGGTCGGCCTTCAAGCGGGCAACACGACCTTGTCGACATATATCGTTGACTGCTACCCGGAGCACGCCATTGAGGTCATAACATTTTATTCCGTCATCATAAATGTGAGTGGACATCAGCCTCAGTACCATGACCGTCGAGACTGACCCCAAAAAGATGTCCGCGTTTATCGTTCCCTGGTATATTTACGACTGGACCGCCGCAGTTGGTAAGCAACACGTTGATCCCCGACTTGGAGGATTGAGGCTGACTTTGACGCCCAGGATATGGATGGTGCTTCGGCACCCAGGCAATCGTCTGCGCCGTTTTGCTGCCACTTACTTATTTTGTACTCCACCGATGGGGTAACAGGTGGGTAAAACCCATAGTGCTCTCGTCCGATGAGTTGCCAGACATACGAAGCGTCGAAAGTAGCGTTCAGCAAGAAAAATGAGTCCACCAGCTGCGGTCTTAACAGGGCATCTCCGTTGAAGGACAGAGAAGAAAAGAGGGACTTCGTCGTTGCCGCTCAGGACGCATTCGGCGCTGACTCGGCTAGGTAGCTGACGGCGCATTTATCGCACTGGACGGCAGAGCTGCTCAGCTCAATATGGCAAGAAATCCCAGTTCCGTTGACCTATAGTCTCGTCAGCCTGGCCTTTATTATATGGCAGATGTAACTCACGCGAGAAATCCTCCCAATCAATACCGGAAACTTCCGATACACGCCAAAAGGCTTCGAGCACTTGTAACGCACGCTTCATGTTTGGTAGACGTAAAAGAGTGAACATGTTGGTCAAGAGCTGCGCGATCTTGCAACGTTCGGGACCTGCCGCTTCGCAACCCGCAGTGAAGAGAGGGGTTGTCAGCAAAGTTAGCGGTGACAAGGTCGCAGCAGGTCTAATACTTTCGACACATTCGATAATCCTCTGGACGGACGCTTGCACGGCTGCAGCATTGGGTGGAAGTCGCCGAACCCGTCGATGAATGTGAATGAGCGCAGTGTGTTGGTAAGCTTCGTTACAAAGCAAGAACTCCTTGGACTCCTCCACAGATAGATCGCGACCGCCGGGAATGTTGAACACGGTTGACCGAGCCTTGTCACGCTCAATCATCCTTCGGACCGACATCTCCAAGAGATCGGCTTCACGCAGGAAATCCTGTTCCGAAAGCCTGGGATGTCGGCCAGGGTCATCAGCTGCACGTCGTCTCTCCCAAGCCACAGCTCCGATCTCTCGGAACACTACTGAAATGTCTTCCGCACAGCCCGTATACATATCGATACAAACATCAGCCTCTTCAGCCTCGCCAATGAGGTATCGTGGTCCACCACAAGCGATTTGGCCCGCTGATAGCCCGTCAGTTGTGATAGCAACGAGCGCTTCGGTGATGTTATACCACCGCTGCAGGAAAAGAAGTGATGGATCCTGCTCAAACCCCTGCGATGATCCTGCGTGGGAAGACAGTAAGGCTCGTGCTCCCAGGAAATGAGCTCTCCAGGCCCGAAGGGAGTGAGATCCAGAAATGGCCTCACAGAGGAACAGGGTTCGAGTCGTGGCCACTTTAGCTGCCAGTGGGCTGGATCTTGGATCTTGGAGGTCTCGACGCAAATGGCGAATGCTAGTGGCCGTGAGGTGGGTGACAAGTCTTTGGGCGCCATCATCCATCTCATTTTCAGCCATGGACGTCAATGAATTCCGATGGATAGCCGCCAGGGCCAGGGTGGCGTGGAGGAGGGCGGGATTCCCAAGGGCCATTGGTAATATCAATTCACAAACCTCCTGATGGACAAAGGCGTGTGTAGCCAGAGCCATGGAAGCATTGCAAGTGAAGTACTGAAGGAGGGCGCGGTTGTTCCCAGGAATGAATGACAGTATGTCGACGTGGCTGGATATCGGATCGGGTAGTCGTTTACTCACTTGGATCAAATCCAAGGAAGTCTCGTCCTCAATCACTTGCTCGGCCTCTAATGGTTCTGTCCCTGCCGCGGGATCCAGCTTGCATGGCGAGGTCTCTGATGGGACTACCTTGGCGATTGAGGCCGAAGTGTACACAAATCCTCCATCAATGGTTGCTGTTGTGGAAATTCAGTCTACGACGCGCATGCACAGGAATCATCATTCGCAGCAAACGCACCGGCTTTTCGGGCTCCTCCAGTATTCTTTGAAAGACAGGCCCCGAATCGCGATTGAGCAAAAGGCCGTCCTCCAAATCTCAGGGGTTTCTGGTAGGAGCAATCCACTTGGTCCTTCTCACATCGAACGCATTGCGGCTTCTGCTCCCCACACTTCTGGCGTCGCTTCCTGCAACGAACGCAGCCATTCCAGGATCGAGAGGGGATTGTCATCGTTCCAACAGTAGCTTTGTGTGCACACTCGGTCGCAAGATCAGCGCTGTGGGCTGTGGCGGCATTGCTCAACTTTGAGAGCTGGATGTCTGTATAGCGCAGAACAAAGGGACTCAGTCCGTGGACCATCCCAAACCAAGTGGGTGAAAACCCGAGGTTGGATAGCAAAAAGTCCTGGAGGCGAGGCGGACTACTCCGGAACCACGGATAAGCTTTAATCCATCACCACTAAGCCGGAAAGGGAATGATGAAGCGACAGCTACAATATCTCAGTTCATCTTCCAGTCGCTGAATGTGTCAGGGTGTGACCAAGCCAGCTGGAAGTCTAAGCTATAAAGGATCCCTTGCAATACGCTGCTCTTGGGAAGCTATATGACCATCAGCGCCCAATCCCTTTGCTCGAGTCACCGTCGATATCGTACGCCTATCCAGACAGCTCTCGGCATCTCCATCACACTCTCTTAGGTGCGTGCTACAGGCCATTAAAAATGCCCGCGCGCCTTTCGACTCGCCTCAGTATACGCTGGGTTCCAGGTGAGGCATCGGAGCCCACTGATACATTGATCATTGGTGTTGAAGGCTGGTATGTCGATCTTCGCATCACCAAGCTTGATGGTTCAATTGATTGGGCAATGGCTGGTGAAAGACTTATATTGTCACAGGAGCCTTGTAGGTGGTATCCCCGCACGCCTTTCGATTAATCAGGCTTCCTGCTGAGACAAGTAATAGTGACATGCAAATGGACGCATTGGATTGATTCGAGGGGATACACGGAACCTGATATTGGCAGCTTCCAGCCAGCCTCCGAATCAACGGACAGCATCGAAACAGGCAGCATGCTTCACCCGGAAACCAATACTATGACACCCTACGAGGAAGTCTGGCGGACTCTCTCTCCGTCTTTCACCGAGCATTTCCCTTCTGCCTGGATCTTGCGCAGCGTGGATGGTCGTACCTTCCTGGGGCAACTGGGAGGAGATTTTCTAGCTTTGAAAGGCGGCAGCGAAGGGCCAGCAGGAATGACGGGGTTCTGCGCCAGAAGAGAGATTTGGGATGACGGAAAAGCCGAATGGACTACGAAATACGAAGCAGGAGACGAGCAAAATCTTCAAGATCTTCCTAGGCGCGCCAAAGGTTTGCAGAATAGAACAGAGAAGCAAGCGCAGTGGGAGGAAAGCTGTAAGGAAGGGGACGTCGTAGAGACCTTCGGAGCAAAGTACATCGTATGCGCGATTGAAAAGTTGAGCTGACGACCAAGGATCCGTTGTCCTGGATCTTGTCACGAGCCACTTTCAATAACCAGCATCCGTTTGTAGCGTATCAACGTGACCTATAACTTGCGCATGTGGACTTCTTCATACTATCTCTGACAGATATGGCAATACAACAAAGTTGACGGACGACCGTGTCTCAGCGGCAGACGAGTGCTGTGGAATCGTGTGCGGCGGTCAGCAAAGCAAGAGCATAGAGGCTGATTCGAGGCTGTTGGAACCAGGGAGGCTACTTGGAATCTCCCAGTGTCTTCAACAGATCCCATCTTCTGAAGCTAGCGAGAGTAGAAGTTGTGAAATAAAGAGGAGGAAAGACTGCTTCCATTTCATTGAGTGAAAGTGGCAGCGAAAGTGAGAGTGACAGTGGTATCCACATTTCGAGACAGGGCAGAACAACGGAAAGAGGAGACACTTCTTAAAACAACGGCTCTAATTCTTGAGAGACGAGATAGCATCACATCGAATATGTGTATAGGTGTCTTTCTCTTTCTTCGAGGACACAGAAACTTTACAATGTCATGCTCCAGGGTACAGTTTTGGAACCGAAGAAACCAAGCCTCCTTACAAGCGGATAGATGTGGTCTCTCCCATCTTGCTCCCGTCGAGTAAGATGAGAGCCTGGTGCTCTCTGGATAGGAATGCAAGTGCAAGCTTTAGTCCTTTTCTTTCAAGCCCTCCACACCAGCCGCAACGCCTTGGCACCCCTGTGCCTCTCAGAAAGGCGAGAGCTAGTTGCGCTCTGGATAGACTTACGCAAGCATTCAGACAGTTCTTTTCATGTCCTCCATAGGAAGACTATTTAAAGAGTGAGTACTTTAATTACGTATGTCGAGTACGGTAACTCGAGCAATCTACCTCCCTAGGTAGCGAGCCAGGTCCTAAGAGCGGGAATAAGTCTGTAAGATTGGCAACGAATACTCAGCAACCAAGGAGGTACGTGCCAGCCTACATGAGCTTCGCTGTGCTTAAAGGTTTCTGGAGGTCACTTTTCTCCGAGTTCAATTTGATTAATTGCCTCTGTGAGTCGACATTGTTCTATCCAGCTAGTCTGTGAACCAAGGGAGTGAACGCGCACAATTGAGAGCGCGCGCCGGTCTCGTGTAAAGCCGGCCAGCTAGTCGCCGGGGACTCCTCTGAGTGCTTGTCCTGCAACAACTCGCGAAGTGGTGTTGTGGACTTTCAAGGAGCCGGGTTGGTGATTGGAGTTCTCGGCCTGGTTGCGGACCACCCTGGAGCGACAACGTCTTCACCTCTCTCGTCATCTTTGTGGCCCATTATAAGTGGTAAATTGAGGTCAGGTTGTGGAATCAATGGCAAGGATAGGCCGATTGGGTTGCAGAGAATTGGATCATCAATGGTTCGGTCCATATTTCGGTCGATGCCCACCGGCCCAAGGCCACCAATTTTCGCCTAGTATGAAACGGCTTCGTGCATCGATTTTAAATTTATTATCCTCGTCCATAGACAGAAAGTGCTTGTTGCAAAGCTCGATCTCCTCAAGCTCCATTTTGCTCATGTCACCCACTGATGAATTTAGACCCTCTGCAGCAGCCAAACTGAAGTCTTGTCGAAGCGCGTCCCATGACTCCTTGGAATGGGCCACGCAAAACCTTTCCTGTAAAGTTTCGTCGAAGGGAAAAAATCGCGTCGTGCCAGCAGGGGACCATTCGACGATTTTGAGTGGCAATATATCTGTGCGCAAGATATTTTGTGGCTGGATGTGGGAAACGGCAACGGCGGTGTCCTTGAAGAGCCTTTTCATGTATGGCGAATCAACATCTGGTGTTGGAACAACTTTGCCAACTTCGCCATCATAAGAAATCAATATCCAGACTTCAACGAAGCTATCAACCTCTAGACCTGCATGCGGATTCAGAAACTCCGAAGGCAGACGTAAGAAGTCTAACTCGTGGTCAAGCCATCCGCTAATTCCTGATACCCTGGCTGCAACGACATGATCGAATAAATATCCAGTGCTTTCGATTTCGAGAAGTGAGAATGGAGAAGTGATGGCCCGGTAATTCATTTGATACACTTGGAAAGCGTCCAAGTAGGGAGAGAGAGTTGTAACCATTTCACCTCGGGATTGGATCACACCTGTCCCCAGATACGAGCAAAGCGCCTGGGCTGCCAAGGAATGTCGTCTGCTTGGATCTGCTTCTATCATCTTGGCCTGCACATATGTATCGAGTGAATACATAGGGGCAAACCCAAAGACCAGGTTCTCCAAAAGAGACAGGTCAGGCAAAGTCACGGGCAGAAACAATTCCGATATGGCTTCATCTTCTTGTGTAGGCAAACACCGAACTTCCCATTGCCTGAAGAAGGCATCCAGGATCGCAATTGTTTCAGAAACCCAGCTGTCTTTGCTCACAGATCGTGCATAATAAAGTGGCGTATAGGGATAATAGGAAGACAGTAGCTTCTCACTGCTGAAGAAAAGGGGGCTCACAGCGCCCGCCATAAGCATGCTGGCAGCCTCATCATCGGTGAGACTGAATCTTTGATAATAAGCCGCTCCACCTTGGTCTTCACGGAGGAAGTCGTGTACACTGCGGTGAATGAATCCCACCGTTATATCCGCTGATTCTTCTAATCTCGGAAAGATAGGTTTGAATTCCATTAGAATCTCATATCGGTATGAGCGGGGCTCCCGATGACATTGGACCAGGCCAGCACATGTAGCCTCGATACGAGGACCGAGTCCATCAAGTTGTTCCTCAAGGTATGACAAGAATTCAATGTCGAATTTTCCACACAACTGTGACCACTTCGGGGACCGCGCTGGTGGCAAAGTAGCGATCAGAAGTTCAAGCATGGTCGTGGTCTGCTTCATGCGTGAGGCGAAATCCACCAGTTGCAGGTAAGGTTTTGGTCGTGTCCCGTAGAGTTTATCTTGCTTCAATAGCATGTATTTGAACATCTCGGTCATTTCAGTAGGGCAGTCCTTAAGACGAAGGTCTAGATCTTCTTCGCTTTCCCCTTCTTTGGCAGCTCTGGCCAAGTCTTCGGAAATGATATGAGCCCAAAGAAACACTCCTTCCGCGCGCCAGGCAATCTGGTTAGCGAATTTCTCTGCTTTCCGGCCTCCAAGTCGCCTCTTGCAGTCTTCCGCAATATCAGCGTGATTGAAATCTTGAAGCCGTAGGTTCGGGTGGTGTTTGAGTGTGGACTGAAACGGGTTCTCAGGGCGACCAGCACAACATACTTTGAGCTTGGGGCTCATGGCAGACATCTTCAGCACTGTGTTCAAGAGAAGTTCTCTTCCATCTTCGATTTCATCTAGCCCGTCCACCAGGAGGAAATAGCGCAGAGTCGAGTGTGTGACCATATACCAGAACCACGTCTGCAGTTCATTATCAGTCCACGACTCTGCACTTGAGCCACCTGGTAGAAGACAAGACTTCAGAGCTGGGGGTACATTGCCGTCTTCGTCTTCTCGAATCATTTTCGCCAATTTCGTGTCTGAATCAAGGATTTGGAAGCATAGCGATCTCCAGAAACCTTGAAGGCTTTTCAGTAACGGAGTAGATGCCGGCCGGAAGAACCAAAATGTGAGAACGACGACGGGACAACCGCCCGCCCATGCCCTAACCATTGCAGATCCAATTTTCTCAGGCTGGATTTTGTGGTAGATATAGTCCATGAGGGTGGACTTGCCCGAGCCCGGCTTCCCTGAAATCCAGAAAAGACCTGTCCCATTCTCTAACCAATTTGCAAAGGCATGTGCAGGACGACGTATAGCTGACAATGGCTCGCTCTGCTTTGCATAAAATGTGGGTTCGGAGTCGGCGAGTCTCTCCTCTGAGGACTGTAGACTCCGGACTTCGCTGGCCTGTGCAGGAGGGGCAGCTTCAAGGTCCGAAGATCCAGTTTCTTGTGAGTTGACACCCACTTCCAGATCACCGTCGCCCCCATCGGAGTGCGAGTCAGGCGGGAACGGGTTGAGATTCATCGATGGATCGAGTGGAGGATCCAAATCAGATTGCGGCCCCAGGACATCGTTACTGGCATTAGGCTTGTCTTCGAAGATCCATTTATAGGTATCTCCGAAGTCATCGATTCGACCCTCTATCATGTTGCGGCGTTCATTGATCTCAGGGAACACAAGAGCCTTGAGAAGGCGTCTTCTGCGTAGGGCGAATTCTTCATCACGAAGAATCTCTAGTTGGAGATTCTGCTGTCTGGCGCTGTTTTCGAGTTTCGCATCTTGTACACTCAGTCGATCCGTAATTCTTGCCTCTGCTGACCCGATCGACGTGGAGACTTCGGTCGACAGCAGTCGGCAGGCCTCCAAGGTTTGGATGATGATGTCTTTCTGACCTTGTGAGAGGCTTTGAAAGTCTCTCTGCCGGGCCAAATCGCTTCGACCCGCTTTGATGCTTGGATGACAGTCAGCCAGCCGGATGATGTAAGGGAGAATTATCGCGGTGAACCCCAAGGAATCGGTGTCGCTGGCGTATGGTGACAGGGACACGGTCTGAACACGAGAGTTGACGAGAGATAAGCACTCACTATAAATCTTTGAGAAGGCTAGACCTAAGAGCTGCTTCTTGCTTTTCCAGTTTCTCTTGCAGCGCCTTGATCTTCCCACTGCTTATAAGAGTCTTGAGAGTGCTTTTGAACGCGCCCCCGAGTCTGCGAATGCCTTGCGACTTGGACAGCTTGAGGCGGTTGAGGATGATTCTGAGTTCATTGGCGGTTGCTAAGGCATCTTGGGCCGCACGTTCAATTTTTAGCGGCCTGCTTGCTGGAGCCCCAGTGCCCAAGGCTGCCTGCAGATCTTTATTCGTGGCTGTGATATCTGCAGTGTACTTTTCTATCCTGTTGTGTTCGTCTATGGAACCATTGTGGTACAGCTCTTTGCAGACCTGGACAGTCTCAATGGAGCACTCGACCAGCTGTATGACATTACAGGCAAGAGACAACGCGGTGATAGGATCCATACAGCTGAGGCAACTCGCGGGGAGGAAGTTGAGTCACATGGAAGAGTTCTGCAGCTTGATATAGGATGCACCAAGTGCGCTTTAATGGCTTGTCGCAGTAGAACATTCTCTCAATAGAAGCACAGTAAAACAACCCAAGAAAGATGTTTGAAAGGAATATCCAAGGGAAGAGGAAGGTGGTCAACGAGGCAACCGCGCTGGTACCGAACAAGCTTAGCGGGCATTATGCAGTATCACCAACGCCGTACCACTTTGAGACCAATGGAGAGTGGCAGACCACGTGGTTGCCTGCCCTTCGCCAATGGTAGCACGACAGCTACTGACATGTCTGCACCACAACACCCGTGTCGAAGTTGCCCCTACTCGACGAAGGCGACCCGTTTGTGAGCGGTCCACTCCACAGATCGCAGTCATATGGGATACCATCCCCAGGCGTCTCATAAACGAACGATGTGCACTCGGGGTTTTGCGAGCACAGCTCCGCGCAGGCGCCGTAATCACCCTGGAAGTTCCCGTTCATCTGTACAGGCGTGTTGCCGAAGTAATACGTGTCGCAGTATTTCTGGAAGATTACGCCATTGCTTGTGACGAATGTGGACGACTGGGAGGGGCAGCTGCCAGTTGCGAGTCCCGTTGCGGCACATGTTGGTCCCGATGATGTGGTGGTGGTGGTGGTGGTGGTTGTGGAAGTTGTAGTTGTCGTCGTCGTTATCGGCGTCGTGGTGGGGATTGTGAACGTGCTGCTAGACGAGGATGAAGCGGTGGTTAACGACGAGGTGGAAGAGGTAGACGGCGCAGATGTCGTCGAAGAAGTCGTCGAAGAAGTCGTTGTAGAGGAGGAGGCAGGATCTGCCGGAGCACAATATGCTCCTTCCAAACTAACGTTGTCGATCGCGAAATCAGTCTCCATTCCATCCTCCAGACCAGAACAGTCCCAGCTGAAAGTAAGAATCTCTTCCGAACATTCCGCAACCAAGTCAACATCCCGAATTTCGCCCCATGCCGGTTGCGCTTCCCCGAGAAATCCGATAAGATCTGGTACAGTTTGGCCACCTAGGCTGACAGTCAAATAGCAAAAATTCGCGACTCCATCGTTGACTGCTGTAGAGTATGGGATGCTGTAGTCGAAGCTCAGTTCATAGGTTGTACCGGGAACAAGGTTGACGATGGTTTGAGAAACAGTTGCAGTTACAGTGTTCGAACCCGGAAATACGCTGTGTGCAGAGCCGTCAGCATGAGTAGTGATGAAATCGTGTTGGAGAAGAGCGGACAACAAAGAAAAGGCACGAAGAGCCATTTCAAGTCACGCCCAGGGAACACGTACACAAATTTTTCGTCGTCGGGCGTGGTATAACCATTGGGACTGCCATTGAAGTCGAAATATGCTGAACCGCCGACAGTCCAGCCACCACTTGTCACACCGGTTGTAAGTGTCACACCGTTATCAACACCCTCGAAGCCGCCGTCAGTGACAACATCGACATCCTGCCAATATTAGTGTGGACTCTCCATGATATTCCATTATGTCTAAGTCACGGGGATTATACCTGTGTTACAGTTGCGCAAGTGCTTGTTGGGCAGCTGGTCGAAGTTGTCGACGTTGTAGTCAACGTTGAAGTCGTTGAACTGCTTGTGATGGTCGACGTAGAGCTAATCGTTGAAGTTGAGGTCGAGGTCGAGGTTGATGTTGAGGTAGATGTTGAGGTCGAGGTCGAAATTGACGTTGACGTTGACGTTGACGTTGAGATTGAGATTGGAGTCGAGGTCGAGGTCGAGGTCGAAGTTGAGGAGAAGCTGGAGCTTGTAGAGCTCGATGAAGAAGCTATGCTCTGTGTCGTCGTGCTGGTGATCGTCGATGTTGTCGAAAGGGTAGTGGATGACGTTGTATATGCGGTGCTCGAGGTTGGTCTTGAATGCGTAGTAGGGTAAGTGATCAGGCTCGTGGAGGACAGACTCGTGGAGGAAGTAGGGTATGAGTGAGTGCGGATTGACGTCGTTGACGAGGTCGATATACTAGGCAGAGAACTCAGTGGAGTAGAATGACTTCCAGCATAAGACCTTGAATGCGTTGTTGATGTGCTGTGATAAATGCTCGTCAGGGAACTCGTTGATGGAGACAGGCTCCAACCGTTGCTGGAAGTACTGGAAACCGGAGCAGACGCAGTGTCCCAATCTACCCATGTTTGTTCATCACCTGCGGGCGAGAGGGTACTGGGCGAGTGATGAGGATGTGGAACTGTTTTGGCTCTCGTCGTAGTGTCGGCTGGAGAAGGAGAAGTATGACCATGCTGCCCTCTATACTCTGATGCGTGCGAGGTAGCCAAAGGGTGTTCGGGCGCTACCAGGGAGACCGTGGTGCAAGGACAGATGAAATGGGTGTTGGTAATAGTAGTGGTCACCACAGCATTGTCGTCCCAATCGTTCAGGTTTTGACCATGGCCGAACCCAATCCGCCACAAGAAGGCGGCAGTAAAAAGCGCAGCCTTCATTCCCAGAACACTATATCGAAGATGTCTGTTAAATGAACGGACGGTGACGATTGTCACCAAAAGCAAAAGGACGCCGTCACCGAGAACAAGCGACAACACCAGAATCAAAGTCGACGAAGGTCGAAGGAGACAAGAGCTTGGGAGTTGGGAGGACAAGCAGAGAATTTCAATTCCGTCGAACACCAGAGAACAAAGGCCAGCGGCAAATCCTCAAACCTTACCTCAGCTACCGCTTTTCGACGCCACGAAAGTTGGCCACAGCATTCACAGATCTACACCCACCCAGGCAGGCGTTGAGCTGAGCATGAGACAAAGCGTGGTCACGGCTCCAGTCGTGGAGATTCTGTCTGGGCCAGATCTGGGAAATAGTTCTTCAGTAGCCGATACGCGGTTCGCTTCAACGACGAGCTAATCGCAATATGGCCAAGTCTTCGCCAAATCGGGCAAGGCCGTCGCACATTGGGAAATCACGCCCACTCAAAAGGGGTATGCAGAATGAGTTGGGGCAAATGCGATTGTGAGCCGTCGACAAACAGATCGCGAAGGCATGGCGAAGATAGTTTCCCATCTTCTCGTCCCAGGATCAGGAGAAATTCTTCACAAGCCACTCTCAGCCCAGGTTTCCCTTTCTCCCGCGCCTCCCTTGTCCAAATCATCATTAATCTGCGCTCAGCCAGAAGGACGGATTTTGTATTTCGATTGGTAAAGAGCAGCTCCATTCAAGGTGCTCGAAGCCTGTTAATGCGACAACATGTGCCCTTCCATGATGATATTCCTTTCATGAAGATCATGCAGGATCGCGGGTGCCTAAGTTCAGGCCCAGTACACCCAACGTTTCAGATGCAGGTGGTTCTCCGTTAGCAACGGCGATCAAAAGGACTTTGATCAAGCTTCGCATGTCTCCCATTTAGACTCTTCAAGCATTGCTTGGAAATTTGGTAAACGCTGAAGGTGGCCTCGCTGGTAAAACCTTTGGCTCCACAACCCGTCTCTGCAACGGCAGAGATTATAGTTCACTGGAGGCACCCAGCGGGGTTCTGCTCGAGAGAAACGGAGGTCTAATTAGCTACCTATTTCAAACGTGGAAGATATAGGCTTGCGATGCATACGTGACAAATAGGCGATTGGTAAGATCATGGTGCCCTCGTTACAACATTTCGAGGTCCACATTCGTTGCTGGGTATACCGTGGTCAGCGTGCTCTAGAGGACCAAACGATAAGTGGCAAATTAGGCATTTCGTTGGCCAGAAGTAGACATATACCCAGTATATCTACCAGGTAAGTAGCGAGCTATTCAGATAAGTAGACGAGAGGAAGCCCAAAAAGCTCGGCAGATTCAGTGTAATAGTCCAACCTTGCAACTCAATATTCGATATCAGAACCAGAAATTGGTACTGGGTACTTACCATTGTACTGTAACGACAAAAAGTTGTCAGACACACTGACCGACAGATCACCTTTTCTGTAAGTTACTGTACGAGATCTAAGCCGAACTGGCTAGCGCAGCTCCTGGTCGCAGTCTTACATACTTCGTACATGAAGGCGCAATCAGGGAATTCGTGAGCACCAACGAAAGCGAGGCCGGGTTTCTAACACACTATAAGGGACGCAGCAAGCACTCGGGACGAAGTCGAGAAACACGGATCTTGGGTTCAACACCCGCCATGTCTACCATCTACTGCATTCCAGACCCACCAGTTCTAGCCGCCCTTAACTCTTGATGTGCTGGGGAAAGGCCAAGACTGAGCGTCACACAAGTATACCGGATTGTCGCTACAGAAACCGGTGGCTCTTACAAAGACTGTTTCTCTTGAGCCCAGCACAGGCTTGAACCTGCTATTGTGCGTTTGCCATCATGCCGATCCGTCCCGCGACCAGATCCGACATACCTGTCATGGCGGAAATATACGCTGTAGCCTTCAGGTCGGACCCTTTATTCCGGTTCCTTTTCCCTCACTTAGAGGAGCACCCAGCAGCATTCGTTGAAGCCGCTCGAGAGAACCTTTTGATCGCGTGGTACGACTTCCACCAAATCCTCATGGTGTCGTACAAGTCCAGCAATGGGAACGAGGGACAGGGCCAGGACGAACGGAGTACATTGCTAGCCAGTCAAACACCGAAGCAGACTGAATGTGAAACTCTCACAGGTTTCGCCCAGTGGGAGCGGGTGGGCAAAGAATGGGAGCACGTACATGGGATCTGGGGATGGTGGGATCTTCGTAAGTAGTGTCTTTTGCACTCACAGGGCATGTCCTCTAACCTTTTCGATGCCAGGTCTCTTGATAAAGCCTGCATTGTCAACTTTGTATCGGGTGCGACGATGCATTTGGCCCAACAAAGCGGCGGCTCGTCCAACCATAATAGATCCCGATCCCATCACCATCTGGAATTTCGTGCCCCGGATACGTCCTTTCTGCGGCCACTTTTTTGGTGCACCTCATCGGCAAATACGTTGGTCATTGGAGGTTCTAGGTGTTCATCCAGATCATCAAGGGAAGGGATATGGTAGGGAACTTGTTGGGGAAGGACTGCTGAGGGCGAAGGAGGACCCGGCTGGAGACCTTCCGGTTTGTGTAGTCGCCGCGGAGGGCAAGGAAGCCTTCTACCTGAAGGTCGGTTTCAACGAGATAGTTGGGTACACGAGTAAGACCGTCGGTGAGGATGGCAGCGACAATCCATTGAGTCAGAATAAGATTTCGGGGGGAGCTGTACTCTGGACGAAGTAAGACGAGAATAAGAAGATAGAATGAGCTGCAATTTGCGAGCCTGGACGATTTGACCTGGTTGTAACACTGGAATCAGCTCTCTGAAAAGTCGGCGGTCCTCCTTCTACACCGGAACGGATTTACAAACGGTGCAAAATCGGCAAACATCTCAAACATTGCACGTGCGACTAGCAATTCTGTTTTCTTTGCTATCTCCTGCCACATCTATCTCAGTAACAACCAGAGATCTAAGGCAAATTGCACCGCTCTCACTGGCCGGGCCTGAGAGGTTAACATTTCCCCTCCTTCAGTGCAAGCGAATCAATAATCTCAGCTTTACCCTCACACCCCGAAGCGTTCCATGAATTGAACCTCGGCTTGCCGCAAGGCAATGTAGGCACAAAGAGGAGGCCTACCTATCCCAAGAGGAGATGCGTGACGTTTGGAGAAGTCCAAGACAATCTTGGGGGAGCGGGTCGTGGTCAATCGCTTCCTCCGGTCTCGTAGCACGCGTTACCGCGACGGAAGCACGCAATCATGTCCAGCCCTTGGTGAGAGCTCGAGCAAGGAGTCCCCCGTTCACTGCGACCCCGCATCTCAAAGGGCATGATCGTCCGTCTGACTTTTAAGCACCATCTCCCACGCCATCTGACTGAAACGTCTGACGTGCTCCGTGAACCAAGACACCTCTCTAAACGTGACAGTACTGCAGCACACGCCCGAAAATGGCGCCATCTGCCATTGAAACCGAATCGCCGGCACAGCCAGCCAAGCAGCTTTTGATCAAGCCTTGGAATCGGCCACAGTATACGAAAGAGGAGCTTGATTGGGCTCCGCTTACTACCATCGACCTATCCCGTTTTGATGAGGCAGGGGGCAAACAAGAGTTGGCCAAACAACTTTATGATGCTGTCACTCGAGTCGGCTTCTGGACTGTGGTCAATACGGGCATCGACGATAGTAAGGTGCTCCGCCAATTCAGTATCGGCAACACCTTCTTCAAGGAACCGATCGAAGAAAAGCGCTTCTTCCCGTGCAACTTTGCCGAAGGAGAGTACTTCGGCTATAGGGAGAACTCGCGGTGGGTTGGAGATAGTGGCGTCAAGGAGAACGTTGAGATGGTGTGTTCTTTACCACAGTCAACACTAAGCAAGCTCATCCTGTCCAGCTTAACATCCAAAAGCCCATCCCCATGTACGAGAATGTGCCGAAGCACCAAATTGTCCGCGAAAACTGGGACGAGATCTCGGCATTCCACCGGGAATTATGGGACAAGGTGCTTCGAAAGTTATATGTGCTTATTGCCATTATTCTCGAACTACCAGAAAACTATTTCGTGGACGCACATGCCTACGACGGAGAGTCGGATGATCACCTTAGGTACATGATCTACAATGTGAGAACCCAGGACGAATGGGACAAGGCTCAAGCATATACCAAGGGCGGCCACACGGACTTTGGTAGCCTCACCCTACTCTTCTCACAGCACGTCGCAGGTTTGCAGATCCGGACGCCTGAAGGGCAATGGAAGTGGGTGAAGCCGGTTGAAGGAGGTATCACCTGTAATGCAGCCGACACGCTGTCGTTCCTTACAAACGGTAAGACTCGATCATCGATCCAGAAATGTCGAGGTCGCTGAAGGAAAACACAGGTTTCATCAAATCAACAGTACACAGGGTCGTCACGCCCCCCAAAGATCAAATGCATATCCCCCGTCTAGGCTTGCTCTATTTCAGTCGCCCTGGAGCGAGGACTCCTATGAGGACCGTCCCGTCACCCCTCCTTGAGCGTCTTGGCCTGCTATCGGAGGAAGACAAGGACCCAAACAAACCAGTCCCGACAGGAACCGAGTACGTGCGGGCGCGAGTCAAGGATGTACATCACAAGACAGTGATTGAGAAGCGTGAAGGGACCTCTTTCAACTTCAAGGGAGTGAAAGTCCAGAACTACTATGACTAGCGTCTGGAAGACGGGAGGATTCTTCCGGGTTGTCCTGAAGACAAAGCCCACAAGCAATGATAAACGGGCATCCAATAGCCTTGGCCCAGAATGACCAGCCGTCGGCCGAATCCGTGGCCTGACCGATTCTAGAATGAGATTCCTTGCCCTGCGAGGCCATGTCTTGCCGCAGAGGCAAATGCTCTGGCGAGGGCGTGGTCGCTTAGCCCATAGTATCTGCCACGTGTGGTATGCATTTGCAGAGCGTTCCAACGGTTCCGACGCTGAACTCACCACGTGAGAGTCCTCTTATCATGGACTTTGGACCTATCGGGCTGAAGTTGGATTGCCGCAGGCGAAGTCGCTGTTCGTGGTATTGCGGTCCGTTCAACAATGTGCGTTAATCGCCCGTCATCATTGGCTGGCCGGCACCAATCCACCGTGCAGTATTCCTTCCTCTTTGGGTTCGATGCCACTCAATGCTGCATCAAGCTATCGTCGGAAAAAAATCTCTGCAGCATGGAGGTGGCACTGGCGAGAGACGCCGCCTCGGGAAGTCGATCTCGACCTCAAAAGAACAATATAATGCAGGCCGGTGCAGCAGCTGGGATGGAGACGCCATCAGCTCCAGTTTCCACCCTCAACGCGCCTTTTGAGGGATTTCGACTGCAGACTTTCGAACCGTTCCCAAACTGTGACCTGGCGAAATGGACTACGAGAAACAGCTCCAGGAGGGAAAGCTCCCTGCTTCTCAGGAGTACGATGCAGATCACGAACGGGATATCGCGGCCCACGCTGTACCGCTCGGCGAAGTGCCTAAAGGGCGATGGGAGCGATCGTGGCCAGTGATCGCTTGCGGAGCAGGGCTCTTCTCTGACGGGTATCTGAACGGTGTTATCGGCTCGGTGTCGACAATGCTCCAGCTCATCTACGGTGACCAGTACTCCAAGTCGTCGTATAAGAGCGCTGTCCCCAGTATCGCCTTTGCCGGCACGGTGGTGGGACATCTGTTCTTTGGCGTCCTGAGCGACCATTGGTCTCGCCGCAACACGTTGCTCATTTCTACCTTCAGTATGACCTGTCGTGGATATAATCCCGTCAAACATCGGTGCTAATGGAGGCGGATAGTTCTCATCATCTTCTCGATCCTCTGCGCGGGCGCCTACGGAGCCGGTGGCAGTACGCAAGGTCTCTTCGCCGCTCTGTCAGCCTACCGTTTCCTGATCGGCCTGGGTATTGGAGGGGAATAGTAAGGCACTGTGGTTTCCGTCCTCCGCGAAGATTTACTGACGTGCGCAAAGTCCTGCTGGATCAGTTGGAGCTGCCGAATCGACGGGCGAACTCAAGAAAGGCCATCGCAATCGGTGGTTCATCCTGGCCACCGACTTTCAGATTGATCTGGGTTTCGTCATCAGTGCATTCGTCCCCATGATTGTGGTGCTTGCGACTGGTGAGAACCATCTGCGCGCAGCCTGGAGAATCTGTCTGGCACTAGGCGCGATTCCACCTCTGAGTCTGCTTTACCTCCGGTGAGCTGAACCCCGTCGTATCTGGTGTCGCCGTTGTTCCTGACATGCCCCAGAATCAAGCTTCAAGAACCGGAACAGTACCACCGCAACAAGATGAACAAATTCCCCGTGTGGCTGATTGTGAAGTTCTATTGGTGGAGATGTACAGTCATTTCAATCATCTGGTTTGTCTATGTAAGTCTGATCGTTGATTCCGCCACTGGACGGTTCTGACCGGGACGCAGAACTTCTCGGCCTATTCCTTTGGCATCTTTTCGTCAGCCTGGCTGGTTTTTATCCTCCCTACCGACGCACCGCTGTGGAAGAATTTTGGGATGGCTACAGCGATCAACAGGTGAGTCCTCTGGTTGTGAAACTCTCTGTGCAGGCGGATCGATCAACGTCGTCGCGCTTTGGCCCAGGTTCGGTAGACGGGCTAACAGATCTCTGCAGTTTCTGGATTCCAGGTTCCTTCTTCGGTGCTTTCCTGGCTGATTGGATTGGTCCCAAATGGTGCCTGATCTCGGGTGTCTTGTTGCAAGGCATCGTCGGTTTCGCCATGACGGGCGCCTATTCGGAGCTGAACCACCCCTCTCGAGTTGCCGGGTTCATCATCCTGACTGGTATCTTCATGGCCCTGGGCGAAGTCGGACCGGGCGACAACATTGGCCTCTTCGCGTCCAAACTCTCCTCCACGCCGATCCGCGGACAGTTCTACGGCATTGCCGCGGCGTGGGGGAAAGTGGGCGCATTTGTCGGCACCTATGTGTTTCCGCTCTTGATCGATGCTGCAGGTAGCGACACGGTCAAGCAAGGGCAATATCCCTTCTGGGTCAGCAGCAGTCTGTGCATCTTCAGCGCGGTGGTGGCGTTTGTGGGCTTGCCCAACGTCGGCCAAGGCATGATTGAGGAAGAGGACGAGCGGTTCAAACGATACTTGGAGGAGCACGGATACGACACGAGCAAGTTGGGAACGAAGAAGTTTAGAGAAGAAACGACCGGAGCTTTGTAGGGGACGAGCTGTCTCGTTGGAAAGTTTTGAGAAGAGCAGCAGGAGATGTACGTTACCTTGTCCACGCCGGCGAGAGCGTCCCTCGATAATAGGTTGTGGGGGGACTATTCAATACCCATAATAATCCCTCTTGGTGAGTTGAACGGATTGTCATCGTGATACAGAGCTTCCCGAAACCGCCCTCCCCCTTTACGGACACATTGTGATTTTATCCCAGAGAGGCTAAGGTATTAGCGGCTAGAGCTAAAATTAATCTGTAGTAGCCTTCTTGCTGATTTGCACCACACGAAGGTGTGGGATCTCTCTATGGTATTTCCAATACCACGCGCATACTGAAAGATTATTCGGTAATACATGGAATGTATTGGCCCGGCATTTCTTCGCGCTACAAACCACGTATTGATGAGGCCTTGGAATGCTGCACGGAACCCGGGGGCCTCCAAAAAGCCATCGGAATATGGAGTATGTAGCCACGTGAATTGCCGGTGCTTCAATGCTGTCCCATCCCAACGACCTTTCGCTCCCTCCCCAGTTTAAGATTTAGTTCGAAGCTACTACTGCTGCCAGTTCGAAGGCGCAACAACTCGTATTCACCTAGGCCGCTATTCCCACCACAGCTTATATCAGCCGCAGATCTGCGACCGGGTCAAGGGAGAATTTTCTGTTGGAGCGATAAAGTTCTGATCGTTCTGACGAAACAACTTAAGAGCAAAACATTCCCTACCTTTTGACCATGATACTGTACAGTAGGAAACGCAACCTCCCTCCTCTCATCGGCGTGCGTAGCTCTTGCGAGAAGCAGCACCTTCTTCTCCTTGAGCACACCCGCAAAGTGCGACAGCCCCCGCCGCATTGAGCTGGAACACCGCAATGGTGTCTGGCTATTTTCGACAGTCTCGTCAACATATCTGAATCGCTGTTTTCTCTTGATGCGCAGACCTGACTTAGCGATCGCTCTCACAGCTCAAAATCATGTGCTGCTGCAACTCCCGCTCACGCCGTTAGCATTGGTCGTGCCTCCGAGACTGAACAGATTGAAGGCTGTCTGTCGGTGAACAATGCAGAAGTGTTCGTGCTGTTCAGAGCAAGGCCGATTGCTCAAATGTGGGCATGTGCGATTTGCCAGGCTGATGAAAGAGAAGAGAATAAATTGGTTCTGGAGCATAAGCGGTATCAGTGGCCTGCGGCCTTCGAGTTGGACTCTGAGAGGTTTACTGTACTTACTCTAGACAAGAGGACTCGAATGTTGTGAATGTTTCTTGAACAGATGGTAAACATGAACACGGGTATTTTGCAATGGACAAGATACTAGCAAAGACATTATTCGAGTTGTGCAGTTGCTCACCCTACGCTCACTTTTGCTGACGCGAGACCAGACTTGGGACCTCCGCCACCACAACTTCATCAAATTGACAACGTATCACTCCATCACCTTTAACGCCACGACCCGACGCTATGGATGAAGCGGTCAATTTAGATGACTTGTTCAAGTTCCAGTAATGGGCGTCCGCAGAATTCTACCCAGTTTTCAGAAAGCGTAACGAGTGTCGGAACCGCTGTAACTCCTCTTCCTGACTGCGTCACACCCTGTGTGACAGTGAATAACATCCCACCGGCAGTAAGCCAGTGCCATAACCCATCCCCATCGACCTCGAGGTTTTTGCAAGGGGGGAGTAGAACCCAGACATAGGGGAGCGATTTTCCAGATTACCTGCGCTACTCGACCGAGTGGAAAGTGACGTTCAACGGTAAAGCGATCTCAAAGGATACCGAGCCCGAAGTGTTACTAGCCCCTGGTTGTTACTGGCGACTTATCTTGAAAGCCTAGCTCGAGGAGCTATTATAGAAAAAGCTCCCTAGAAGTCGAGGTGTACGCTCCGAGGATATGACTGCGGTTATCTCAGTTACGGAACGTTCGTAGCGAGATCTAACCAAAAGATTCGATCAAACTAACATTGATTGGGGTATTGTGGAAAAATAACTGCGTAATTGGCGTTAATACTTCCGGAAGGGTAAGAGACTCCGGTTAAACCTTTTATTTAATTATATGGAGGCGACCCGTTCGATGACCGGGGCTGCTGCGAGGAAGGGTGATAAGAGAGGATCGACATCGGAAGTCCCATTCATTAGTCATTTTCTCGATCTGTGGGAAAGTTTCTGTAGACGAGATTTTGTTCCGGGTTTTCCAGACTCAGTAGGCGTATGTTGAGTGTCACTCTCACTCGGCGTGAGCTGCAAAGCCTGAAGCCGACCTTGAATTTCACTACACCATTTCGAGGAAGGTCCTTGGACGGCTGTATAACCCGATAATGCTCGAGTATACATTTCTTTCGCTATATCTGTTCTGTCTGTTTGCGCGTAGAGGTCACCAAAGGCGAATATAGTGTTTAACGCTGGCAGATATGACGAGATACGCTCGACCCCGAGTGCCTTCTCGTAGCCTTGCAGCGCTCGAACGTACATCTTCTCCGCCTCGACTGGCTTATCTTGGTCGGCGTAGAGGTTGCCTAGGTTGTTGACCGTATGGAGTGTCGATATGTGATCTGGTCCAAGTGCCTCCTCGTAGCCTTGCAGCGCTCGAACGTACATCTTCTCCGCCTCGACTAGCTTATCTTGGTCGGCGTAGAGGGTACCTAGGTTGTTGACCGTACGGAGTGTCGATATGTGATCTGGTCCAAGTGCCTCCTCGTAGCCTTGTAGCGCTCGAACGTACATCTTCTCCGCCTTGACTAGCTTACCTTAGTCGGCGTAGAGGACGCCTAGGTTATTGACCGTATTAAGTGTCGATGTGTGGTCTGGTCCAAGTGCCTCCTCGTAGCCTTTTAGCGCTCGAACGTACATCTTCTCCGCCTCGACTAGCTTGCCTTGGTTAGCGTAGAGGAGGCCTAGATTGTTGACCGTATTGAGTGTCGATATGTGATCTGGTCCAAGCGCCTCCTCGCAGCCTTACAGCGCTCGAACGTACATCTTCTCCGCCTCGACTAGCTTACCTTGGTTGGCGTAGAGGACGCCTAGATTGTTGACCGTATTAAGTGTCGATATGTGATCTAGTCCAAGTGCCTCCTCGCAGCCTTGCAGCGCTCGAACGTACATCTTCTCCGCCTCGACTAGCTTACCTTGGTTGGCGTAGAGGA